>NC_083736.1:34607740-34929824 GCF_028564815.1 Eubalaena glacialis
CAATCATACATCAATTAAGTTGGAAAAAATATTGACAGATCTAAAGGCAGAAACTGACAGCAGTACAATAATAGTAGGAGACTTCTACTTATGATAGTAGATAGAACATCCAGACAGAAAATCCAGAAGGAAACAGCTGATTTGAGAACACTATAGACCAAACTGACATAACAGACATATACAGTAGTTAGCATCCAAGAGTAGAAGAACACACATTCTTCTCGAGTGTATACAGAACCTTCTCCAGGATAGAACACGTTAGGTCGCAAAACAAATCTTAACAAATTTAAGACCCCAAATAGCCAAAGCAATCCTGAGAAATAAGAATCACACTTCCTGATTTCAAAATATATTGCAAGGCTACAGTAATCAAAACAGCATGATACTGGCATTAAAAACAGACATAGAGACCAAAGGAACAGAACAGAGAGCCCAGAAATAAATCCATACATCTATGGTCGATTGATCTTTGACAAGGCTGCTAAGAACACCCAACGGGGAAAAGATACTCTCTTCAATAAATGGTGCTGGGATAACTGGATATCTACATGCAGAAGAATGAAATTATCTCACCCCATATTAAAAAAAACAACTCAAGATGGATTAAGATTTAAACATTAAACCTGAAACTGTAAAACTACTAGAAGAAAACATGGGGAAAAAGCTTCTTGACGTTGATCTGGGCAATTATTTTGTGGATAGGTCAGCAAAAGCACAGGCAACAAAAGCAAAAGCAGACAAGTGAAATTGTATCAAAAGCAAAAGCTTCTGCAAAGCAAAGGGAACAATCAACAGGGTGAAAAGGCGATCTGCAGAATGGGGGGAAATATTTTCAAACCGTATATCTCATAAGGCTTAATACCCAATATTTATAAGTAAGTCATACAACTCAACAGCCAAAAAAAAAAGCTCTCAATTAAAAAATGGGCAAAAGACCTAAATTTCTACAAAGAAGAGATACAAATGGCCAAAAGGTAGGAAAGGGTGCTTGACCTCACTAATCATCAGGGAAATGCAAATCAAAACCACAATGAGATATCATCTCACACCTTTCAGAATAGCTAGTATCAAAAAGACAAAAGATAACGTGTTGTTGAGGATGTAGAGAAATGGAACCCCTTGTGCATTGTTGGTGGCAATGTAAATTGGGGTAGCCATTCTTTTTTTTTTTTAACATCTTTATTGGAGTATAATTGCTTTACAATGGTGTGTTAGTTTCTGCTTTATAACAAAGTGAATCAGCTATACATATACATATATCCCCATATCTCTTCCCTCTTGCATCTCCCTCCCTATCCCACCCCTCTAGGTGGTCACAAAGCACCGAACTGATCTCCCTGTGCTATGCGGCTGCTTCCCACTAGCTATCTATTTTACATTTGGTAGTATATATAAGTCCATGCCACTCTCTCACTTCATCCCAGCTTACCCTTCCCCCTCCCCGTGTCCTCAGGTCCATTCTCTACATCTGCGTCTTTATTCCGGTCCTGACCCTAGGTTCTTCAGAACCTTTTCTGTTTTTTTTAGATCCCATATATATGTGTTAGCATACGGTATTTTTTCTTCTCTTTCTGACTTACTTCACTCTGTATGACAGACACTAGGTCCATCCACCTCACTACAAGTAACTCAATTTCGTTTCCTTTTATGGCTCCGTAATATTCCATTGTATACATGGGCCACATCTTCTTTATCCATTCATCTGTCGATGGACACTTAGGTTGCTTCCATGTCCTGGCTATTGTAAATAGAGCTGCAATGAACACTGTGGTACATGACTCTTTTGGAATTATGGTTTTCTCAGGGTATATGCCCAGTAGTGGGATTGCTGGGTCGTATGGTAGTTCTATTTTTAGTTTTTTAAGGAACCTCCATACTGTTCTCCATAGTGGCTGTATCCATTTACATTCCCACCAACAGTGCAAGAGGGTTCCCTTTTCTCCACACCCTCTCCAGCATTTATTGTTTGTAGATTTTTTGATGATGGCCATTCTGTCCGGTGTGAGGTGATACCTCATTGTAGTTTTGATTTGCATTTCTCTAATGATTAGTGATGTTGAGCATTCTTTCATGTGTTTGTTGGCAATCTGTATATCTTCCTTGGAGAAATGTCTATTTAGGTCATCTGCCCATTTTTGGACTGGGTTGTTTGTTTATTTGATATGGAGCTGCATGAGCTGCTTGTAAATTTTGGAGATTAATCCTTTGTCAGTTGCTTCATTTGCAAATATTTGCTCCCATTATGAGGGTTGTCTTTTCGTCTTGTTTATGGTTTCTTTTGCTATGCAAAAGCTTTTAAGTTTCATTAGGTCCCATTTGTTTATTTTGGTTTTTATTTCCATTTCTCTAGGAGGTGGATCAAAAAGGATCTTGCTGTGATTTATGTCATAGAGTGTTCTGCCTATGTTTTCCTCTAAGAGCTTTATAGTGTCTGGCATTACATTTAGGCCTTTAATCCATTATGAGTTTATTTTTGTGTATGGTGTTAGGAAGTGTTCTAATTTCATTCTTTTACATGTAGCTGTCCAGTTTTCCCAGCACCACTTATTGAAGAGGCTGTCTCTTCTCCATTGTATATTCTTGCCTCCTTTATCAAAGATAAGGTGACCATATGTGCGTGGGTTTATCTCAGGGCTTTCTATCCTGTTCCATTGATCTATATTTCTGTTTTTGTGCCAGTACCATACTGTCTTGATGACTGTAGCTTTGTAGAATAGTCTGAAGTCAGGGAGCCTGATTCCTCCAGCTCCGTTTTTCTTTCTCAAGATTGCTTTGGCTATTCGGGGTCTTTTGTGTTTCCCTACAAATTGTGAAATTTTTTGTTTTAGTTCTGTGAAAAGTGCCATTGGTAGTTTGATAGGGATTGCACTGAATCTGTAGATTGCTTTGGATAGTAGAGTCATTTTCACAATGTTGATTCTTACAATCCAAGAACATGGGATAGCCATTCTTTAAAACAGTATGGAGATCCCTCAAAATATTAAAAATAGAACTACCTTATGATCCAGCAATCTTATTTTGGGGTATACATCCAAAGGAAATGAAATCAGGATATTGAGATATACTCACTCCAACGTTCACTGCAGCATTATTCACAATAGCCAAGATATGGAAAAAAATTAAATATCTGTTCAGAGATGAACAGATAAAGAAAATATGAGGTACACACACACACACACACGCGCGCACACACACACACACACACGAATATTATTCAGCCTTGAAAAGGAAGAAAATCCTGCCTTTAACAACATGGATGAATCTGGAAGGCATCATGCTAAGTGAAATAATCCAGATGCAGAAAAACAAATACTGCATGATTTCATTTATATGTTGAATCTAAAAGAGTCAAACTCCTAGAAGCAGAGAATAGTAGTAGTAGAGTTGGTTGTCAGAGACTGGGGGGAGGGGGAGATGGGAAGGTTGTTGGTCAAGGGGTACAAATTTTCAGTCATTTAAGATAAATAAATTCTGGAGATCTAATGTACACCACAGTGAATATAGTTAACAATACTGTATATTTGAAATTTTCTGAGAGGGTAGATCTTAAGTGTTCTCAATACCCACAACAAAAGATGGTAACTATCTGAGGTGATGAATATGTTAATTAGCTTGATTGTGGTGATTGTTTCACTATGTATTTGTTTATCAGATTATCAAGTTGTATACCTTAAAAATATGAAATTTTAAATTATCAATTATACCTCACTAAAGCGGGGGAAAAAGATTAATAAATTTCAAAAGACTGAATAGAAAAAAACTCTGTACATGAAGGTTCATAGCAACATTATTCATAACAACAAAAAAGTGGAAAAACCCAAATGTCCATTAACGGACGAATGGATAAGTTAAATATGGTATATCTACATAATTGATTAGTATTTGGCAATAAAAAGAAATGAAGTACATATACATGCTTCACCATGGATGAAACTTGAAAACAGTATGCTAAATGAAAGAAGCCAGTCAAAAATGACCACATAGTCTATGATTCCATTCATATAAAATGTCCAGAATAGGTCAATCTAAAGAGACAGAAAGTAGATTAGTGGCTGTCAAGGGCTGAGGTGGCTGGGGGATGGACGAGGTGACTGCTAATGGGTATGGCGTTCCTTTGAGGTTCATGACTATGTGTCAAAACTGATTGTTTTGATGGTTGCACAATCCTGTTAATACACTAAAATCCATTAACTTGTACACTTTAAATGAGAGAATTGTTAATATGTAAATTATATCTCAATAAAGCTGTTATTTAAAAAAGGAAGAATCTACATCAGTGTGGAGCAGAGGAGACGAGCTAGAAAGAATAGAGTCCATAAGAAGAATACGGTCGTCTGTCCTCCAGTAACTGAAGGAGGTTGGTTCCGGGACCCCCGCAGATACCAAAATCCGTGGATGCTCAAGTCCTTTATATAAAATGGCGTAGTACAGTCGGCCCTCCATATCTTTGGGTTCTGCATCCATGGACTCAACCAACTGCAGATGGAAAATATTTGGAAAAAGAAAATTCCAAAAAATCCCCAAAGGCAAAACATGAATTTGCGGCACGCTGGCAAGTATTTACGTAGCATTTACTTTGCAAGAGGTATTATAAGTAATCTAGAGATGATTTAAAGTACACAGGAATGTACATAAGTTATATGTAAATACTGCACCATTTTATATAAGGGACTTGAACATCTGTGGATTTTGGTATCCGAGGGGAGTCCTGGAACTAACCCCAGGCGGATACCAAGGTACCATTGTGAAATGTTTCTCCTTCATGAAATCAGGAATGATAGTTTATCCTTTGACATTTTTCCCTATACCAAATATTATTGCATTATTATAGGAAATAATTTGTGCCTCTCCTGAAAGTTTAAAGCTGAGTTTCAACGATGTAATTCTTTAACTCCTAAAACTCATAAAACTTTTGGTTTGTCATTATTCTAGTATGCTTCCAATTATAAGTTATAGTGGTTGATTTGTTTCTTTTATTAAAGTCGTACGTACTTTACACAACACATCATCTTGGTGGTGGTTTCTTTTGCAAGTCTGGAAATAATATAAATGTTCACTGCCATGCTCTTTCCATTTAATTATTTAAGTAATAAAATAAGAGCTTTCTTGATAGTTCAGCAAGAACAAACTTTATATCTTTCCATAGTAGAAATTAAAGGCAAAAAGAGATGAAACAGAAGTTCAGAGAGGCTGAACACAAAAAAGATGTGAAAGACCTATACACTGACAACTACAAAATATTGCTCAGATAAATGAAAGAATACATACATAAATGAAGAGATGTACCTTTGTCATGGGTCAGGAAACTCAATATTGTTAAGCTGTCAATTATCTCAAAATTTATTTGTAGATTCCATAAAATCCTAATCAAAATCCCCACAGGTTTTTTTTTAAGACATTGACAAATTGATTCTAAAATTCCTATAGAAATTCAAAAGACCTACAAGAGTCAAGACAACTTTGTAAAAGAATAAAGAAGTTGGAGGACGAATACAGCCTAATTTTAAACTTACTGTAAAATATAATCAACACAGAGCAGAACTGGTGTAAAGACAGAAGATTCAATGAAACAGAAACGTGTGTCTAGAAATGGACCCACAAAAATAGGGACAACTTACACTCACAAAGCTACAAAAGTAATTCAGTGGAGAAAAGCTCCTCTTTTCAAAAAAAATTCTGGAACTATTGGATATCCACAGGCAAAAAATAAAACTAAAAAGAATAACTTTGATCCATATCATTCATCATCTAAAAAGTTAAATTGAAATAGATGACAGATCTCAATGTAAAACCTAAGATTATACAAATTTTAGCAGAATGAAAAAAAGTCTTCATGACCTATGGATAGGCAGTTTTCTTACATACAACACAAAAAGACAATCCATAAAAGAACAAACTGATATACTGGACTTCATCAAATGTAAAACCTGCCCTTTGAAAGACGGTGTTAAGACAACGGAAAGACAAACCACAGATGGAGAAAAAGATTTACAAATCATAGTGCATCCAGAATACACAAAGAGTCCTCAAAACGAGATGTCAAGCAGAACAATTTTAAAAAGTGCAAAAGTTTGAACAGATTCTTCAGCAAAGAAGAGATATGAATGGCAAGTAAGCACATGAACAGATGTTCAACACCAGTAGTCCTCAGGGAAATGCAAATTAAAACCACAATGAGATGCCACTACACACCTATTAGAGCAGCCACAATGAAAATGACTAACCTTACCGAGTGTTAGGGAGTATGTAGACAAAGCGCCATTCTCATACACAACTAGAAGGAATATTAATTAGTACAACCACTTTGGAAAAGTTTGGTGGTGGTCTAAACCATAAAACATCACCTGCTCCCACCATGCCACTCATAGCTAAAGTTTACCCAAGAGAAATGAAAGTATGTACATGGACATACAAAAACAGGAACACAAATATTTGTGGCAGCTTTATTTATAATAGCCTCAAACCGTAAACAACCCAAATGTCCATCAAAAGGTGAATGGATAAATAAATGGCACTACGTCCATACAACGGAACAGTAACGACAACAAAAAGGAATGTGCTTTCACCCACCGCCCATCCTGGGAGAAATGCAGGCTTCACAGGGCGCCTGCGTTGACCCGCCTCCGGGAAGAACCTGGCTGCACCTGGCTACACGGTCTCCTAGCAACCGGAGAGGCCGGAACAGCAAACTATTGAAGCGGTGGTCCCCCCAGGGGCCAGGGGAACCATGGCGGACAAGAAGTGGCTGCTAGGACCGGGGCCACTGGAACCGATGCCCCTGGGCATGACCTGCAAGCCCTGGTACAAAGACAAGTTACCCTCCAAGTGTTTCGCAAAGCACAAGAAGATGCTCCTGAAGTTCCCCACCTCCCTGGACAGCCGGCGGTGGATATTTGTGAAAGAGCGGCTGGACGACTTCCGGAAGGGTTGCCCACCTTGTGAAGATCTGATCACTCGCAGCCCTAAGGAGGGCTTTCTCCCCGTGATTGCTCACAGAGTTCCCCAGCATGCCCCCAAAAAGAGTCAGAAAAAGCTGCCCGGGGAAGCAGACCTGTTTTCCACGCTCTCGCCAGCCCAGCTAGCACAGAAGGCATTCGTGGAGGACATCGAAGCCCACCTGACCAAGCATCCCTTGGCTCTCTACCCGAATCTGGAGGAAGATCTACCTGCAGACCTCTTATTAAAGGTGCTGGAAGTGCTCGATCCTGACGGGAAGCTGGAGGACACATGGGCTTACTGTCAGGGCCCCAGGAAAAGAACGAAGTCCCCCACAAAGCTTCGTAAAAAACGTCCTGCCAAGGTCTACCTGGAACCTCCAAAGAAGCCTCCTGTGTCACATCCAGCCAGTTTGCATCACGAAGACAAGAAGTCAAGCAGAAAGGATTCACTCACTGATCCTCCTGTTCACAGAGAAGTACCGAAAGCCATTCGTAAATCCTTCAAATGGGTTGCTGCTTTTGGAAACTTGGGCATTGATGAAGCGCTCATCACGAAACCGTGTGAGGCTGGCTGTGAGTGGCCACCAGCCCAGGATACAGTCTACATGAAGAAAGTAACCCAGGTCCCTTCAAAGGTAAAGTACAGCATCGGGCTAGAGAAAATGGAGAAGATAAAATTATCCAGAGAGGAAGGAAACTGGGAGAGGAAACCCCAGAAACCACAGAATCCTTATAAACCCAACTCGGTGGAGATGAGGTATGGTGCATCGTACCTGAAGCCCAAGTTGTGGAAAAAGCTAGTAAATGACGAACCTTCAATTGACCCCAACGTCTTACTTGAAGATGGGAGTTTTAGAAAGAAGCTTCCTGAACACGACATTCTTGAAGATCTTTATGGAACAATAGCATTTAAAGAGTTCATTCTAAGCAAGGGCTACAGGATACCAGACATCCCTGAGAGGCTGTTCCTCAGGAAGGGATGGAAAGATGATTCTGTTAAGACTCCTATACACAAAGTAATAAAAATCAGCCAAAATGGAGATGATGCACGGGAAGATGTTTAGACAGTTTTCTATTTACTACTTACTTGGCTATTTCTCTCTCTCATTTTAATATCAATCAGAATTCATGGTGAGTGTCCATCCCACCATGTATGTACAACTTTGATTCTACATCTGTTAATTTAACACCTAATGCTTATAAATATTTCTCAGTGACCTTCTGCTTGGGTTCATCAATATTATAGAAATTTTATCAATGATGAAATCAATATTCACATATACTCTTCTCACATTTTATAATGCTGTGAATACTACATTGTTGTATCAATTATTTGTAAAAATAAAACCATAAATAAAGAAGAATTACTTTTTAAAAGTATGATCTAGTTAGGTCAGCTACAAAACGGGATAAATTTCAAAATAACTGTGCAGAGAAAAAGGAGTCAGAGAGTTCTATTTGTATTAAAATTATAATGAATTCATCATGACAATTACTTTCTTAAGCACAACTTGAAATCTGCAGCCAAAGTAATGTTAGCCCCATTTAATAATGAAATTGTTATCCCCCTTATAAGGATTGCATCAAGCCCCCAAAACAGATTGAAAACTATTTACCAAAATTAGGTGAAACTTTAGTTATGCTCTTTTGTCATGCTTCCCAATTGAACATACTTAAAATTTTTACCATATTCATAAAAATTCACTGTGAAAGAGTGTTTCCATATCATATAACACAGGTGCAGAATAGCAGGGAGCTTCAAGTTCTTGGCAAATCTAGTGTGCAAAATAGGTCTGTGCGAGCAAAACTACACAGCGCCATCAAATATCCACACACATCTATTCAAGTAAGATTAATCTTTGCATTTCATGAATAGCGATTTAAAACTCACTCATAAATGTAAAATAAGAAATCAAGCAACTTCTTTACATTTCCAAAATAACAGGTAAAATTGCCTGGGACAGGAAATTTGTAGCTAGAAAGATTTGTAGCACAGATTTGCAGCACACTTCTCTTTCCAGTAATGAAGGAATTTATCCGTAAATGGAAGTATGTGTATATACTTCACCCTCGTGAGAAGGGAACACAGCCATCAGGGTGTAGTATTCACCAACATCCTCATTGCAATCAACTACTCCCTTTTCACTCACTTCCCCATTTTCACTGAGGTTACTTAGTGTCTGAATTCCTGACTTGCTCCCTGTGACTACTCTCATCAACGTTCTTGATTTAAATATTCACAAAGACTATCCATTCAAATCCTGGCATTAGCTCCATTCGTCTTGTCCTCATCTCACTACAGACACCAATCCCTACAGTCAGACTCTAGACTTTGTTTTGGGCAACAATTACACCAACTTCAAATCTCAATTTCAATTATTCCACCTTCCGATCCCTGCTTTTTACCTAGTTGATCACCCCTTTTAATATTCCCAAACCGCCAATTCTTCAATTCCAACACGTTTCCAATCCAGTGACCCTTACCACTCTTTCAAGGCACTTAATTGTGCCTTGCTTTCAGTTCCTTACTTTCCCAGCTTAGACTCCACCGTCCACTACTATCCCTTATTTGAGTCTACTTTTAACTCCTTTTCCTCTCTCTCCCGCTCTAATATTCTTCTGAGAAAACCCCAGTCCTGGTTAAATCTTAATCTCTGCCATTCTTGTACTTGCACCCCAACAGTTAAATATGGCTAGAGAAAAACACATACCACACTGACTGGTTACATGTGGCATGAATCTTAAATGAGCCTTCAACACTAGCTGAAAGTTCTGCCCCATTTCCCTCATCAATATATTTTCCCATGTTCCAATGATCATCTTATTTCTGTCATCAATTGTCCAACACTCTGTTTCCATTTCTCCTTCTCAAAGCATTGCTTTGTACTTCACTGATAAAATAAAAAAATTTAGAAGAGAACCGTCTTTTCCTCCCATCACCACATCTACCAGGCCAGTGACATCTGTACCCATATTCTCCATCCCCTTGGAGACAAAGGATGAACTCTTTATTCTACTGAGGCAAAGCCTTTCCTTTGTGCATTGGATCCCAACACTTTGCCCAATTAAATATTTGTCCTGTATTTGCCTCCTTATTCTCCTATATTATTGTTCTGTCTTTTGGGGGATAATTCCTGTCATTAAAAAGCAAACAAACAAACCAAAACCAAAAAAGGCTCTCATAACTCACATCATCTGAAATAACCAAACAAAACAAAATAAAAATTCTCTTGACGTAATTTTTCTCTCCAGCTACCACTCTATATTTTCTGCTCCACTTTGTAGAAAAATTACCAAAAAGAGTCGTTTAAAAATCATTGTTTCCATGTCTTCATGTCCCAGGGTCTCTTGAATTCATTCCAACCAGAATTTTGTTCTGCTTTGCTAGTGAAACTTTCTTGTCGAGGTCACCAATAAGGTGTCATGGCAAAATCCAGTTAATAGTTTCATCGTATTCAAGAGCATTGGACCTGATAAGTAACTCATCGCTTTTTGGAATCCCCCATTTTTCTGTTCTTCTAACACCACAATTCCTGTTGTTCTGCTCCTTCTCAGTTGGAAACTTGAATTTCAAAGTCTCCTGTTTCTGACCTCAGAGCTGGATTCACCCAGGGCTCAGTCTTGGGACTAACTCCCCAGGTAATTCAATAGAATAGCATGATTTTATCTACTATCTCTATGCATCTATTGACCCCCCAAGTTTTAAAAATTTTTTGTAGATACTTTTATTTTTTTTTAACATCTTTATTGGAGTATAATTGCTTTATAATGTTGTGTTAGTTTCTGCTGTATAACAAAGTGAATCAGCTATATGTATACATATATTCCCATATCCCCTCCCTCTTACGTCTCCCTCCCACCCTCCCTATCCCACCCCTCTAGGTGTGACCCCCCCCCCCCAATTTTTATCTTCAGTGGTGAACTCCAGATTGCTATGATCAGTTGCCCATAGGACACCTCTACTAGCATGTATAATAGGAATTAAAAATAAAGCATTATCTTCCACATATAAGCAATATCATATGATATTTGTCTTTCTCTGTTTGACTTACTTCACTCAGTATGATAATCTCTAGTTCCATCCATGTTGCTGCAAATGGCATTATTTCATTCATTTTTATGGCAGAGTAATATTCCAGTGTGTGTGTGTGTGTGTGTGTGTGTGTGTGTGTGAGTATATATATATATTCATTCCACATCTTCTTTATCACTTATATGTGAAATCTAAAATATGACATAAATTAACTTATTTACAAAACAGAAGTAGATTCACAGACATAGAAAGCAAATTTATGGTTACCAAAGGGGAAAGGTGGGGGGAGGGATTAATTAGGAGTTAGGGATTAACAGATATACACTACTAAAAATAAGAAATAGATAAACAACAAGGACCCACGGTATAGCACAGGGAACTATATTCAATATCTTGTACTAACCTATAATGGAAAAGAATCTGAAAAAGAATATATGTATGCATAACTGAATCACTTTGCCGTACACCTGAAACTAACACAACATTGTAAATCAACTATACTTCAACGAAAGAAAGAAAGAAAGGGCATTATCACAAGAACACATAATTTCCTACTTCTAAATTTGCTCTTCTTGCCATATTCCCCATTTTGGTAAATGGCATCACCACTCAGCCAATTGCTCAGGCTAGCCTTGACTTCTCTCATTCCATGCTGAAGTTTGATATAACTTCACGATATATTCCCAAAGGGAGCGCCTCTCACCATCTCTATCCTTACTGCTCTTCTCTGAGCCACCATATCTTGCCACACAATAGCAAGAGCCTCTTACCTTGCTTTCCCACTGCAATTCTTTTCACACTGTAGAATATTTTCCACACAGTAAACCAGAGTCATCTTTTAAACATCAAAATCAGGTCACATTCCTCCCCAGTTACAATGCTCAGAAGGCTCCCCATTACACGTGGAAGAGAACCTAAAGTCTCCATTGAGAATGAGAAATACCCCATTTCAGAGCTTTTTGAATTTGCTCTTCCTTCTGTCTGCAATGTTCTTTTCCTAGATGTTCATACGGTTCACTTTATTCAGGTATCGCTCAAATGTCACTTCTTTGGAGAGTCCTTCTCAGACTACCACACCCCAATTATCACCGTCTATCACTCTCTACCACCTTCCCCTGCTTTATCTTTAAATTTATCTCTACGAGATGTGGTATGTATATCTATTTGTTTATGTCTTTATTTCCTCTCTTCCCTAGGCTTAACCCTCTGTGAAAACAGAGACATTTTAAATTAGCCTCTAAGTTCTCACTACACAGAAAATGCAGAGCACAAAGTAGATGCTCAGTAACTATTTGCTGAATGAATGAATAGAGGAGATGCTTTTTTAAATAATAGGATTTATTAAGAGTCTACAATTTTTCCCTCACATTTTAACAATGAAAACCCGTTCTACCCTCATCTCCTTCTTTTCCCATAATGTGAAACAATCCCTACCAGAAGTGGTCTCTTCCTCTTCAGAAGATCTCATTCGTTTTCCTTCTTTTTTTAATGATCAAATACAATTTATCAGAGTTTCTTGTATTATAATACATGCCTTTCTCAGAGTTTCCACTGCAGTCACATCCAAAACAAGGGCTATGTGTCATTTCCTTTGTATATAAGGTTAACACTGTATGTCCCAGTCAATGTGCTCATGATCTACTTTATCCCATTGTATTCTAACACAAATCGCCTCCTTGTAAATAACAGGCCCTCAAATACTCAACTGCATGAATGAATGAGTTTATCTTTGAAATAAATAAATCAGGTAAATCAAACTGTAGTGTGAAATGACTCCATGGGCAGTAGTTCATTAGAAGAGCTGTGATGTGCCAGACAGGTAAGAAAGGAGATTTAAGTCTCCCATTTAACCAAAAGTAGAATCAATTATCTACAATTTCCTCAATTTTAAAAGTGCATTAAAGAATATGCACATGTCACAGAAATAGCGACACATTTATAGTCAGAAGACACACACTAGAATATCTTCTTTTCCATATTTTGGTTATGTGACCTTGTACTTCAAGAAGCATGTCTCCTCATCTATACAACGGAGGCCATATTAGCGAACTCAAACTTGGCTGAAAATTAAAGGATTACTTTATATAAGTGCCTAATACTACCAACATCACAGAACAGATACTCAGCATACATTTGGGAAAGAGGAGGGAGTAAGGAAGAAGGGTCCTAAAAAGGTACCCAGGAAAGAAGCCAAGGGAAAAAAAAAACCACTTTTTGATGGTGTTTATCCAGGGTGATAGCCTTCAACGAAACCTCACTCAATCCTAGCTTTTGCTTAAGATGAAAATGTGCATTTGCAAAATAAGAGTCACTAATAAGGCCTCCTATCGCTTATTGGTGAAAATAAAATTTTCCTTGGAGAAATTATATGGGTTCCTTCACTGCAGCAATTATCCACATTGGTATTAGCTGTCATACAGATATAAACAGACGCAAACAGAATTTAGACTTCTTCACACCAGGGAGACTTCAAAATCCATAGTTTTTAGAAGGAGAAGGAATTAGGGAGAGCCTGATGTATAACTGTGTTAGTGTAGCTACTTAAGGTTTTCAAAATGCCCATTCACGATCTTTGTGGGGCTTTTTGTTTGTTTTGAGGTTTACAACACAGAGAAACCCCAAAGAATTATTATCTCCATTTTATAACTGAGAAAACTCCAGGTAACTGAATTATCTAAGGTCAAGTGTGAGGTCAAAGTCTTCTAGTTGTGTGTATTATTTCCACACTGACACTCAGCAATATCATGGACAATGAAATATTCACCTTGAAACCTTGGACCCCAACCACTGAAACTAGAGGAAGAACATTCCCAGCACCAGGGCCTCTAAGAAAGGAAACATAAAGATGGACTTTCATTTTCTGGAACCAGTTGTACCCTGCTCTTCCATCTCGCCTGTTACAGCCACCACAGCTTTGTCAGTTGTGTGGCAGGAGCAGGGATAAATTAAATTCAACTCTGGAAGGATGTAAAAATCACAAACCAAGTAGAATTGGATATCATGGCCAGCGATACCCATGTCATGCTCTCCTGACCTCTTACCATTTAAGCAGAGGATAAGGATGTTGTTCTCTTTTCAATCTATCATTAGAGCAACTAAAGAATCTTTAGTATGTATAATAGAAACCATGCCTTTGAGTAAGGAAAATATTTATAGCACTGTTTATAATATTTATAGCATACCCAACAAATCTTTGCATTGTGAGGAAGAAACTGAGAGCACATGGAAGAATTGAAAGATAATGAAATAGCTACTCTTGTAGTTCAATAGCTTACATAATGGGAAATCGGCTCAGCCACCCAGGGGGCTGGATGCTGGGCTCCAAAGCCAGGCGAGTCTGTGCACGGGGTTCCAAGATTTTGCAGAGTCACTCTTTGGGTTCCTGGTTGGGCAAGCCTAGAGGCTGCGCTCTGCAGTTGGATGGGGCTGCTGGCTTGCGACCCTGCCTAAGCAGGGATAGAGGACGAGTTCCATGGCTGGGCCAGACTGCTGGCTGGGGACCCGATCTGGCTAGAGCTGCCCACGTGCTCTCTGGCCAGATGAGATTACTGGCTCCACACCACAGATGGAAGGAACTGCTGGCTGTGCTCTCTGATTGGGCACCACTGCCGTCAGGTACACAGTCCATCACAATCTCCATGCTGGAAGCTGGAAGCCGGAAGCCCTGCCCCTGCCCCCTTTATTTCAAGCTGATACCAGGTGGTTGAGCTCTCCCTTTTCTCCCAGTGTTGCTCGTGAAGGATAGATGTGGACATCATGGGAAGCTTCCCAGAATGTTGTGGAACCCGGATGCTCACGCTGGGGTCTCTTTTCCGCACTGGAGAAACCTCTTGGTGCGGCTGCGTGCTGGCCTGCAGGAAGGGCTACGTGGTCAAAGTGAAGCTGCCTTGTGGTCCACAGGGGGGTGCTTCAGCCTCACTTCTGGATTCTGGGATTTTTTTTTTTTTTCCCCACAGAGGCCTTCTTGTCTGTGGAGAGTTGCTAGTTTGTATTTCCTTGAGGAAAACTAAAGCCGGGAACCTCTGATTCCACCATCTTGCTGATTTCACACCCCTCTTCCCCAATCAGACTTTCTTTCTAGCATGTGGGGAAAGTAACTAACTTCTAAAAATCACTCAAGGGACTTCCCTGGTGATCCAGTGGTTAAGACTCTGCGCTTCCACTGCAGGGGGTGCGGGTTCGATCACTGGTCAGGGAACTGAGATCCCACACGTGCCATGTGGTGTGGCAAAAAAAAAAAAAAAAAATGACAATAAAATTTTTAAAAAACACTCAAATCTACTATACACTGCATATTTGCATTCTTTCCTTCATATCCTTAAATAAAAACATATTCAGCTTTGTGAGCTATCATATTTTTCATAATACAGTACAGAATACCAGTACCAGTATTTAATGGATCTGTATTCAATAGACTAAAGGTCTATACCCTTGAAGTAATTTTAAGTAATATCTATTACTTTACTACTACACTAAAATAATTTAAAATAAAAGCATTAAAATTAAGATCTACTACTCTTTGCACCATTATTATTATTACGCCCCAAGTAGAGAAAGCTCTGCAATAGAAATAAATAGACATGATCTAATGTCCCTGACCTTAGGAAGTTTACAATTTTCTTAGAATGAAAAGACAGATACACTTGAAATTAAACAGCAGCTCAGGACTAATAATATTACAAATGTCTAAAGGCTATATAAATTTATATTTTTTATAAGCTACTTTTTGAAGATTAATTCCTCTTTCTCATACTAATCTTTGGGATTTATTGATTCCAAAAGCTATTCATATTTTGGAACTGCATTACCTGCTAACCTTTCCACCAGAAGTAACATAAAATAGATTTCAGTGACTAGCTAAAATAGAAAAAGAACAAAATAAGAGGGAAGGAGAAATTATATTAGCCTTCCAGGATTTTAACAGAAAGAGTCTAAAATTTAAAAATGAAGGTGAGCTTTTATATAGTGAGTAGACTACCTTCTCAGGGTCAGTCTAGTTCCTAAAATAATAGCTACTGTGTATTCACTGCAATCAATGAGCTGTGTAATATTAGCATCATCATAAATGCATCGTCTAATTTAATCTTCATAACATCTCCTATCATTAGTACCATTTTTCTGATGAGTAGATCACTATAGGTAAGTTCACACAGCTTGGAAGGCATGGAGTCAGGCTTTCAATGGACAACTATCTGGCACAAAACCCCACACCTTGCACCTCCTCCTAAGAAGGGAGTAAAGAATGCATATTGCACTCATTTCTGCACCTATGTACCTTAAGCAATGCAGCAGTATACTGAGAATATAGATCATGAATAATCTAAATTCCCAAGATTGAATTGCTCATTACACAGAACTTACTGAGAGATTACATTTAAATATCTTAGCTTACTTTTTTAGTAGCTAGCAAAAAACTTCCTGAATCACTTCCTATTACAGATATGAAAAATGCAGAATAATCAATAACCTTAGCTTTCTACTAGTGCTGACTTGATCCACGGCATCTAGTACAACATTTATATTTTTTTAAAAATTAAAACTTCACAGAATGCACACACACACAAGCAGCTACGATGCATGTTCCCATTAATGTCTACATTACCTGGCTAATATATATCCATACCACAATCCACATGAAGGTCCAAATTTTAGCAAAATTAACATTAGCAATCAAAGGCTAATATGCACATACAAATGTATGCATTCCATACACGCATACACATACTGCGGTTTTCTAACATGTTATTGAACCTATCACAAAACGGGAATTGAGATGTTATTTTGTAAAAAGAGTTCTAACATTATATTATTACCTGTTTTCTCTTGTTCATTTGACCCAACAGCACTCTTTCGCAAGAAGTGTCCCATAAAGACATTTACTACAATGAACTGCTTTAATTCAAAATGTAATCTAACCAAACATGCTTAAGAGCCTGGCTAGGAAAATCAATACCATGGTTTATAGAACAGTGTCTCTGGAAAGACAGGAAGTGGACTCTTGGTTCTGCATAAAATCTTGTTACTCCTATTTCCATTTCCCCTTCCTACATTTGTAACAACTGAATAAACTGATTATGTTTTTTCATCTTGTAGCTGCAGCCTCTGTAGACAAACGGATTAAAATACTTACATTGATGTGATCAATATATTTATCAATCAATAATGACCCAGGAATTGATCTTCATAATTGGAGGAATTCTGCACCTTAATTCATTTATATGCTATTGTCTTTTTTCAAAACTTAGGGATTGTGGATGTGGAAAATTAAAAGAGAATTAAGGGGGAAGGGCCACATAGGGAAAATTGCTGTTCTCTACAGCATAGCTGAGGAATACACATGATTAAGGCAAAAAGTGATGATTTGGGGGGAATAAAAGCATGGATAATTGATAGAGAACTCGTGAAATAGGGAAGCAGTTGTAAATAGATTATTGTGGACACGGAACTGACATTTCCAGTTATTACTACTGTTGTTTTGTCCTTGACAGTTAAGATCTGAGGAATGTTAAGCAATGTTTCAATAGCTGCATGTATAAGAAAATAATATTCCTGCCACCAGAAGCTGCTCTAGTACAGCTTTCCCCTTCTACTCCAGGCCACGGACTCTACCACACAGACACTCAAAGGCAAGAGTGTTATCCCTTAAAATTCTGTCAGTAGTTCTCTTCCCCTCAATTCCCAGTTCCAACAGCCTCTTCCCTTTCTAATGGGCTGCCTTTGGCCTCACCTTCCTTCCCAAATCCAGCAGTTACTCCACAACAGATCTGCATTGCACGTCCTGTAAAGGAATGCGAGGTTTTGTCTTGGCGTTCAGTCTCTCTTCCAAGGGATATATATACACGCAGATATATTTACATGTATACGTGTATACACATATATACATATATATATACACATATGTGTGTATATTTCATGTATATGATATATATATACTCATATTTATATGAGAGATATATGAGATATATATACACATACATTTACAAATTGTTAGCTTTACAGTTATAAAAGCATACTTTAAAGCTACAGAGCTTTATACCTAGTTTTATGTTTGTGCATATTAAAGTAAAATTCTAAGAACAATTTGTCACGATTGGGTGTCTGATTTTTTTCCTTCTAAAGGAAATATAGTTTAAATACATATTCAACATCCACTCCCACTCACTGTTTTAATTTGGACAAATAATGAAACTAAAACTTTAAAAGGCTACTCAGTCTTTAATTCATGTTTTTGAGCCCCTACTATGTGAAATCTAGGCTCAAACGAGTTAAACAGTCTTTGTTCTAATCCTCGTGGTCCAGCCAGACTTTCCAAACTACCTAGAAAGGAATCCAGTTCAGAGTGTCACTCTGCTATTTATAAGATGTGTGCTCGAACATGTTACATACTCTGTAATTCACAATTTCTTTATCTGAAAAATACGGGTAATGATAATAAAAATTAACTCAGAAAGTAACTGTAATTATAAGATAATGTAGAGTGAACAGCACAGGGACAGATAATATTCATTTTAGATTGATATATCACTTTAACTACCCCTCATTAAATGATTCGTTTATATATATGCATGCGCATCAAATATATATATTTGGAGAGGATGATAAGCCACCAACTGCTGCCGTATGGTCCACTTTCTTATGAGTGTATCATCGAGCCTACTGCATTATTAATTTTTAAAGAAGGGATTAACATGAAAGACTGAAGAGCACTGATCTCCAAAACAATGCAAATATGAAGAGTTTATAGAACAAGGTTTTGTGATAGTACCTATAAAAAATACCTGGCATAAAAAGGTACTCAATAGAAATATATTGAATGAATGAATAAGAGGTAATCACCGACACCGAGTAAGAACTTACTAATATAATAATAACTGTTATAATAATAACATAATAATAACAACTGTTATTAATAATAATAACTGTTAGTTCTTTTACATTTTTAAATGATGAAAGGAATTGAAAGTCAAAACAAAGACTTTTCACAGATTATAACACTAGAATTTTTATTTGCTGACTCTGCATTTAATATGAATAATACCGTGATGGTTAATTTCATGTGTCAATTTGACTGGGCCATGGAGTCTCCTGGTATTTGGTCAAACATTATTCTGCGTGTATCCATAAAGGTGTTTTGGGATGAGATTAACATTTGATTTGGACAAGGATGACCACTTTCACCACTTTCATTCAACAAAGTACTGGGACTCCTAGCCAGAGCAATCAGTCAAAAAAAAAAAAAAGAAAAAAGAAAAACGATAAAAGGCAACCAAATCAGATTCCACCCCAAAACGGTTAGAACACATAAACAAATTTAAAGTTGCAGGGTACAAAATCAATATACAAAAATCAGTTGCATATCTATACACTAACAACAAACGATCATAAAGAGAAATTAAGAAAACAATCCCATTTATAATTGCAACAAAAATAATAACTACACAGGAATAAATTTAGCCAAGGAGGTGAATGTTCTGTACATTGAAAACTATAAAACACTGATGAAAGAAATTGCAGAAGACACAAACAAATGGACAGATAGTCTGTGCCCATGGATTGGAAAAGTTAATATTATTAAAATATTCATAATATCCAAAACACTCTACAGATTCAATGCAATCCCTATCAAAGTTCCAATGGCGTCTTTCCCAGATAGAAAAAAACAATCCTAAAATTTGTATGGAACCACAAAAGAACCCAGCTAGCCAAAGAAATCTTGAGAAAGAAGAACAAAGCTGGAGATACCACACTTCCTGATTTCAAACTATATTACAAAGCTACAGTAATCAACACAATATGGTACTGGCATAAAAACAGACAAATAGATCAATGGAACAGAAAATAGAAAGACCAGGAAAAATCCCACACATATATGGTCAATTCATTTATGACAAAAGAGGCAAAAATATACAATAGGGAAAGGATAGTCACATCAATAAATGGTACTGGGAAAACTGGACAGCCACATGCAAAAGAATGACACTGGATCCTTATCTTACACACATACACAAAAATCAACTCAAATTGGATTAAAAACTTGAACATAAGACCTGAAACCATAAAATTAGTAGAAGAAAACATAGGAGGTAAGCTCCTTGACATCACTCTTGGTGATGATTTTTCAGATTTGACACCAAAAGCAGAGTCAACAAAATATAAAATAAACAAGTGGAACTACATCAAACTAAAAAGCTTCTACACAGCAAAGGAAACCATCAACAAAATGAAAAGGCAACCTACAGAATGGGATAAAATATTTGCAAATCATATATCAGATAAGGACTTAATACCTAAAATACATAAAGAAATCATACAACTCAATAGCAAAAACCCAAACAGCAATCTGATTTTAAAATGGGTAGAGGAAGTGAATAGACATTTTTCCAAAGAAGCCATCCAAATGGCCAACAGATACATGTAAAGATGTTCAGCATCACTAATTATCAGGGAAATGCAAATCAAAACCACAAGGAGACATCACCTCACACCTGTTAGAATGTCTATCACCAAAAAGACAAGAAATAACAAGTAATGGTGAGGATGTGGAGAAAAGGGAACCCTTGTGCACTGTTGGTTGCAATGTAATTTGGTTCAGCCACTATGAAAAACAGTATGGAGGTTCCTCAAAAACTTACAAATAAAACTACCATATATTCATAGAAATACTACTGGGAACTACTAAGTACAATATGAACTACTACTGACATAAACAGAAATAACAAATTGGAATCTAGCATTCCACTCCTGGCTATATATCCAAAGGAAATGAAATCACTGTCTCGAAAAGGTATCTGAACCTTCACGTTCACTGCAGATTATTTACAACAGCCAAGACATGGAAACAACCCAAGTGTCCATCGTTGGATGAATGGATAAAGAAAATGCTGTACATATATACGATAGAATATTATTCAGTCATAAAAAAGAAGGAAATCCTGCAACTGCAACAACATGGATGCACCTTGAGGCCGTTATGCTTAGTAAAATAAGTTAGAGGGAGACACATACTGTACGCTATCACTTATAAATGGTATCCAAAAAAAAATCACAGATACAGAGGAGAGATTGGTGGTTGCCAGAGGTGGGGATGGGCAGTGGGGGAAATGGGTGAAGGTGGTCAAAAGGTAAAAATGTCCAATTATAAGTTCCAGGAATGTAATGTACAGCAATGGTGACTATATAGTTAACAATACTGTATCGCATAGTTGAAAGTTGCTAAGAGAGCAGATCTTAAATATCCTCATCACAAGAGAAAAAATTTTATAACTATGTGAGGTAATTAATGTTAACTAAATTTACTGTGGTAATCATTTTGTAATATATACATATATCAAATTATACACCTTGGACTAATACAATGTGATATGCTAATTATAACTCAATAAAACTTGCAAAAGAATCTTGCCTTAAAAAAACTTGAATTGGTAGACTGAGTAAAGTAGATTGCCCTCCTTAGTGTGGATAAGCCTCGTCTAATCAGCTGAAGGCCTCAAAAGAACAAAAAGGCTGACCTTCCTCTGAGTAATAGGGAACGCCTCCTGTCTGACTGCCTTCGATCTGGGACATCAGTTTTTTTCTTGCCTTCAGACTTAAACTGACACATCAGCTCCTCTTGGTTCTCTTTCTATTCAGGCTCTCCTGCATCTCCAGCTTGCTGACTGCAGATCTCGGGTCTTGTCAGCCTCCATAATTGCGCGAGCCTATTCTTATAATCAATCAATCAATCCTATTGGTTCTGTTTCTCTGCAGAACCCTGACTAATACAAATACTGACCACAAACATTTCATTTTATGGTCCTATAATCACATTTTAAAAAAAATACAATCTATCTGCTCTGAAGTTTTCTCACTCTGTGTTTGTACTTAGTTTACATTCTTCATTAACGAAACACTGGATGAAAGGCTTTTGTTTATACATATGCATATTTCCTTTGTGAAAATTTGAGGTCCCAGTCCATGCTTGTCTGTTGATTTTTCCCTTAGAAAAGTTAGTTTTTAAGTTTTAGGATTCTCTTAGCTATAACATATATTTTACTGTTACCTACTTACCTAACAAGTAATGATGAGGTATAAAATATCTGAGAAACACCACTACCAACCCTTAGTGCAAATATAACCATTCAAGAGTATTATTATTTTAAAAATCTGTGGAGTAAAGTTGTAGGGATAATAAATATTCAATAAATATTTGTTGAATGAATGAATGAAAGATAATTTGAGATCAATGGTATTTCCTACCACTGTGGCTCATTCCATACAACATAATTGAGGGGTTAAAAAAAATGCTTGCTGAGTGGCAGTGAAAGGACAAATGAGGTTGGAGAGGATGAATACATCCACACGGTTAAGAGCTTTCTCTAAGACTGCATCGAAGCCTTTTGTTTTCTGACAGAAACAAGAGAAGTCTGCACTTACCCCAGAGGAAGGAATTGGTAAATCAGGTGAAAGGGGCTGTGTTTCTAGGACTGTGCTGAAAGATTAAGAGATGAGAGACAGCAAAGGGAGTGAAGACCAAGTTCAAAACGAGTGAAAGCTGGAGAGGTGGAAAGATTCACTGAGACTTTGGAGGTGGTGCTCTGCTGTCAGACAAGTGTGAACGTGACCAGAAACAGAAAGAGAAAAGTGGAGCTCACTGGAGTTAATAAGGTCCAGGAACCCAGCGAAGAGGCTATCAGAAGTGTCATTAGTATGGGTGTTGAAGTCACTGAGGGGAGCTAACTCCAAATAGAGCTCTGTGATAGTAAATATAACCAATGATACCACAAAAGAACTGTTTAATGAAAGAATCACATTAGGGCACTATTCAAATAAGAAATCACACAAGTGATTAACTCAAAACGGTTGCGCTTATATTCGTAAATAACATTTAAAAAGATTAGGGCTTCCCTGGTGGCGCAGTGGTTGAGAATCTGCCTGCCAATGCAGGGGACACGGGTTCGAGCCCTGGTCTGGGAAGATCCCACGTGCCGCGGAACAACTAGGCCCGTGCGCCACAACTACTGAGCCTGCGCGTCTGGAGCCTGTGCTCCGCAACAAGAGAGGCCGCGATAGTGAGAGGCCCGCGCACCGCGATGAAGAGTGGCCCCCGCTCGCCGCAACTAGAGAAAGCCCTCGCACAGAAACGAAGACCCAACACAGCCATAAATAAATAAATAAATAATTAAAAATAAATAATTAAAAAAAAAAGATTAGGCCAGAAGCTCAGCGCAGTCTCCCTGCCTCACTTGTTGCAGGTGGGGGCTGGGTGCTGAAGCTCAGGCTTCAGAGGTCAGACCCAGAGAGAGGACTGGGGTTGGCTGTGCAGAGACAGCCTGAAGAGGCTGGACTGTGGCAGCTGAGGGTGTACTCCGAAGAAGCCAGGGCTTGCCAGAGAGACAAGGTGCCATTATTGGGGGGCACACAAGAAGAGGGGTGGGACCACTATAAGAGCTTCTTTCCCTGTGAGCACTCCCAGGCAACGAGACACCAACTACAGGAGCTCCCAGGGCAGGTGCGAGTCACCAACGCCATTGTGGGCTCCAGAAGTGGGCACAGGATACTGCTACAAGACCCACAAGCAGGCGCCAAGCGCTGCTCCTGCTGTCCTGGGAGAGCGCAGAGAGCAGCTGCCCCTAGAAGACCCACAGGCAGGCGCCAAGCCCTACCCCTGATGTCCCGGGAGTGCATGGACTGCAGCCGACCCTAGGGACCTGTGAGCAGGTGCCAAGCCCTGCCCCCACCATCCTGGGAGCACGCAAGGGCTGCCGCACCTGCACACCCCATATCAAGGGGATAACGGCCAGTACACACTGAGGAAAGAGGCAGCAAGCATGCAAACTAAAAGCAGCCCCTCGATTCTGGAAAAGACGGCAGAGCAGAAGGGCTTGAGCTCACCTCCTCTCGTGAAAGCACCGAAACCACAGCTAACTGCTGAACAACCATTGACAAAAAGGACTGGAACCTATCAACAGAGACATTTTACATTCAAAGACAAAGAAGAAGCCACAGCGAGACAGTAGGAGGGGCACTTTCGTGACATAATCAAATCCCATACCCACCAGGTGCGGGTGACCCACAAACGGGAAAATAATTATATCACAGATGTTCTCCCACAAGAGTGAGAGTCCTGAGCCCCACGTCAGGCTCCCCAGCCTGAGGGTCTGGCATCGGGAGGAGGAACTCCCAGAGCATTTGCCTTTGAAGGCCAGCTGAGATTGAGTGCAGGACTGGGGGAAACGGAGATGCCACTCCAGAAGGGTGCACACAAGGTTTCATGTGCACTAGGACCCAGCACAAAGCAGTAACTCCATAAGAGCCTGGGCTGGACATACCTATGAGTCTTGGAGGATCACCTAGGGAGGTGGGGGCCAGCTGTGGCTCACTTGGTGGGGGAGCAAGGACACAGGTGGCAAAGGACCCAGAGGATATTGATTGGCGTGAACTCTCACAGAGATCACCATTTTGGCATCAAGACCTAGCCCTACCCAACAGCCTACAGGCTCCAGTGCTGGAACGCCTCAGGCCAAACAACCAGCAGCACAGGAACACAAGCCTGCCCATCAGCAGACAGGCTGCCTAAAGTTGTCCGGAGCTCACAGCCACCTCAAAACACACCCCTTGACACGGCCCTGCCCACCAGAGGGACAAGCTCCACCTGCCAATGGGGAGGCATCAGTCCCCCCCAACCAGGAAGCCTGCACAAGCCTCAGGACCAACCTGACCCACCAGGGGGGCAGACACCAGATGCAAGAGGAGCTATGATCCTGCAGCCAGCAGAAAGGAGACCACAAATACAGAAAGTCAGACAAAATGAGACAGCAGAGAAATATGTTGAAGATGAAGGAAGAAGATAAAAACCCACAATAACAACTAAATGAAGTGGAGATAGGCAACCTACCTGAAAAAGAATTTAGAGTAATGACAGTAAAGACGATGCAAGATCTCGGAAAAAGAATGGAGGCACAGATCGAGAAGATACAAGAGATGTTTAACAAAGAACTAGAAGATTTAAGGAACAAACCAACAGAGATGAAGAACACAATAACTAAAAAGAAAACCACATTAGAAGAAATCGGTAGCAGAAGAACGAATAAGTGAGCTCGAAGACAGAATGGTGGAAATCACTGCCATGGAACAGAATAAAGAAAAAAGAATGAAGAAATGAGGACACTCTCAGAGACCTCTGGGACAACACTAAACACACCAACATTTCCATTGCAGGGGTCCCAGAAGGAGGATAGAGAGACAAAGGGGCTGAGAAAATATTTGAAGAGAATATAGCCCAAAACTTCCCTAACATGAGAAAGGAAACACTCACTCAAGCCCAGGAAGCACAGGGAGTCCCATGCAAGATAAGCACAAGGAGGAGCATGCTGAGACACATATTACTCAAACTGACGAAAAGTAAATACAAAGAAAAAATATTAAAAGCAACAAATAACATACAAGGGAATCCCCATAAAGTTATCTGCTGATTTTTCAGCAGAAACCCTGCAGGCCAGAAAGGAGTGTCACGATACATTTAAAGTGATAAAAGGGGAAAACCTACAGCCAAGAATACTCTACCCAGCAAGGCTCTCGTTCATATTCGACAGAGAAATCAAAAGCTTTACAGACAAGCAAATGCTAAGAGAATTCAGCACCACAAAACCAGCTTTACAATAAACCCTAAAGGAACTTCTCTAGGAGGAGAAGAAAAAGGCCACAACTACGATCAAGAAAATTACGAATGGGAAAGCTCACCGGTAAAGGCAAACATAAAGTAAAGGTAGGAAATCGTCCACACACAAACATGATATCAAAACCAGCAATCGTGAGAACAGGAGAGTACAAATGCAGGATATTGGAAATGCATTTGAAATTGAAAGACCGGCAACTTAAAACAACCTTATTTGTATATAGACTGCTATATCAAAACCTCAGGGTAACCACAAACTGAAAATCTGCAATAGATACAAACACAGAAAAGAGTAAGGAACCCAAACACAACAGTAAAGTTAGTCATGGTTCAAAAGGATACATGCACCCCGATGTTCACTACAGCACTATTTACAATAGCCAAGACATGGAAACGACCTAAATGTATATCAGCAGATGATTGGATAAAGAAGATGTGGTACATATATCTATGATGGAATACTACTCAGCCATTAAAAAGAATGAAATAACGCCACTTGCAGCAACATGGGTGAACCTGGGGATTATCATACTTCATACTTACTTCGTAAGTGAACTAAGTCAGACAGAGAAAGACAAATATCATATGATATCGCTTATATGCGGAATCTAAAAAAAAGATACAAATGAACTTATGCATAAAGCAGAAACAGACTCACAGACGTAGAACACAAACTTGTTGTTACCAAAGGGGAAAGGTGGGGCTCAGGGATAAACTGGGAGTTTGGAGGTCACATATATGCACACTACTGTATTTTTAAAAGATAAGCAACAAGGACCTACTGTATAGCACAGGGAACTCTACTCAATATTCTGCAATAACCTTAACGGGAAAAGAATTTGAAAAAGAATATGTGTCTGTACATGTATAACTGAATCACTTTGCTGTACACCTGAAACTAACACAACATTGTAAATCAACTATATTCCAATAAAATTTTAAGAAATAAAAAAGAAATAAAAATTAAAAATAAAAAATTAATGCCAATATTTCCCAAACTCTTCCAAAAAAAATCAAAGAGGAGGGAACACTCTCAAACTCATTTTACGAGGCCAACATTACCCTGTACCAAAGCCAGAAAAGGACACCACCAATAAAGAAAATTACAGGCCTGATAAATATAGATTCAAAATTCTCAATAAAATACTATCAAATTCAACTCAGCAGCACATTAAGAAGACCATTCACCATGATCATCAAGTGGGATTTATCTTGAGATGTAGGGATGTTTCAACACATACACATTAATCAGTGTGATACCTCACATTAATAGAATGAAAAATAAAAATCATACGGTCAGCTCAATAGATGCAGAAAAAGCATTTGATGAAATTCAACATCTGTTCATGATAAAAAAAAACAAACAAAACTCTTAACACATTAGGTATTGAAAGAATTTACCTCAACATAGTAACAATACATAACATGGTCATAATGTTGACAAGCCAACAGCTAATATAATAATAAAGGTTGAAAGGTTGAAAGCTTTCCTCTAAGATTAGAAATAAGACAAGGGTGTCCACTCTCACCACTTCTATTCAACATAGTACTGGACGCTTTAGCCAGGGCAATCAGGCAAGGAAAACAAATAAAATGCATCAGAATTTTAAAGGAAGAAGTAAAATTATCTCTATTTGCAGATGACATGATTTTATATCTAAAAAAATTCCTAAAGACTCCACCAAAAAACTTACCATCTAATCAATAAATTCCATAAAGTTGTAGGATTCAAATTTAACATGCAAAAATCAGTAGCGTTTCTATACACTAACAAAGAATTATCTGAAAATGAAGCAAAGAAAATGATCCCACTTACAATAGCATCAAAAACAATAAAATACTTAGGAAAAAATACAGCCAAGCAGGCAAAAGATCTCTACACTGAAAACTATAAGACATTGATGAACAAAATCAAAGATGACATAAATAAACGGAAAGAGACTCCTCGTTCATAGATTGGAAGAATTCATATTGTTAAAATTTCCATAATGCCCAAAGCCATCCATAGATTTAATGCAATCCATACCAAGAGTCCAATGGCATTTTTTACAGAAATAGAAGCAACAATCCTAAAATTTAGATGGACCCAAAAAGGACCCTGAATAGTCAAAGCAATCCTGAAAAAGAACAAACCAGGAGGCGTCACACTTCCTGAAGTCAAGCTATGTTGTAAAGCTATTGTCATCAAAACAGCACGGTACTGGCATAAAAAGAGACACATCGACCACTGAAACAGAATCAAGAACCCAGAAATAAACCCAAATATATATGGTCAAGTAATATTTGACAAGGGAGGCAACAATACTCAGTGGAGAAAAGACAGTCTCTTCAATAAATGTGGCTGGGAGAAGTGGATCTTCACATGTAAAAGAATGAAATTAGACCCCTATCTTATACCACTCACAAAAATTAACTGGAAATAGATTGAAGACTTTAATGTAAACCCAGAAACCATAAAACTACTAGAAGTAAACATAGGAAAAAAGCTCCTTAACATGGGTATTGGCAATGATTTTTTTGTACATGACACCTAAAGCACAAGCAAACAAAATTTTAAAAAAATTAAAAAATAAGTGGGATTACATCAAACCAGAAAGCTGCTTAGCAATAGAAACAACCAACAAAATGAAAAGACAACCTATGGAATGGGAAAAAATACTTGCAAACCAAATATCTGATAAGGGGTTAATATCCAAAACATGTAAAGAACCCATACAACTCAATAGCAAACAAACAAACAAACAATCCAACTAAAAAATGGGCAAGGGACTGGAATGGACATTTTTCCAAAGAAGATATATGAATGACCAACAGGTACGTGAAAAGATGTTCAACAGCATTAGGGAAATGCAAATCAAAACCACATGCGATATCACCTCACACCTGTTAGAATGGCTAGCATCAAAAAGACAAGAGATAACGAATGCCACCATGCATGTGGAGAAAAGGGAACCCTTATGCACTGATGGTGAAATTACGAATTGGTACAGCCACTATGGAAAACAGTACGGAGATTCCTCAAAAAAATTAATAACCATATGATCCAGCAATTCCACTTCTGGGAATACATCAGAAGGAAGTGAAAACACTATGTTGAAGAGATATCTGTCCCTACCCCACCCCGCACGTTCAGAGCAGCATTATTTGCAATAGCCAAGACATGGAAACAACCTAAATGTTATCCTTTCATCTGTAGATGGACAAAGACATGGGATACATATATACAAGGGAATATTATTCAGCCATAAAGGAGGAGGAAATTCTGCCATTTGTGACAACATGAATAGACCTTGAGGGCATTGTGCTAAGTGACATCAGTCAGAGAATGACAAATACTGTATAATCTTACTTATATATGGAATCAAAACAAAATAAGTCACAGAAAAAGAGATTAGATTTGTGGTTACCAGAGGTGGGGTATGTGGGGAGAGGAAATTGGATGAAGACGGTCAAAAAGTGAAAACTTCCAGTTTTAAGATAAATAAGTACTGGGGATGTAATATACAACATGATGAATATAATTAACACTGCTGTATAGTATACATGAAAGTTGTTAAGAGTAAATCCTAAGTGTTCTCATCACGAGGAAAAACATTTTTTTTTCCTCGTATCTATATGAGATGATTGATGCTAACTCATACTGGTAATCACTCCATGATCTATGTAAGTCAAACCATTATGCTGTACATCTTAACCTTATCAGTGCTACATGTCAATTATATCTCAGTAAAACTGGAAGAAAAACCACATAGCCGACTTACGCATTTGAAGGACACTTGCTCCCTCAGCCATTTTTGTAACCCATCCTTGCCCTAGAGGATATACAATAAGATAGGGCATCTTTATGTAAATATAGTGTAAGCACCTGACAGTTGGGTTTTGTTTTGTTTTGTTTTGTTTTGTTTTGTTTTTGTAATGCAAGTGCCTGACATTAAGCTTCTGATTGCCTAGGCACCCACTTCAAAGACAGCTATCTTGAATAAACACACTGCCGCCTACAGGACTAGAGGAAGAGCCAGGTGGCCCCGCCCCAGAAGTTTCCTTTCTTTCAGAGATCTCTGGTCGACTTAGGGAACTCACCATTTGACCACTTGTTTTTCCCTTCCTGAGTTTTAATTCCCACCCTTATGTTTTAAATTCGCCAACAAAGAGTGAACCTGTGAAACCCTAGGCACCCCATCCTAGACTCCAATAAAGACAGAACCCCAGGCCCACTATCTTTCTGCCGCAACCTCGCTGAGTGGCCCCAGGTGTACCATGTATCCTTCAGGATTTGTGAGTAATAATCCTTGGTTTTCTTTTTCTTGTTTTCAAAGTTCCCTGATGGTAGCTGCCATCATAAGAACCACAAGGGCGGGTCCAATCACAACGCTGGCTCTGAAAGGGGAAATGTCTGTGAGGGCTCACCTCAGGCCCAGGTGAGTGCCCCTAGGCATTTCTAGCCAATAGATCACTATTGATAGGTTGAGACCAGCACAAAACAATTGGCCTTGTTGGCAGGATTGCATGATTGCCTGTGCAGTTAATCAAGAGGAATACCCGTGGGCTGCGACTGGCTTACTAGCTGACCAACCCAGGTGGGTAACACCATCTGGGAACGGAACAGCGCTTGCCGGAGGTCTGCCATGCCGCTACGTGCTTTTGCATATTGCCTCTGTCGTGTGTTGCCTGCGGTATCCATGCCAAAATGTCACCGCTGCCATAAGAAGTCAATGATCTCCCCAGAGCAGCCGTGACCAAGGCCACACGGTCTAATGAGACAGGCAGACCACTAATTTAAAAGGCCTTAATTGACCATTAATGTACATGAGGGTCCTCCATGCCTCCTGCTGTGCAAAATTGGCATGATCCAATGGCTTTGTCATTTCCATCACCACAGTGACCCAAATGACTCCCTGAATTTCCAACCCTGAATAGGCCCCATTTGACCCTAAGTCCAGAGAATTCTTTACACAGGGCGCCCCCCATAATTACAGGGCAGCGCTACTACATTTTGGGGGGATTCCTGAAACCATCCATCAGGCAACTGGAGGGCACTGACATGGCTGCTAGACACAGACGAGACTGCTGCCCAGATGCCCCAATACGTCACACTCAAGGCCCTCCGTCACCACTGCTCCAGAAAGGTCTCCCTCGAACAAATTCCCCTCAATGGAAAGGGTTCCCCACTCCCTTCCTAATAAACCTCTGATTTAATTTTGTCCCTTATGGGAATACACAGGCAAAACCTCTACTGCGAGTTATGAAAACTTGGGGTTCCTGGCTACTTAACCTCTGGACAGCCACTCTCTAAACTCCAGGCCCCGAAACTCACATTCTCCCAGCTACGGCCCTCTTCTGCCGTCCATCCTCTAGCCCCAAGCCCGTCCCGCTACCCCCTCGGCCCCCTTCCCGAACCTCCAGGGCTGGCAGCCACTTAAGCTCCTACCCTAGGGAATCAGCCGCTCCCAGGGGCTTGTCCAACCACCTGGGGACAATTACCCCTGTACCACTCTGGTGGTCCATTAGGACAATAAAAATGCACAGTCCTTTTTGGCCCTACTAGACATGGGGACCCAAGTCATCGTCATTCTAGGCAATCCCTCTGTATCCCCAAAAGGGAAGACCTTCTACCTACAGGGCATTGCTGGTAAAACAATCAAAGCTTCACAAACCTATTCGCATACCACTATTGGGACCCTTCACCTCAAACGGCTTCCTCTGGTGGTGGTCCCCCAGCTCGTTCTTTCCTATTATAGGCATGGAGGTACTGACACAACACCGTGCCACATGGAATAAGCCCAAGTTCTTGGCCTTCCTGGTGGGACTCTCCAAATGGACGCCAGGGACTCTTCCTCCCCTGGTCAAGACGGTAAACATTCCCCAGTAGCGACTTAAACAGGTCACTGAAGGCCTACGCCCTGTCATTAACGATATGCTTGAGACTGGAGTCATGAAGCCACCATCTCCCCGTTCAGTAGCCCCATTTGGCCCGTACTTAAGCCAGCCACCAACCAAAGGCACCTCACCGTTGACTATCAAAACCAAAAAGTGCTCAGGTTCCCCAGTAAGGCTCCAATTCCTAATAATATAGAACTGACTGAGGATGTACAGTCGGCCCAAGGAGCGTCCTCTGTGTTCACTGACCTACTAACATGTTCCATTCTGTTCCCATCGTGGAGGAATCCCAGGCTCCGTTTGCTTTCACTTTTGAAGGGGGCCGATTATACATTTACGTGCTTCCCAGTGGGATATTTAAACGGCCCTGCAACCACACATAACCTCTGCCACCAAGACTTAAGCACCTTACAGTTGGAAAGGTGCCGTTTCTGGCATTACGCTGATGACATTATGCTCAGGGGTTCCTCTGAGGAAGCAGTACGAGCAGATTTGCATCCCTTCGCACACCACCTGGACCTCAAGAGCCAAGGCCCGGCCTCATCCGTCTTGTTTCTGGGCGTCACCTAGTCCTCTAAGGGCTGAGAAATTTCCCCAACAGCCAAACATCAACTACTCACCATTAAACCACCCACTACACTCAGACAAGCACGACACATATTAGGCCTTTTCATGTCCTGGAGGCAACACATCCCTCATCTCGCCCCATCGTATACGCAGTCGCACACAAGTCACCCACCTTCCACTGGGGCAAAGCCCAACAAGTGGGCTTTGCAAGGTGCCCAGCACGCAGTCCAGCGAGTCTTACCTTTAGTCCCCACTGGCTCCACATTCCATGTCAAGTGGCCTCCTGGAGTCTCGGGACCAAACAGGAGCCTACCTGGCTTCCTATGGGGTTGTGGACTAAGCACCTAGCCCAGCGGCAGGCCCGTGTACTCCCCTTGGGCACCAGCTTTTGGCAGCCTCTTGGGCTCTTTTAGGAACTGAGCCCCTAGCCAGCCCCCACCTGGGATTACTCTGAACACAAGTTCCTAAAGTGCCCTGGGTTCGAGATGCCTCTGAAGAGAAAAGCTCAGCACGGCCACTGATGCCTCCTTGGTAACAGGGAAGTGGTACCTTCAGGGGCGGGCTAAACCTGAGGTCAAAGGCCTTTCCAGATGACAGGAGGATGTGGTCTCCCCCATGCTCAGCCCCTTGCCGGAGAGCCTCGAGGAGTGACAGCCCCCGTCCCCACCCCACCCCGCTTTCTCCTCCTGTGGCTACTTGGGGAGCCCCTTGGGACCAACTGTCTGAAATGGACAGGGGGTCAGTGCTCTTCACCAAGGGCAGGGCCATCACTGCATGCCATGCAGCTCGCTGGAGGGCTGCGTCATCCACCCGGCCTCGGGCACCTTTCTAGTCGAGGAGGACACTCCTGGCTCAGCCCAACGGGCAGAACCTGTAGCTGTTCACCCAGCCCTTAAGGAGGCCACAAAAAGGGGCCTTTCACAGACTCCTGGGCCGCTGCTAACAGCCTTGCAGTTTGGCCTGGCCAGTGGCTAAGGGACAACTTCCTCATGCAAGGCAAGGCCATCTGGGGCTCCAAGACACGGAAGGAACGAGGAGAACCCCCGACCCCCATCATCAGTTCTCACGTTTCTGCCCACGCTAACCGCTCCACACCTGAAGCCATTTTCAAGAATACTGCGGTCAGACCCCCTCACTCAGCCCTCCACTCTCTGCCCCGTAGATGCCTCAGGGTACCGACCCTTCTCCCCAGCTTGCGAAATGGACCCGCACAACCTCAGGTCATCGGGGAATTCGTGCCTTAACAAGTCGTGCTCATGCGAGGGGACGCCCCCCTCCTCAGCGGCAGCCAAGGTGGTGACACATGAGCAACGGCGTTCTCTGCACCCAAAGCAAACAACGGGGGCCGTCCCGACGGGGACCCACTCCCCCGGGGAGCCCGACCATACTCCCGCCCGGCTGGGGCTTCCACATGACCCATCACCATCACTGATGCTTAACACGAGGCTTCTCTTGGTGAACTCCACCCAAAATTCCTCCTCAAAACAGGTAATCTCTTTCCTTCCTACCTTCACTGCTGTTCCCTTCAGATCGCCGCCAAACACTGCTGACTCTGACCAGGGCACCCATTTTACCTCTCAGGAGATTCAACAGTGGGCTCTCCCACCCAACATTCGTCCAAACTTCCATCTAGGTTCCCGCCCCCAGGTGGCTGGCCTCATCAAGCATCTTCATGACCTTCTTAAAGAGACACTACTTAAATTATTTTCAAGCAAGTGGTTCTCGACACGGATGGAACTCTTGCCGCAGGCCGTCATCTTGCTTAATTCTCACCCCCTGAGCCTTTATACCCCTCCTACCAATTATTACACAATTACCATACACCCTCCAAAATGCCACGTTGGGTCATTTCTGGCAGTTCTCAAGCTTTCACACTCCAGCACGATGCCCTTTAAATTTTGACCTCTGACTCCACTTCCCTATGCTGCTATGATTTTCTTTTTAATCATCTGACCATCTGCTTCCCTCTGATATAGGCTGATCGAGGGCAGACAGTCCAATACGGTCCCCTCACCACGGAATGCCCCACAGGCCACAAGCCCACCAAGTCAGTGCGAGATCATCTCTTTGGAAATCCTGCCAACGGTGACGACTCTCCAAAAGGAGCCACCTCCACACCGGCCGCTCTCACCAAACACAGTGGCTACAAGAGCCGGCTAATGAAACTGAACTCCCCAGCTAATTCAGAGGAAGTAGAAGTCATCGCCCCGGGACCAACCAGTGGCGCACTTTGGGTGTCTGAAAGAGGGAAAGGAGCTCTGCTTGGTGGACGCAGGCCACACTTGGGGATGAGAACATGGCGAGCAAGCTACAAGTCGTGGCCTGACCCCACGCCAGACAAGGCGACCCAGCACTTTCCCCCACCAAGCAACCGCGCTCAGCCATTAAGCAACACACAGATAGCTCATCCAGAAGGAACGTGACCCAAGCTCATTCACACGTCAGCGCACCATCTGGTGATGGCTATTCTTACTGCTTTGTACCGCCTGGGTGACAGGGTTACTGGTAGAGCCCTTGGGCCTAATCCTCACCCAGATATAATGCTGTAAAAACACTGCTCCGGCCCACAGTAGCACCACGGGGTGGAAAAGCAGGGAATGTTGGAGAGCCCTGCTGGAAGGGCTCAGGCTAGTGTGCCACCGAGTCTGAGCGGCAAAGGGATCGCATCCCTTTATAGGCAAGGGGCCCTCTGGAAGCAATGTCTAAACGACACTTGCCCAATTTCAACATCAAATCGTGCTACAAGCTAACTGGCCCTATGATTGCTCGTACATAAAACCCACCTGGGTACAGGGACTGTGCTCCCAGGATTTGTCCACTGATTGCCCTCACGGGTTGAGCCCAGGAATGCCTAAGTGGCATCCATAAGATCTCCCGTAGCCTGGGACATAAACGTGCCCAGAATCTTTATGTGCTTGGATGAGCTCCTCCGGGAAGGAAAGGACAGCAACCCACTCTGTTGCTAAATGTGCCCCTGATGACCCCAGAGAGCTCTTAACAATTTGTTCCACTAGCAGCAGGCATCAGATGTGCAGCTCGGTCCTCGGGGAAGCCTCTAAGTTATATCAGGCTAGCCTATGCCCAGCCCATGATCAATACCCCAACTGCATAGCCACATGGGAGGATGCACCCGCCCCTGGGTGGCCACCACTCCAGAGGACCTCACCCCTGAGTGAGACAGACTCACTGCTGGAGAGGATACCATTCCAGACAATACCGCCCCAGCCCAAGAGTTCACCACTGGAGATGCCTATGCGTCCTATACCAGAGAGGACACCCCAGGGCCATGGCACCAGTTGGAGACCTAGCTGCTCACCCAGATGGCCCGACTTCCCAGTTTATATTGCGGAACGCTGCCATGGAGACTAAGACTTTCCAGAAACAATGGACTAAACGCATTGCCCCGACGGCATCGGGGGATGACCTACTATGATATGATTTTGCAGAACTTGCTAGGTCCTTGCTCGCTGACCCTACCCTATACCAAGAGGCTCGTCAGACTGTGAGTTTGTCCCCTGCCGACAGCAGGACAGCACTGTATCATATTTCCCCACGGAAGCAGGCCAAAATGTGCGCTCCCAACCAGACAGCTCCCCGCCTACAAATGACTGAAGGCTGTTAATGTCCTCACCACTAACTCAGATGCTTCAGCATCACGGGGCGGGGGGGTGGGAGGGGGTGAGGGGGTGAGGGGGTGGGGGGGTGGGGGGGTGGGGGGGGATTGTACTGCAAGCAGCTGAGTTAGTATTTTTTTAATTTTTTTTTTTATTGTAACGCAAGTGCCTGACCTTAAGCTTCTGATTGCCTAGGCAGCCACTTCAAAGACAGCTATCTTGAATAAACACACTGCTGGCTACAGGACTAGAGGAAGAGCCAGGCGGCCCCGCCCCAGAAGTTTCCTTTGTTTTGGAGATCTCTGGTCGACTTAGGGAACTGACCATCTGACCACTTGTTTTTCCCTTCTGGCATTTTAATTCCCGCTCATGTTTTAAATGCACCAATAAAGACTGAACCTGTGAAACCCTAGGCATCCCATGCTAGACCCCCAATAAAAGAACCCCACGCCTGCACACGTACTCTCTCTCTTTCTACCCATGACCTCGCTGTGTGGCTCCACGCATGCCATGTATCCTCCAGGACCTGTGAGTAACAAACCATGTTTTTTTTTTTCAAAGTTCCCTGATGGTTGTTACTGAAGTGCATCTTGCAATCATAATAAGAGCCGCAAGGTGAGGTGGGGGGGGGAGGGCGGGTCCAATCACAATACTGGCTCCCAAAGGGGAGAGGTCTGTGAGGGCTGCCTCAAGCAGTATGGCCCAGGTGAGTGCCCCCGGCATTTCTGGACAATACCATCGCTACTGAGAGGCTGAGCCCACCCCCAAGACTTCTGTTGTTTACCTTCCTCCTGTAGCGGTTCTTCCTCACCCCTCCCTGGGTCAAGCTGATCACGTGATAAGCAGTCAGTAATCACAGGACCACAGCTAGACTAGAACTCTCCACAAGAGAGTCACCGTCTCTGGCCACATGTGACAGAGGAATCCTTTGAACTCCTTCTGGGTGAAGCAGCACAACTGAGGTACTGGATTTCTGAACGACACGTGCTCAGTCATAGAATCACGGTCAGCAAAGCACTGAGGACCAGTGATGGTCCCCACGGCTCTCTGCACTCGTCTCCACAAGAAATGGGTCCGAGTCCATTGCTGGCCACGAAAGGCAGAACATGGGTGGTTTTCTGACATACCAGCCCCACCCCTCCCCCCAGATTAAAAAACCAGGTGTGAAGATTTATGGTCCACATTTGAGAAGTGTGGTTTAGTTACGCCAAAGAGGTACACATAACCAGTAAGCAATTTGGGGGGATTTACGTGCACCAGACTGTTGGGAGAGGGAGAGGGGTGGTGATCTTCGTCAGACCTCACAGAGTACAGTCTGCTTGGAAAGACGCATACACACATGTCAATGGTTACTTGGAGAATCGACCAAGGGACAGGAGTTTGGGAGAGAGGTGCTAAATAATTCTCTAGAAAACTGACTTTAGTCTATGTGGAAAGGCAACCCAAGTCTCTGTTCTAACCCTAGGATGAAATATTGATTACCCCCATTGAAAGAGGATGAGAGATCACAAACTTACGAGGAAATGTCACCTATCAATTAGACCAGCAGAATGCAAATCAAGAACAACCCAGCTGGAGGGGTTGGCCAGGAGGCACATGACAGGAGTGACGCCCAACTTCAACCCCCTCGTCCCGGCCATGGTCAGGGGCTTGCCGGCCTGCTGAGGAAAAGTGTTGTTCCATCGCAAACTGTGGTCCTTCATAAATTTTTAAAAATTTACGTAAACTTCTTTCCTAGTAGAAGCTGAGCAAGAAGAGACTGTCCTGTACGGCTGGGTACGGGAAACGTGGCCTTGCTGAAGGTTAGGACTCTGCCGAGAAGGGGGGCAGAGGGGTTACTGAGCTGCTACAGAATCAGAACAGCTGTCTGTCTGCACCTCTTTGTTCTCTCATTATGTAAACCTGGGAGAGGCCTCAAGAAACGACAGGACACAGTGTCCTGTGTGTACCCCATTTTATTGACTGAGGTCACTAGGGGTGTAGCTGAGAGTCAGATCTGACTTCACTGCAGTTTCCACGTCATCCTGCACAAGAAGTTTATATCGCAGACTTCAGTTTCCTCGTGTGGGAGATGATAAAAACAACCCTCCCTCACAGAATTGCGAGGATTGGTGAGAAGGCAGGGAATCGCCGGGTCTGGGGAGGACTCATCAAGTCTTTCACTGGGACTGGCGCCCTGGTCCCCTCGGTTAACCAGTGCTCACCGCGGCCAGGCTCCCGAACCCTGGCCTTCACGGAGAGCACGGCCAGGCCACCCTGCCCCAGGGCCTCCCGAGGCTGCGTCTGGGAGCTGAAGCCATTTCCCACCCCCGCAGATGTCTCAGACTGGTTGTTCCAGGCCTTTCTGAGCCCACTGTGGTTGCTCCTTTCTCTCTCTCTACTCTTTTCCGAAGGCGAAGAACTGCTCAGGGAACGAGGTGCTAAGCGCCCGGCGTGCTGTGTGGTGGAGGAGACACGCACAGGTCTGGGACTCCCTCCAGCCTACAGCCCTCGCACTCCAATAGGGCAGGCTAACAGGTACGATCCCTGGACCATCTCCTTAGCTCCGCTGCCAGTTCTGGACCAGTATCCTCCTCTTCTGGGGAGCTGCCCCACACAAACACATCCTCCAGTTATGTGGTTCCCACATGACCCACATCTCCCTCACCACAGCTGACTGGCTCAGGGGCCAGCCGGTCCCAGTCCCACCCCTTATGCCTCCTGTTGTCGGCTTAAGGCCGGGCACCTGAGGACCAGCCTGGGTTTGTTCCCCAGCACTGAGGGAAATGGAAACACTTACTCCTTGTGCTTCATGGGTCTTTGAGGGATTCTTCATTCCACTCTCCATGAGGGAAAAAGGGAGCAGGACTGGTATATATTATTGATGAATTTTGCAAAAGAAATAAGAGCCTGATGATTCGGCTCTATCTAGACTTTTTAACTTTTGGATCTGCATTTCCACCAAGAGGAAATGCTATAAGCTTACAATGGCTTATAACCTGTAGTCATCCAGAACTTCCTTTGGGTAACTAGTCAGGGTAGGCTAACTGCTGTAACAAATATCCCAAGTCTTGCTGGCCTAAGACAGTACATTTTTATTTTTTGTTCTTACCAAGATCCAGGGCACAGTGGTGGTGCAGGCGATGGGGTGATAGTCTCCTTATGTCATTCAAAGGCTCAGGAAGGGAACCCATATGAGAGCAGGTTTGAGATAACCGCAGACCCGCTCAGCAGAAGGGGAAGAAACAAAACAGAATGACACAATCTATTACAGAAGAGATACACGAAAGTCTTCTAACGTCAGAAAATGCCAAGCTTTTGGCACTTGGGATGGTCCCTATCTTACCTACAAGCTCCACACCATGTATCCCAAATAGAAAAGACTCCCTAACTGACACACTGAGCCCCCCCATTCAGAGGAGAAGACTATTAGTGAAATGGGCGTCCCAACTGTAGATCAGATCCATGCTAGTTACCCAGGCTGATCACATGACTCCTTTACTCCCAAATACGAATGGACAAATGTTTGCCAGATATTGGAGGAAAGTGAAAGAGAAGATCATGATGAACAAACAGAACTATTTCTGGAGGAAAAAACAACTATAATACAGGAAACGGAAGAGAACATTACCAAAAATTACTAATTCATATTCTCAGAATTTTAAGGAAGACAATGGGTTTATAAAATGAGAACAGGGTGCTCTAAGAGGGAGCAATTAGAGAACAAGAGGAAGTCCTTGGAAACCGAAATATTTTTGCAAAGTTAAAAACTTAATAGATACCAGGTGCTCGGGTCACAGTCACCCTGCCTCACCCAGGCTTTGATGGAACGTGGGTGCAGCGTTCGTGCCCCGCCCACCCCACGCGACCTCTTCCGGCAACAGAACCGCAAGCCCACCGCCTAACTCCCATAACGGACCCCATTTCGGGTGCATCCCAGAGCCGGCATCCAGCCATCTGCCGCCCGGCTCGGAGCCCAGCGGCTCCGGCCACCCTCATCGCCCACCCTGGGGATACTCCGAGGCCACCGCCGCCTGCGGCCCCGCAGGGCCCGCTTCCACACCGCCTTCACCTTGGCCTTCAGGCCCGCCAGGATGCCCGCGTCGCCCACCAGGCTGCCCGCGCCGCCCGCCAGGCTGCCCGCCATGCTGCCCGCGCCGCCCGCCATGCTACCCGCGCCGCCCGCCATGCTGCCCGCGCCGCCCTCGCAGGTGCGCCAGAACTACCAGCCCGACTGCGAGGCCGCCGTCAACAGCCATTTCACCCTGGAGCTCCACATCTCCTTCGTGTGCCTGGCCGTGGCCTTTTACCTCGACCGCGACGACGTCGCCTTGAAGAACTTCACCCGGTTCTTCCTGCGCCGCTCCCACGAGCACAGCGAGCGGGCCCAGGGCCTGATGCGCCTGCAGAACCAGCGCGGGGGCCGCCTCCACTTCCAAGACATCAGGAAGCCAGTCAGTGACGAGTGGAAGAGCGGCCTCAAGGCCATGTGGTACACCTTGTGCCTGGAGAAGCGCGTGAACCGGAGCCTGCTCGACCTGCACCAGCTGGCCACCGACAAGAGCGACCCCCACCTGCGTCTCTTCCTGGCAACTCACTGCCTCGGCCAGCAGGCGGCGTTCATCAGAGAGCTGGAGGGTCATGTCGCCACCCTGAGCATGATGGGGGCCCCGGACGTCGACCTGGCAGGGTACCTCTTTGACAAGCTCACCCTGGGCGACAGCGACAAGAAGAACTGAGCCTGGACTTCCCCAGAGCCACGGGGTGACCAGAGCCCTGGTCACCGTGCCTGCCATGCAGACGGCGATAGTGCCCTTGCAGAAGAAGTTCACTTAAGTTTTTTTCTTCCAGTTTTTCTGTTTCTTCCAATAAAGTTATTGGTTCATAAATAAATAAAGGTCTCTGGTTGATTCATGTGGGCAAATCTCTCACTTTTTAAAACAGGTATCCAGGAGGCTCTCCCCCCACCCATGCCCCACCCACATGCAGGTCAGGATCTCCACAGAGGGAGGGAGAAGGCGTTCCATGGGGCCCTGGAAAGTGCAAAATCCATCTTCCCCTTATAAACAACGTGGGTATATGGGGGGGTGGTGAGGTGAGGCCCTGCTGAATGCGGGTGCCTGCGAATAGCAGGAGTATAAAAACATGGTATAAAAATCACAGTAGTGTTGCTTCTGGAGGAAGAATGAAGGGAATGGGATGGGACAGGGATTAAAATAAAGGGTCCTTAAACTTTACCTGAAAACTTTGAGTTCACTAAAATATGTAAATAGTGTTTGTTGATTCTGGGAAGCAAGATGGAGACCCCAGAAGCCAGCTTGGCAGGGTCCCTCTTTGACAAGCTCACCCTGAGCAACAGTGATAATGGTAACTGAGCGAGCCTCAGGCTGGCCTGCACACAAACATAGGGGTGACTCCCTAGTCACCATGCTGGACGTGCATACTGCCCTTACAACACATGCAAATGTAGGTTGTTTTACCGTACTCTTTCTTCCATTAAGGTAACATGGTACCCCAAACCCCAAATTACCTCAATAGAAGGACTGAAAAATACAAGGTCCAGGCTGAAGGTCAATTTGTGATATTGAATATCAAGTAGAATAAAGCTCTCTGAATGTTAAGCCAAGTTACTCTGACTCTGGCTGCTTTGAAGAATGTAGAGGATGAGGAGAGTTGAAGCTGAAAGACCAGTTAAGAGAGAACTGTAGCAGGCCCAGAGAGACAATGGTGGCTTGAACGGCGGTGTTGGTAGAGGAAATGAAGAGATGCAGGCAAATTTCAGATGAACTGGATGAGTCTACAGGAGCTGCTTTATGGACCAGAGGTGAGGAATGGGAAATGACGAAAATCATCTAGGCTCAAGTTTGGATTTGAACACCCTGGCTGATGGTCGTGCTATTTATTAATCTGGGGGTATTTGCAGGGGGACTCGAGGAGCTGGGAAGGCATGTCATGTAAAATCTGAGATGCCTATTAGATACCCAAGTGGAACTGTCATGCAGGTAGCCAGAAAAATGAACCTGGAGCTCAGGGGGCATGTCAGGTTTGGAAAAATACATATGGGACATATTAGCCTATATATACATAGATGGGTTGAGGTCATGGAGTAGATAAGCTCACCAGAAAGGAAGTAGAGAGATTATGGCACAGGCGGCCCCAAACCCAGAGCAGCCAACACTCAGAGGATGGGATGAGACACTGGAACACCTAGAGAGCTGCTGGTCCCACTTGGACCATTGCCTCATTCCAGGCTGTGGCCACCTGTGTCTGCTCAGAGTTTATCTCAAAATCAGCCTGTTCTTAATCTCAGTGTGGTCTCTGGTTTCTCCCTTCTAGATGTGGAGAGGCGTTAGCCTATTACCTTGTCTTCTTGACTATAGGTAGAAAGACAATTATTTCCCAGTAAAAGGATTTCCCAAGGAAACGACAGACCTGCTTTTCTATGTTTGGTTTTGTTTTTTTTTTCTTCTGTTCCCCTTTTAAAACTCTTCCCCTCTCTCAGTCCATTCTCTATTTGAGCAGATGAAATCTGTTCCCATGTAAACCCTAAGGTTGTCTAGGTCTGAGAAAAAATACTCAAAACATATTGTTTCTTCTGTGTCGTGTATAGTTTACAAAGGTCAGAGTTAGAAATTTTCAGACTTTGTATCCTATATTCAAAGACACACGAGTAGCTTGAGTCATTTTAGAGTTACTAGATTGCTTTGAACATTTACTGAAATATGAACAAGTTTAGCTAAGGAGTCATTTCTTTCTAAATTTCCCCATGACTGTGCTTCAATACTTTCTTAAAAATGAGGATTATGGTCCTTTGAGTTTAATTTCCAGAAAAATGGTGTTGAATGGTATTTCCCCCTTTACTCTTTTTAGTCAAACTTGTTTTTTTCGCTCTTTCTCTGTCTGCTTTGAGGTCCCTGCTCTCTCTCTGATACAGTCTCAATACATACATACATACATATATATATATATACATACACACACACACACATATATATATATATATATATATATATAAACTGTTCTCCTCTAGATATGAGGAAGCACAGGCTGAGCAGCTGTTTGTGAGTGTTTATAAATTGTCTGAAGATCCTTCTTACTCTCCTGTTTTGGAGAAGCAGTTTGGTGTCTTGGATCCTTCACCACAGGTTGACTGGATTCAAATCCCAGTTTAGCCACTTGCTAAATTGGGGGAACTTGGGCATGTTATTTCACTTCTCTGCGCCTCAGTTTCCTCATATGTAAAACAGGGATAATAAAAGTGTCAACCCCATTGGAGAAAATATTTGCAAATGATGCGACTGACAAGGGCTTAATATTCAAAATATACAAACAGCTCATACAAGTCAATAACAAAAAAAACAAACAACCCTATCAAAAAATGGGCAGAAGACATTTCTCCAAAGAAGACATACAGATGGCCAAGAAGCACATGAAAAGATGCTCAACATCACTAATTCTTAGAGAAATGCAAATCAAAACTACAATGAGGTATCACCTCCCACCAGTTAGAATGGGCATCATCAGAAAATCTACAAACAACAAATGCTGGAGAGAGTGTGGAGAAAAGGGAACCCTCTTGCACTGTTGGTGGGAATGTAAATTGATGCAGCCACTGTGGAGAACAGTCTGGAGGTTTCTTAAAAAACGAAAAACAGAGCTACAGCATGATCCAGCAATCCCACCCCTGGGCATATATCTGTACAAAACTATAATTCGTAAAGATACATGCACCCCAGTGTTCATAGCAGCGCTATTTACAACAGCCAAGACATGGAAGCAACCTAAGTGGCCATCGACAGATGAGTGGATAAAGAAGATGTGGTATATATATACAATGGACTATTACTCAGCCATAAAAAAAGAATGAAATAATGCCATTTGCAGCAACACGGATGGACCTAGAGATTATCATACTAAGTGAAGTTAAGTCAGACAGAGAAAGGCAAATGTCATATGATATCACTTATATGTGGAACCTAAAATATGATACAAATGAACTTATTTACAAAACAAAAACAGACTCACAGACATAGAAAACAAACTTATGGTTACCAAAGGTGAAGGGGGGAGGCGGTATAAATTAGGAGTTTGGGATTAGCAAATACAAGCTACTCTATACAAAACAGGTAAACAACAACGTCCTACTGCATAGCACAGGGAACTATACTCCATATCTTGTAATAAACAATAAGAAAAAAGAATATGAAAAAGAATATATATGTATAACTGAATCACTCTGCTGTACACCAGAAACATACTGTAAATCAACTAAATTTTTTAAACAGCATCAACCCCATTGGGTTGCTGAGATTAAATGAGTTAATATTTTCTAAATACTTACAACAGTGCCTGGCACATATAGTACATATATTATTTGTAAGCCATCATTTATCATCATTACCATCATTATCATTCACTTACTTCTAAGTTCATTTGTGGTGTTTATGATTTATTATTATCCTTATTTTTTTCTGTAAATCACTGTGTGAATATTCTTCATAGAGATTAGGTTTAGTAGCTCTAACATTTTTATTCCTGGGAAGAAGCACCATCACACTTATTACTGTCTCTCACTTGCTGTCTCAACATAACCTGTTTCTGATCATGTTCATGTTTTTGCAAGATTTTGGTGGGTGGACTTGTTACCGAAAGCTCAGCCTCTCTGTACACCTGGTGCTGAATCAAATCTCAGAGACAGAGTTTTGGGTGAAGTAGAAAAGGATAGCTTTATTACTTTGCCAGGCAAAGGGAGACACACTCAGCTTCTGCCTTGAAAAACTATGTGTCCCCTATGATTTGTTGATGAAAGGATTTCACATTTATACTTTGCCACTAGGGGTCTCTCTTGCATTTCGACCAACTGTGTCACTCTGCATATCAAGAAGGAGAAATCCTTCCTGGCTGCTTGGCTGCCAGTTGCTGCCAGGCTTCAGGAGGGTAGATTGCTGTTTTCAGTGCCCCAAACTCAGGCCCAAGCCTGGAGGTGAGTCTTGCTGTGACAGCCCTCTGTGGTAATTCCCCATTTGTCTCCATCAGCCTCCCCTTTAAATGGGCCCCTAGAACAATTTTTTGCTTATTCTTCCCCAACCCAGGTTGCCTGAGCCTCCCTCCTCTTTCCATCCTGAACTACAGTCCACTCCTCAGAGGTGGGAAAGACTGAAAGGATGAAAAGCTAATCCTGATCCCACCCACCTTCTGGATGTTTGGACCTGAAAAGGAGAGGAATGCGTGGATTGGAAGGGGAGAATGGGCAACAGGGCTACTGATAACATAATAACAAAAATTTATGTCACCACGCACTTGATTTAGCACAGAGGTTCTCAAGCTCTGCTGCACCTTAGAGCCACCTGGGAGTTTTTAGAGCTCTCAATGCCCAGGCCACCTCCCAGACCAATTACATCAGTCTCAGGGGCAGGACCTAGACATCCCAGGCATTGAAAGCCAGTGCAAGCACCTTGCTACTCAAAATGTGGTCCCTGGACCGGCAGGTCAGTGTCATCCGACAGTTTGTTAGAAATGCAAAATCCCAAGCTCTACCTCAGACCTACTGAATCAGAATCTGCATTTTAACAAGACTCCAGGTGATGAATAACATGCACATTGAATTTTGCGTAGCATTCTTCAGCATCCTATTTGTTAAACGTGGCTGCACCTTGGAATCGCCTGGGACGCTGGAAAATAACACTGCTGCCTCGATTGAACCAACTCACTCAGCCATACGCTCATGTAAGTACCGGACCAAGCACAATAAAAACATACCAAGCACAATAAAAACCCGAACAACAATGATTGAACCAACAATTATTGATCACACACACATATTTACATACTAGCTTTTGCGCAATGTGCTGTTTTGTCACAAACTGGTGTTTTTAGAGTACGGGTTGGCAAACTACAGTCTGCAACCCATATCTGGCCCCCAAGGGTTTTGATAAACAAAGTTTTACTGCAACACTGCCGCACCCAATCAATTACCTATTGTCTGTGGCTGCATACTCACTACAACTGCAGAGTCAGTCGTTGCAACAAAGACCGTGTGGCCTGCAAAGCCTAAAACGTTACAGGAAATCTTTGCCACGCCATGTTTTACAGTAATTTGCCACACCTGAAGTCATCTCAAGCCGTCAAATATTTTAAACTTTTCACCTGTCTTTATGCAGCTCTTTGTCTTTTCCTGTTGCCTTCCATTTTTTTGTCACTTTCAATGAATATTCTAGAATGGCTTGGATGTTTATAATATTTTATACACATCCCTAACCCTCACACTCCCCAGAATTGTAGTTGTCACCTTCCAGACTGACATCTTTGCGTATTTCAGCAAGTCAACCTGTCAACTTTCTTTGTGTCTTCAGTTTCCTCGGCTCCACATGTGGCTTTGTTAATTAAGGGCCAGCAGTCATCGCTCTTCTGGGAGCATCAGAGTGGGACTAGCCATTTTGATTCTCCATAATCACATATTCATCACAGAAGCTGTTTAAAGTGTACTCATTTTTAAGTTACTGCAATCTATTCCAATCCTTTTTCTTACTGTGAGGCATTTAAGTTTCATTAATATGCAAAGCGACTGCCTTGCCTGAGGAGGAATAGACTCCTTCCCTTTAATCTGTATTTTAACGTTTATTTTTTGGTAACATTACTTTTGGTTTACAACATGTTATACCTGATATTAACTATGCCACATGCAACAAGGAGATTTATTCTCTTTTTTTTCTGTGCGCTAATTCCCTGGGCATGGTTTTTTTTCTCCCCAAAGTTTAATTCTTCTATAAAGTTGATGGAGAAGTAAAAGTTCCACCTTAAAATATTTTTTAGAACCACAATTCAAGAAATAAACCTAAAATAAAACACTCTAGGAGGGAGCATTCATGCAGCTTTTGAAATTCTTAGCCAAATAGCCCAATTAAAATAGCCAAGAATGTTTAGCCAAATTCTTTCAACAAATTATCCTGGATTCTTTGAAGTTTTCTGCGCTGTGCTTGGCACTAGGAATATAATATGACTAGGGCACAGTTCCTGCTCACAAGCGTGGTGGAAAAGATGGACACACAGAGAGATAGCACCAATCAATCTGAGTAAGATGTAAAAGAGGAGGCTTACAAGGTGCCGTGTGAGTGCAGGAGAAGAAAGGGGTCTAAATCTTACCTGGGTCGTAGGGCAACATCCGCTGTGGAGGTAACGCTGAGTCTTCAAAGAGGAACTGGAGTTCTACAAGTGGAGAAGAGTGGAAAGGGTATTTTAGCTATGTTCATTTCCTGCAGAGGAGCCAATAGAGTGGGAAAGGTTACAAATTCAGGAGTGCACTGGGATACAGTTAATGAAAGAAGACCCAGAGGAGACAGGGGAGAGGCAGTGGATTTACGTGACACAGGAGGAGGGAGAGTTTTTTCCCTTTAAGGAACTCTACCAAAACTCCTCTCTCAAAAGTAATCACTGGCTTACTAATTCACATTACCATTAGTCTCTTTTCAGCACCTGCCCTGCTTGATCATTCTGTAGTTCTTAACAGTGTCCTTCTTTTCTTACCTTCCTTGTCCTTTCGTGGTTTACCTAAGGTGTATCTACAGAGAACTATATAAAGCTAACCATCCTCCTGCATTCTGCTGTTGGCCTCTTCAACCCTTGTTCAATATATATTTCCCCTCCAATTCCGCCACATCCATGGGCCAATCTTACTCTCTCTCTCTCTCTCCCCCCACTCCCAGACGCTTCCCTTGACTATGACATTTGCACAGCCATCTGTGAGACATCTCCTTCTGGATGTCGCCAGAAAACTCAGATTCCACAAGTCCCCAGATGAACTCATTGCCCCTTCACTAAACTCCCCCTAGATTTGCCACACCTTCTGGTAGTCTCACAAGTAAAACATTTCAGAGTCGACCCTAGACTTCTGGCCTTACTCAGTCTGAACATCTCTTTCCTCTCCATTAGCTCTCCTCTCACCTGACACCCCCATCTTTTTCAGGCTCTAATCATCTATGATCTAACAATGTCCATAATCTCTGTACTTGTCAGGGTTCTTGGTGGCAAACCACAAAATTGGACCCTGGCTAATCAAAACAGAAAAGGCATTTTTAGAAGGATGTCTGGTAGCCGATGGGGAAGGCCGCAGAACTTTGCTCAGAAAATGGGAAGCATCATATGGAGTGGAGCCTTGTCTTCCATCTGTCTTTCTTTGCTTTTTTTTAACATCTTTATTGGAGTATAATTGCTTTACATTGTTGTGTTAGTTGCTGCTGCATAACAAAGTGAATCAGCTATACGTATACATACATCCCCATACACCCTCCCTCTTTTTTTTTTTAAATCTTTATTGGAGTATAATTGCTTTTCAATGGTGTCTTAGTTTCTGCTTTATAACAAAGTGAATCTGTTATACGTATACATATATCCCCATATCTCTTCCCTCTTGCGTCTCCCTCCCTCCCACCCTCCCTATCCCACCCCTCTAGGCGGTCACAAAGCACTGAGCTGATCTCCCTGTGCTATGCAGCTGCTTCCCACTGGCAATCTATTCTACATTTGGTAGTGTATATATGTCCATGCCACCCTCTCACTTCGTCTCAGCTTACTCTTCCCACTCCCCGTGTCCTCAAGTCCATTCTCTACATCTGCATCTTTATTCCTGTCCTGCCCCTAGGTTCCTCAGAACCATTTTTTTTTTTTTAGATTCCATATATATGCGTTAGCATACGGTATTTGTTTTTCTCCTTCTGACTTACTTCATTCTGTATGACAGACTCTAGGCCCAACCACCTCACTACAAATAACTCAATTTCGTTCCTTTTTATGAATGAGTAATATTCCATTGTATATATGTGCCACATCTTCTTTATCCATTCATCTGTTGATGGACACTTAGGTTGCTTCCACGTCCTGGCTATTGTAAATAGAGCTGCAGTGAACATTGTGGTCCATGACTCTTTTTGAATTATGGTTTTCTCAGGGTATATGCCCAGTAGTGGGATTGCTGGGTCATATGGTAGTTCTATTTTTAGTTTTTTAAGGAACCTCCATACAGCTCTCCATAGTGGCTGTATCAATTTACATTCCCACCAACAGTGCAAGAGGGTTCCCTTTTCTCCACACCCTCTCCAGCATTTATTGTTTGTAGATTTTTAATGATGCCCATTCTGACTGGTGTGAGGTGATACCTCATTGTAGTTTTGATTTGCATTTCTCTAATGATTAGTGATGTTCAGCATTCTTTCATGTGTTTGTTGGCAATCTGTATATCTTCTTTGGAGAAATGTCTATTTAGGTCCTCTGTCCATTTTTGGATTGGGTTGTTTGTTTTTTTGATATTCAGCTGCATGAGCTGCTTGTAAATTTTGGAGGTTAATCCTTTGTCAGTTGCTTCATTTGCAAATATTTTCTCCCATTCTGAGGGTTGTCTTTTCGTCTTGTTTATGGTTTCCTTTGCTGTGCAAAAGCTTTGAAGTTTCATTAGGTCCCATTTGTTTATTTTTGTTTTTATTTCCATTTCTCTAGGAGGTGGGTCAAAAAGGATCTTGTTGTGATTTATGTCATAGAGTGTTCTGCCTATGTTTTCCTCTAGGAGTTTTAGAGTGTCTGGCCTTACATTTAGGTCTTTAATCCATTTTGAGTTTATTTTTGTGTATGGTGTTAGGGAGTGTTCTAATTTCATTCTTTTACATGTAGTTGTCCAGTTTTCCCAGCACCATTTTTTGAAGAGGCTGCCTTTCCTCCATTTTATATTCTTGCCTCCTTTGTCACAGATTAGTTGACCATAGGTGCATGGGTTTATCTCTGGGCTTTCTATCCTGTTCCATTGATCTATGTTTCTGTTTTTGTGCCAGTACCATATTGTCTTGATTACTGTAGCTTTGTAGTATAGTCTGAAGTCAGGGAGTCTGATTCCTCCAGCTCTGTTTTTTTCCCTCAAGACTGCTTTGGCTCTTCGGGGTCTTTTGTGTCTCCATACAAATTTTAAGACTTTTTGTTCTAGTTCTGTAAAAAAAAAAAAAAAAAGCCACTGGTAATTTGATAGGGATTGCACTGAATCTGTAGATTGCTTTGGGTAGTATAGTCATTTTCACAATATTGATTCTTCCGATCCAAGAACATGGTATATCTCTCCATCTGTTTGTGTCATTTTTGATTTCTTTCATCAGTGTCTTATAGTTTTCTGAGTACAGGTTTTTTACCTCCTCTAGGTAGGTTTATTCCTAGGTATTTTATTCTTTTTGTTGCAATGGGAAATGGGAGTATTTCCTGTCCTGACATTTTTCCCCAAACAGGAAGGGTGCTCAGATGTTGGGCTGCCCAAAGTGATAAACATATCATCTAGTTTTTTCTAACCCTCTTTTTGTAGATGCTATTGGTGCTCTGCCCAGATCAATTTGACCAGCCAGGACAGCCAAACCCCCAGCTGCTTGTGAGTGCTGCAGCTGACAGCTTACATCTGTGATGTTCTCAGGAGTGCCCTTGGCTAACTGGGACGGCCAATGATAGAGGCACAAGAGCCTGAACCCTTTGCCCTGTCTCTGCAGTGAGATTTGTGCTCCAGAATCTGTCTTGTGTCAAGCCAAGGTTAGATTTTGCCTAAGATCACATCCTTGCTTGATTCCTTCTCCTGCCCTATTCGGCTTCCCTTACTTGTGTACAGTTTTCCCCGGAGTATATTCCTTCAATAAACCCCTGTCTCAGGCTCTGTTTCCAGAAAACTCAACCTAAAATCCACCCTTAAACAGAGGCAATACAACTCCTACTTCATTTCTTTCAATCGCACTTACCACTCACTCTGTATGACAATTTTTTTATACACATGCACATTATACATATTCCTTAATAGGCTATAGAATCCTTGAGGGCAGGGAATATGTGGGTTTTTTTCCCCTCTTCTTAAGTACTAGCATACATGTAATAGGAACTTTAAAAAAAAAAAGGTAAGCTGAACCTAACTGAAAATAAAGGCCAGATCACAGTGGATTAAAAAAATGAATAGAAGTGAGCGAGTCGAGACAATAAATGTAGTGATAGGCTATTCTTTCCAATGTCTAAATGTCGTTATTGGCTTACCTATTTTATCCCCCTACTACACTGTGGATGATAGAGCAAAAACAAGTTTTTAGTAAGTAGTCTCTGGCCAAAAGGATTTCATAACAAGACATAGAGTTTATGCAATCTGGTTAATTTCCCAAAGGGGTCAGATTTATTCTTTCTTTTCTAGTTTCATTATTACCTACTCAGGAAGGGCTCAGGTGTAAAATTTTGTGACTTAGCAATTTGTTCCATTCGAATGTCGGAAAATAAGCCCGGATGGTCAGGATGAAGGATTTCACCCACTGTGTTCGCATATTTCAAACCTATATTCCTTATCACTCATCTGTTATGCACAATTACTTCATATTTGGCATATGATTCCAGTTTTATTACCATGTTGGCTCAAGGGTAGGAGTCTGTGTGTGATGGATATGAGACAAAGTTTACTAAGCATTTATTATATATAGAATACGGTTTTATCAATTGTTGGGGGTTAGACGGTTGACAAGAAAGAATAGAAAGTGTCTCTATGCAGAAGGAGCTCAAGCTAGCTAGAATCATGGCATCCACAGCGTAGGATCACATACAGAGGACCTCCATTAACCAGTTTCAAATTGATTAATAATTAATGCTGAGCCTGTAAGATCCAAGAGGGTATAGCACAATGGGATGATAAGCAAGCACCAGGTCTATCAAGAAAGAACGTTTTTTGGAGAGAAATTTTCAAGTGTGCGGATGAACCTCATTTTAAAAGACACTTTCTATATTTGCAAATGAAGCGACTGACAAAAGATTAATCTCCAAAATACACAAGCAGCTCAATATCAAAAAAACAAACAACCCAATCCAAAAATGGGTGGAAGACCTAAATAGACATTTCTCCAAAGAAGGCATAGAGATTGTCAACAAACACATGAAAAGATGCTCAACATCACTAATCATTAGAGAAATGCAAATCAAAACCACAATGAGGTATCACCTCACACCAGCCAGAATGGCCATCACCAAAAAATCTAAGAAACAATAAATGCTGGAGAGGGTGTGGAGAAAGGGGAACCCTCCTGCACTGTTGGTGGGAATGTAAATTGATACAGCCACTATGGAGAACAGTATGGAGGTTCCTCAGAAAACTAAAAATAGAATTACCACATGATCCAGCAATCCCGCTCCTGGGCATATATATCCAAAACTATAATTTAAAAAGATACATGCACCCCTATGTTCATAGCAACACTATTCACAATAGCCAAGACATGGAAACAACCTAAGTGTCCATCGGCAGATGAATGGATAAAGAAGATGTGGCACATATGTACAATGGAATATTACTCATTCATAAAAAGGAACGAAACTGAGTTATTTGTAGTGAGGTGGATGGACCTAGAGTCTGTCATACAGAGTGACGTAAGTCAGAAAGAGAAAAACAAATACCATATGCTAAAGCGTATATATGGAATCTAAAAAAACGGTACTGATGAACCTAGTGGCAGGGCAGGAATAAAGATGCAGACGTAGAGAATGGACTTGAGGACACAGCGGAGGAAGGGGAAGCTGGGACAAAGTGAGGGAGTGGCATGGACATATATACACTAGCAAATGTAAAATAGATAGCTAGTGGGAAGCAGCCACACAGCACAGGGAGATTAGCTCGATGCTTTGCGATGACCTAGAGGGGTGGGATAGGGAGGGTGGGAGGGAGGCTCAAGAAGGAGGGGATATGGGGATATATGTATACATATAGCTGATTCACTTTGTTGTTCAGCAGAAACTAACACAACATTGTAAAGCAATTATACTCCAATAAAGATGTGAAAAAATACATAAAATAAAAATGGTTTTATCTATGTCCAAAAAAAAAAGTAAAATAAAATAAAAGACACTTTCTCAATATTCCTTTCTAGCCCATGCCCTCCTGCTCATTTTTACTCTAGAATTCTCAAGACATGATTCTGGACATGCTATAACCAAACACTGGGACAAACTGAGTGGGTGGTGATCAGTCTGGATTTGAGGCTGAGCTGCTGCCGTTTGGTGAGATGCCATTGGTCCAAGTTCTGACCCTCGTACTCACAAATACATGGCTTTCTTTTTCTCAGTGAACCCAAATGTGAACAGTTCTACATGAGGGATCAGCAGGCTTTTTCTGTAAGGCGTAAATATTTTAGAATTTACAGACCTATGGTCTTAATCACAGCTATTCAACTCTGTCACAGTAGTGTGAAAGCCACAAAGAATATGTAAATGAATGGGTGTCGCTGCAGTCCCAATAAAACTTTATTTATAAAAGCAGCTGGCTGGTCAGATTTGACACACAGGTTGTAGTTTGCCAATCCCTGTTCTAGAAGATTGACTTACACCAACAGTATTTCCAAGAGTCACTAATCAGCCAGATAAGACTCACATATAACCAGGACAGATTACCTCCCAAGAACGTCCTACCAGAAATTAGCCATTAATGTAACTATACTACAAATCAAAAGGTTGCTTAGTAAGCAGTGGGTCAGGCAGATTTTCTTGGTTTTTGTTCTTCCAGAAGTGACCCTGAGAAAATGGTTTAAATGCCAAGTATTTACTTGGCAGATAATCCCTGGAAATACCAGTAACAAGTAGAAAAGTAAAGCAGGGAAGGGAAGGAAGCCAGTAAAATTTGCATAGATGAGAAGGATCACTAAGGGCAACTTCCTGATAGAACATGCCTCAGATTTATTCTACTCATGAGGCAAGGGAGTGGGGATATTTATCCAGTAATGCCATCAGTCATTGGTTGAGGGTTGCTTCTGGGAGGGCAGAGGGCAGAGAGGGCTCCAGTATCCAGAGAGAGGATTCAGGCAAAGAGTTGCAGGTGCTGGCAGCTGGAAGTTGGGCAGCATGGATGGACATGGGAAATGTCAAGGGGATATGAGTGGGGCATCAACAGCATCTGCTACACCTTTTTTCTCCCAAGTGATATTCATAATAAGGTAATATGAATTAATGAGTAAATTTTCTACTATAGGAATTTTTCTGAATAAGTGGAACTGGTCCTGTAGAAACCAACCAACCTTCCTCTCCATGGTGTTGGATGGGTACTAATACATATTTTAAACAGCTAACCTCTTTTCTGAAATATTCCTCATGAGGCAACCATACTTCATGTAATCCTAACATGGAACACGTTAGAACTGTCATGATGATAGCTTACTTTTGTTGGCTTATATTTTGTTTTATGGTTTCCTTTTTGAGAATTAAGGAAACATGGAGCTTCATACAACTCAACAACAACAAAACAAACAACCCAATCCAAAAATGGGCAGAAGACCTAAGTAGACATTTCTCCAAAGAAGACATACAGATGGCCAACAGCCTCATGAAAAGATGCTCAACATCACTAATTATTAGAGAAATGCAAATCAAAACTACAATGAGGTACCACCTCACACCGGTCAGAATGGCCATCATTAAAAAGTCTACAAACAACAAATGCTGAAGAGGGTGTGGAGAAAAGGGAACCCTCCTACACCGTTGGTGGGAATGTAAGGTGGTGCAGCCACTATGGAGAACAGTATGGAGGTTCCTCAGAAAACTAAAAATAGAATTACCACATGATCCAGCAATCCCGCTCCTGGGCATATATATCCAAAACTATAATTTAAAAAGATACATGCACCCCTATGTTCATAGCAACACTATTCACAATAGCCAAGACATGGAAACAACCTAAATGTCCATCGGCAGATGAATGAATAAAGAAGAGGTGGTACATATATACAATAGAATACTACTCAGCCATAAAAAAGAATGAAATAATGCTATTTGCAGCAACATGGATGCAACTAGAGATTATCGTACTAAGTGAAGTCAGTCAAGAAGAGAAAGACAAATACCATATGATATCACTTATATGTGGAATCTAAAGTAGGACACAAATGAACCTATCTATGAAACGGAAACAGAATCACAGATGTAGAAAACAGACTGGTGGTTGCCAAGGGGGAGGGGGTGGGGAAGGGATGGAGTGGGAGGCTGTGGTTAGCAGATGTAAGCTTTTATATATAGGATGGATAAACAACAAGGTCCTACTGTATAGCACAGAGAACTATGTTCAATATCCTATAATAAACCATAATGAAAAGAATGTAAAAAAACAGAATATATATATATATAGCTGAATCACTTTGCTGTACAGCAGAAATTAACACAACACTGTAAATCAACTATACTTCAATTAAAAGTATATATATATATATGTATATATATAAAGTAAAAAGGAAACATGGGGCTTGCTAACCAGAGGTGAGGTCAATACTTGTCCCATTCTTGTTTGGCCTCTGTCTGTGGCAGTTCAGTGCACTACGTGCTCTGTGCTGCCATGTTTATTGTGAGAGGAGACCAAAGGCTGGCCTATGGAAGAGAGAAAGTGCACCAGCAGCGGAAGAAGAAAAGTGGGCAATGAGGCCAGGGGATGAAGACCTGAGAGAATCAGAAGCAGCGGGGTTTGGACAGAAGTAGGGCGAGCAATAATCACTGCAGCCTAGGGGAAAAGGAAGAGATAGAAACAGACCTTTTCTGACTCCTAAAATTGATTTGTTATGAGTACTAACAATAATGGCGGTGATGGGAGGATTTGAGGGTATTCATTTCATATATCCAGGATCTGTGCTTTTAGCTTCTCTCCGTTGCTCTCCACCAGAGACTGCATTTTCTTTCTTTTGGTCTGGCTGTTTGGGCTTGTAGTTCCCCCCAGAGGGACTGCTTCTGATCACCTGTAACCTACTCCAGGGGGGACCCAGGATAAACTCCATGGTAACGGCTGAACACAACGATAGGGAGGATCACGGCTATCTTCTTTGTCAAGTCACGTGAACCCTTGGGGGTTGACTAACCAGGCAGAGTTACTCTGGAGCAACTATGGAAAACGAAGAGTGTGTCTCTACTCTCTGGCTCCACAGCCCGGGTTTTGGAACACACGCCCATTAAAGAAGGAACTCCACAATTCTGGCATATTCAGGGCAAAATAATTTTTAAGCTGTTCCACTGACTTTGTGAACCACTGCCACCCTCCTTGGAAGCCAACCAACAGCAGTATAAGCTGAGCAGCTGAGAGCATAGGTTTTGGCATCATGCAGACCTAAGGTAGACTGTGTCTCAGCTACTAAGTTCTGTTGCATGGTACATTCCTCCAGGCATACATGTCAATACCTCACTGAGGATCCTGTGAAGAATCCACTCTCACAAGAGCATCTGAGGGCAATGTAGACTTTCTTAAGATTCCACAGTGGAGATCAAGAAGGAATTTATATCATGCTACCCAAAGTAATCAACTTCAATATCTCTGACATTTATCTTCTCCCAAATCCCTTCTTAGCCTTCTTTGATACAATGATTTTCTCTCTGTCCTTCCTCCATACAATGCCCAGCGTCACTGGCTCCATTCTTGTCATCCTCACCCCTACTTATTTTCTCTTCCATCTTGCTACGCAGAGTCCCCTCCAGATCTCTAGCTTGGCAACATAAAAAGTTCTCCAGTTAACAGGACCTTTTGAGAAGGCAAGTGGGATTATGTAGTATTGGTTGCAAGAAGCAGAGGGAATTCCTTCTTATGTCTCACGTTTGTGTAAAGGACCTTTCCTTAATTGGTATTTCTTTCTGTGTTTCCACTTCATTCCTTGAGAAAGAAACACATGGGAGCAACACAGCTAGCTTCTCTCTGCTCCCTTGTCCATTCCTCTTCAGGAATGAAAGAGTAACTTTTCTAATCAGAGACAGTAGGAAAAGGAACACAGTAGGTCTGTGTGGCAGCCCTGGAGGGGTGCCACTCAGATCCCCCTTCAAGAAAGAACTTGACAGTGAGTTGCAACAAGTGAAGTTAGTTGACAGCCTCCAGATTTTGAAAGCCATGTTCTTCTTCTTGGGCAGCCCCAACCAATGACTGAACATAGCAGGAGTGCCATGGCCTGGCATTTCAGCCCAAGGTGGTACCCCTTTAATAGACAGCGCTTGCTGTGGAGCTCCCCACTGGCTTGGCAGATGTTTTGTCAAATGTGCATTGAGATCCCAGGCTCTCCTGCCCAATTGTGCTTTCTCCTTCTTTTATCTTTCAAAACTTTACCTCTCAATAAAATTTTTGCACTCCTGTGTCTCAGAGTCTGCCTCTCACAAGACCCAACGAACACAGTGTGGCTCTATAGCTTTACCCCTTCTCTGTCCGTCTGTCTGTCTGTCTGTCTCTCTCTCTCCCCCGCCACCCCAAAGATTCACCCTCTCTCACAAACTCCCTGGGGTAAGTTCCCCAGGAATGATTTCCCCCTGCAAGTGGGAGGCTGCATTCTCAGACATGCTGTCAGGAAGGGAGGTTCTGGGGGACTCATTATGGCCACATGTTCCGTTTCATTGTACAATTCAATCTTAGAGTGACAAAGCTGATATTTTTCTCTCTTATCTATTTGATTCTTGTGTCTTATGTCTCAACTGGTTTTTGGCTCAAGAGGGAAACAAAGAGCTGATTTATTTATTCCCTTGACTCCAGCATGAATAGAAAAAAAAATTCTTACCTGTAATTTGGAATACTTGAATGATTTCCTGGAGGCCATATAGGGCATTTCTTCTACTCTTTTGTAATGAATTCATTAAAAAAAAACCTCATCAAAGGCATGGTCTTAAAAGGTGATGAATATTTAGCAGGGTGACAGACGGAACTGGGTACATCCCCAATTTCCTCACTCTCTTGGAGGGACGATTCTGCAGCATGATCCTCAGTCTCTCAGAGGGTCCCTCGGAGAATTGAGCTCCATAGCAATAACTCACTTATTAACACCTCTTTTATTGAATTTCCTCCCTTTCCACCGCTCTTCCCTCTCTGTGCTTCCTGTTTTCACTCCAAAAATATACTACTTGCATCCAACACTTTTCTTAGCATATACTTTGGGTAGAACTCAAACTAAGACACCACCCCGATCCTACCAGACCTTCTTCAGGAAATTAGAAGAATTAGCGAGTTGATGAGAAAACAGGAAGAAGCAGACATGGGGAGTGCAGCCAAATCACAGAAATTGTGGAGTTTTCATGTGAAGGGCCAGGAACTCCTATAGTGACTGTTTCCAGAAAGGCCTTGACTACAGAACCCCTCTCTAGTTCAAGCTCCCATGAGGCTCAGTCCCATGTCCGTGAGTTCGCCTGCTGCTAATTTAAGTACGTTTCTGTTCCTTGCAGGTTAAATAGCTTTGACTCAACCGCAAGGCCAAATAAATTCAAGCTCGCTCCAAATATGTCTCTTCAGATCAGGTTATTCTCATGTGCAGTGCAGAAACTGAGGTTGCTAGCAGGTCCCTCATAAATGACAGTCCTTTTTAACCATCACATTCTAAGATGTCGGAGAAGCTCCAGTCCCAACAGCAACTCATTATTAAATCATTTTGAAGTTGGGAAGGTAGGCCTGGAAACATTTCTGCAGAGAGCTGCTTGGTTATTTTGTTTTGATTACTGTTAGTTTCTGATCAGCCCCTCAAGGAGGGAGAGTATCCGATTTGAAGGTCCACAGTCCCATATAACATCACCTTTCTTAGACAGCCCAGGGATCACTGATCAAGAATGAATATTTCTTGATAAAATATTCAAGTCAAAACTTCTTAAACGTTATTCCAGCTTAGTAAGAGGAAGGGCAGGGCATGGGATTGGGTAGCAGGTAGGACCTACATCACAGAGAGGATGCTCCTCTGAGGAAGGCAATCATAGCCGTGTTTGTGAAGATCCCTTTTCTTCAGCTAATTACCTCAGCAGAGGAGAGCGTGAAGGAATTGAGTGGGGAAAGGAGGTCCCTGCAACCACAGGCACAGCTTTGGGAAATACATTCCTTGTGGTCATTATCATTGTCCATTTCATAAATAAGCCCAAGTAGATAAAGTCAGCCTTGTTAACCAAACATCTCTACAACCAGTCGATAAAGGGCTCAGGTGATGCAGACCATATGGTTTCACCCAGCTCGTGTATTTTGGGATTTTGAGATAATGCTTTGTGAGGTCCCTTCCTCTAAAGAGATATCTATGTAGTGTGGCTTCCTAGGAAAGAGACTCAGCAGGCCCCATCAGGGGTTGCCATGTTAGTGCTGCAGACTGCAGGGTTTGGCAGAAGGAGGCCTGGAGAAACTATACAAGTTGAGATCTTTGGTGAGGTCCCTCGGCTGCAGGGCTAAATCACACTGGCCAGCACTACAAGGAACCATACTTAACCCTAGCTCTTGCCAAGTTTTTATCTAGTCCAGGTCACAGAGGGATTTTAGGTACCTCCTGCTGTGCAAACTTTCTTGATCCTCATGCTGTGCTGAAAATATCCTGCTAAGAAAACTGGAAGGGGCTTCCCTGGTGGCGCAGTGGTTAAGAATCCGCCTGCCAATGCAGGGGACATGGGTTCGAGCCCTGGTCCGGGAAGATCCCACATACGGCGAAGCAACTAAGCCCGTGGGCCACAACTACTGAGCCTGCACTCTAGAGCCCACGAGTCACAACTACTGAGCCCGAGTGCCACAACTACTGAAGCCCGCACGCCTAGAGCCTGTGCTCCACAACAAGAGAAGCCACCGCAATGAGAAGCCCGCGCACCGCAATGAAGAGTAGCTCCCAGTCGCCGCAACTAGAGAAAAGCCCATGCGCAGCAACGAAGACCCAACACAGCCAAAAATAAAAAAAAAAAATTTATAAAAAAAAAAAAAGAAAAAGAAAACTGGAAGACCCCACTTAACCAAGTGTCAAAGATGTTATTACCAACAGCAGATAAACCAACATCGTGTGCCTCCTGATGTGACGCTCGAAGAAGGACACATAGCTACTTATGTAGCGTCTCTGCCAGAAGAGTACATAAACCAAATCTAATCATGCGGAAACATCAGACAAACCCAAACTGAGAGACTCCTCCACAACAGCCGGCCTATATTCTCTAAGCATATCTGTGTCATGAAAGACAGAGGCCAAGAGCTAGTCCATATTAAAGGAGATTAGAGAGACAGGACAGTTAAATGCAATATACATAAACCTGGATTAGATCTAGGGGGAAAAAAGAGAATTGCCAGGACGGCATCGTCGGGACAATTGGTGAAAATTGAATGTGGACTCTATATAAAAAATAGCATTGTATCAAAGTTAGATTTCCTGAATTTGATACTTATACTATGGTTTTGTAAGAGAACTGCTTGTTTTTAGGTGATATTAGCTACACCCAACTGCCTCTTCAACTTGAAATAATTAAGTACGTGTGTGTACACACACACGTACAATGTGGAAAAATGTTAACAACTGACATATCTAGATAAAAGGTAAAGTTAGGGAGTTATGTGTATGATACATGCGATTCTTCTGTAAGTTTTAAGTTACTTCTCAATACAAAATTTTAAAGGCCAACTTTATGAATATTCTTTTATTAAAAATAAATAACATAGAGAAAGGTTTTTTAAATACCTTGATGCCACAGTAAAGTGGAAAGAGAATGGGCCTGAGGAGCCTGAGAATTCATTACTCTGAGCTCCACCAACAAATAACCGAGCATTTTGGTAGAAAGTCACTAAATCGTTCTGAGACTCAGTTTTCTATAAAATGAAAGAGCTGTTCTAAATAATCCCTAGGATGAGTTCTTGTCCTCACACTTTGCAGGACTCCTCTTTCCACAACTTCCCTCTAACAACACCACGTCACGAACTCTTTTTCGAGTATATTTATTCTTTATTGATTCCTTTAAGTATAGCAGCCTTCTTCCTGAAAGCAAAGCCACAAACCAGCAACAATGACCGGTTTCAATATAAATGGTCTGCAAATGCAATTTAATGCATATTTAAATAGAAGTGCATTCACAGGCAGTATAATTAATTCAGAGGCATTCTTCCCCAGGATTTTGGTATAGGTTCATTTCATCCATAGACTCAAGAGAACATAACTGAGGTATATAGAGCGTCAGCACATTTGACACATTTTAATAGAGAAGATACAGTTGGTATCCTAAGTAAATAAAGAAATGACAAAAAAAAATGAATAGTCTCATCAACAGATTATGACATTATCTGCTGGCAATACTAGTCTGACTCCTACTGATGCAATATAAGCCTGACAGCCAGCTATAAGAGTAATGAATCTGAGCAAAAACTGATTGCGAAATGTTCTTGGCTTAAACCTGGAGTAACCATCCTGCTGACCTAAGAGAAATCCATGCAGTAAATCGCTTCAGGAGGCATAAGGATCCAGAAAACTCTGCTTGTAAAGGGTAAAGCATCATTTTCATTTTGAGACCTACTTTTAGGTACTAAATTCAATTTTAGATGGCCTCAGCTTTTTTTTCCTGTCTCTAAAAGACCCAACTCACAAATGTGTCATGCTTTCAGTTTCGGAAAGCTGGCAATGGTAGTCTTCTCTCAGATGAATTTCAAGGCTTGTTCAGCTTGGTTAGTTAATTACAGTCCATCATGAAAAATACTAGGTCACGTTACTTCCATTTTTTGCAGAAGAGAGCAACGTGTGAATGAGCCTGGTCATTTAGTATTCAGCAACTAACGCTGGCTTTATACTGCTTGGCGGCGACATTGGTAGAGGTCAACTGCAAAGCACTGAGCAGGCAGGATAGAGTAACATGTCAGGAATGTGACAACTGCATAGTGTTACAGCACTATTTTTTCCTTCAACACAAATGCACTGAGCCACTGCCTCACCCCCAACGCTGTCATCTTGAAAAAATGACCTGACTTCTCTGTCCCCAAAATGTTCTATCTGTAAAATGGGGATATGATTTTATTTCTTGAAGATCAAGGACTGCACTCTCTCCTTAGGAGAACAAAGAGGTCCTACTTCAGAAGGAACTTTGAAGCTGTGAATCTAGGACCTTCCTTTGTTCCTTCCCAAAGCTCCACCGAAACAACAGGAAATGGAATTTTCTAAAGATAGAAACCTGAAAGGATAAGTACAGTAGAAGATAAGACAACAGTTTCCGAACAAAATTTGGAAACTGGAAAGCAGTAAATGATTTAGAAAACCTGGGAAATCTGAATCCTAAACTGGCAGCAGGGAAAGCTGAGAACCGATCTGATATACCCAGCCAGCACCTTGAAAAGCTTGAGACTGGGGGTGAGGGTGGGCCTAAAAGCGGGAGGATCGGGTGAAATTCTTTTTATGAAGACTTTAGATTCCAGATCCCCTACTTCACTATGTGCAGCATTTGATTGCGCTGTCTATACTCTGGCAGTGACTGGGGGTTGGTCTTTGGAGAGGATAGGAGACTTCTGGCCTGGAGAACACCAGCTACAGTTGAACTCAGGAGTACCGTATGAAAAACAGGGGATTAAGTCAGAAAGTATACACTGAATTTGATATGCTACTTCTCTCAGCCCTCTTCTTCCACTCAGACCCTGTAGCAATGGCAGCCAGACTTGTGCCTCCCAGGCAGGTTACCGGATAATACTTCTTTGTGGATGTAGACATCAAATGTCCCCCAAGGGAATATGCCAGCCATGTCACCACGCTACCATGTCACCCACGTTCAACAAGACCCACCTACTCCCATAGGGCTTCCAGTCAGCTTTTAAGTACTTCATTCTCAAGTATGAACTGAAGAGAGCAACCTTCTAAGGAGAGCCTCTAACCTGAAAGACTGAAGCCAAACAGAACAAAATGAAACCTACAAACAGAAAAAGGAGTGTGGTGGGGGAACTGAAATTGCAGGGAGAAGAAAACTTTAAAGAAGAGAATTCCGTTAATATCCCTAAAGAGAAAAGAGAATATTGCATCCATGAAATAAGAAGCGGGTGCTAGTAAAGGAACATTCAGAGAATCAAAAAAAAAAAAAAAAGCAGGTATTATAGAGATGAAAATTATGATAGAGAAATAAAATGTTTGGCGTATAAAGTTGAAGGAATCTTCCATAAGTAAAGCAAGAAGACAAAGAGATAGTATGGAAAAGATAAGAAAATTAAAGGACCAATCCAGATGGTCCAACAGCCAATTAATAAGAATTACAGAAAAACAGAACAAAGAAAATGGAGAGAAAGAAATTATTAAAGAACTAGTAATAAAATGCCCCACAACTGAAGGACCAAAGGTTTTAAAGGGCCTATTAAGCACCCAGCAAAATTTACAAAAATAGACCTACACCAAGACATATCATCACGAATTTTCAGAACCCTAGGGAAAAAAGAGACGATCCTACTTGCTTCCAGAGAGAGGAATAAACTGTTTCTATTCAAAAGGCCAAAGATTAGAATGACTTCAGTCCTCTCAACAGCAGCACAGTAGCTAAGAAAGCAATGGGGAAATGTCTTCAAGATTCTGAAGGAAAATGACTCTCAAGCTAGAATTCTATTTAATTACCAATGAAGTTTCAGAGGGCAATGAAAATATTTTTGAACAAGTAAAGTCCCCCCAAATTTGCTTCTTTAAAGCCCCTTCCCAGGAACCTACTAGAGGATGAGCTTCATCAAAATGAGGGAATAAATAAAGGAAAAGGGAGGTAAGGAAGCCAGGCAACTGTGGATGCAACTAAAGAAGCCACAGGGCTTCCCTGGTGGTGCAGTGGTTGAGAATCTGCCTGCCAATGCAGGGGACACGGGTTCAAGCCCTGGTCTGGGAAGATCCCACATGCCGCGGAGCAACTGGGCCCGTGAGCCACAACTACTGAGCCTGCGCGTCTGGAGCCTGTGTTCTGCAACAAGAGAGGCCGCGATAGTGAGAGGCCCGCACACCGCGATGAAGAGTGGCCCCCGCTCGCCGCAACTAGAGAAAGCCCTCGCACAGAAACGAAGACCCAACACAGCCAAAAATAAATAAATAAATTTTAAAAATTAAAAAAAAAAAGCCACAGAAATTCACAGGCTGAAGGGTGAGGAGAGATCACAGCATGGCAGCTGTGCCCAGGAGTAGAGACCCAGCAGTCCAGGTTGGAGGTGGTCAGAAGACTTTAGCTTTACTACTCAAGATGTTGAAATGGAGAGAATACCTGATGTATCAAAATTGTTAAGAGGAGATTTAGACAACTAATGGAGAGTTGGGGGTTGAATTGGTAATACGAATGTAGAAAACTAAACAAGCAAATAAACATTGGTGATCATCAACTCCAGGTAAAAGAAAAAGTTGTGCAAAAATAGAAAAATAACCATAGTATTGTATGGGGCTCAGTTGTGAAGAGAACTTACATAGTCAATGAAAATACAATACTGAACCACCATAATTATGCTATAACTAGATGAAGATCTCAGATGACCAGTGCATGGGGCGGGGGGACAGGGCTGGAAGTGAAAGGGAGCTAATCCTCATCATTAACAATGGGAAGTCAATAGATAAGGCTGAAAACTGAAAACAAGAAAGGGGGAAGCAAGTTATTTAAAGATATCAAACTAATAAGCTAAAATAATTGAAAACTGTTGCCACTGGAAGGGGAAATGCGGAAGTGATTTGACTTTTTATACTCTGTGCAAACAGAGCTTTGCTATAAATAAAAACTCAATTATAAGAAAGACGATATCAATAAGAAAAACAACAATAATTAAAGCACATCAAATATGCTTAAAATTATGTAAGGAAAACAATTTTTTTTTTTACTTTTATATATGTTGGAAATTTTCTATAGTAAAAGAAAGCTGGAAAGTTTTGAAAGCTGGAAAATATCCTTTCCTATACACACTGTATGGCAAAGTAACCAAACAGCTGATGAAAGAAATTTTCTGTTTTAGAAGTATCCCAGCAAGAAATGAAGAAATGATAGAGTTAGAATATTACCATTTTGTGACTCTAGTGAAATAATGGATCTGGAATGTGATCATCAGTGTCTGCTAACTACACAAAAAGCAAGAAAACATTATGAGCCTCATGATGGAAGTACACAACCCACATATGATGTATTGCCAAAAATTCAAATTAAGCAAAACAAACCTTTAGAGAAATTTGAACACTGACTGATGATATGAAAGAATTGTTATTTAATCATGTCAATGATATTGAGATTATTTTTCCTAAGTGTTCTTATGTTTTAGTAGAGGGGTTCTCAAACTTGAATGTATATCAGCAAGATTAATTAAAAAACAGGAGGTGAATTAAAAAACAGATGGCTGAGGCCCCATCCCCAGAGTTTTTGGTTCGGTGGATCTTTGGGAGAGCCTGAGAATTTGCATTTATGACTAGTTCCCAGATGATGCTGAAGCTGCTGATATGGGGACCACAAATTGAGAACCACTGTTTCAGAGATACATGGTAAAGTATTTACAGATGTAATTATATAATGTTTGAGATTTGTTTCAAATAATCTGGGAAGGAGAGAAAGGAGTAGGTAGGGGGTAATGCGCTGTAAATATTAACCATGAGTTGGCAACTGTGGATACTGGAAGATTAAAACATGAAGGTTCATTATACTTTTCTGTTTAGTTTTATTTATGTTGGAAATTTTTTATAGTAAAAGTGTTTTTTTATAAAGGAAGGAAGAAAGAAAGGTAAGAAGACAACCAAAATGAAATAAACTAAATAAGGTAAAATGTTTACAAGGATTTCCTTCGGGTGCTTTCAGATTTTTTAAAGAATGACCATGTACTACATTTAGTATTCAGAAAAATTATTAAAATTTATTCACACCTTAAAAATGTTATTGATCTGATATATTATTAGAATGAATAAAAGAGAGTTCAGCAAGGTTTCTGGATGTATGGGCAATACACAAAAATCAATTGCATTCTTACACACCAGCAATAAAGAGTTAGAAAAGGTAATTTCCAAGAAGGACTATCAATATTACAATTAAAATATAAAGTTCCTCAGGAGGGATAAATCTAACAGAAGTTGAGTAAAACTTCTATGCCAAAAATTTAAAAACTATTCAAAGATGATAAAGGTCTAAGTAAATGTAGAGATAAATCATATCAATGGATAAGAACACTCAATATTTTAAAGATATCCAGTCCACATATTAATCAATAAATTCTATGCAATTCCAATGAGAATTTCAACCACATTTTCTTGGGACTTTAGAAGCTGATTTTTAAATTAACATGGAAGAACAAAGGACCAAGAATAGCCAGGATTATTTTGAAAAGAGCTAGAGAGAAGGTCTTGCTTTGTCAGATATCAAGGCTTATTAGAAAGCTATAGTATCTAATACACAGTGGCATTGGTTCAGAGATAGATAGACAAATGGAACTGAGAGTTCAGAAACAGACCTGTGTGTATATAGAAACCTTACATATGATAGAAGTAGTATTGCAATTCAGTAGGGAAAGGATAAATGGCTTAATAAATGATATGGGGCAATAGGTTAACAACAGATAAAAAAATTGAATCCATACCCCATGGCATACGCCAAAAACAATTTTGGTAGATTGTGGTATTTAAATGTAAAAAGTAAAACTTTAAAATTTTTAGAAGGAAACTAGAAGATAATAATTTTTTTATGATTTGAGGGAAGGGGTTCTTAAACAGACATTAAAAGTATCAACCATAATGGAAAAGATTGATAAGTTGGAAAAGTTTAACTATATTAAAATTAAAAATGTCTATGCATTGAAAGATACCACAAAACAATGACCAGACAAGACACAGATTGTGAGAAGATTTTTATAATTACATATAACTGACAGGATTAGTTATCAGAATATATAAAAAGCTACAATAAATAAATATAAGAAAGACAGCCCAATCAAAAGTGGACAAAAGATGTGAACAAGCAATTCATAGACTAGGAAAACTCATTGACCAATGAATAGAGTAATGATGCAATAATGTGGGAGATCATAAGATACCATTTTATACCCATCATATTGACAAAAATTAAAATGTCTGATAATACCATGGGTTGATGAGGATGTAAACCACTGCAACCTCTCAGTTATTGCTTGTAAAGATTATAAGTTGCCTCAACCATTTTGTTTAAAATTCGGCATTATCTAGTAAAATATATGACATGCTTATCTTATGACCCAGCAATTCCAATCCTATGTATAGTCCCTAAAGAAACTCTCACACATAGAAATGATTAGACATTTACAGCATTATTTTAGTAGGAAAAAGAGTGAAACAGCTCTAATATTCATCAGTGTAAAATGGATAACTATATTATGGTATAGCATGGTCATACAATGAAATATCAATAGCATATGGCAATGAAAATCAATGAACTAGAACTACATGTATCAATAGAGGTAGATCTCAAAAACCTATGTTGATCAAAAAAGTAAGGTACAGACGGTATGTACAAAACGATACCATCTGTGTACAGTTTATCAACATGTATATATACATATATAAATTATATATAGGGCATAAAGTATACAAAGATATGAATAAAAATAAAAAATAGAAAATTTAGGATTGTGGTAACCTCTAGAGTGGGATGATACATAGTGTCCAATAAGGATTTGGTTTTAATATCATCCAACTAAAAATAATAGTAACAGAATGATTATAATACCATTTTCAAAATCTCACCACTGATTACTTTATGTACATGAAGTATTCAGGGAATTTTAATTAAGTGATAAAGTCACCAAGTTCTAGCCTGAGTAAATTGTAAAAAGCCATCACTAGCACCCTATGAAACTAAACAATGAGAATTACTGTTCAATCATTGCTACAATAAGAAAGATGACGATTCCTCCTTCAGACAACTCAGAGCAAAGCTGATTGCACCTTCTCTGCCAAGGCTATTTCCATCGGTTGGCTTGAGCTATTTTAAGTATCTGTCCGGTCTTGAGCAATTTCTACGTATCTCTTTGGCAGCAGTCCCAACATCCAAATTAGCAACCAGATGTATGAATAACCAAGCAAGATAAGAAATTGCTGTCTGCTAAGCCCCATTTGTCCAAAGGGAAAGTAAAATCCAACCCATTAACAATAACAAAAAGTATTCCTGTATCATAACTTAGTTGTGCTGCCATTTATAGAGTTATATAATTTTCACATTGAGACTTCACTATAGGTCTTTGCTTTTAGAAATGAGAGTGTGAAAAAATAAATAAAATAGAAATGAGAGAGTATGGCAGTCTAGTAAAACATTTAATTTAGTTATTTAAGTTCTGCTGTGATACATACTATGATGAACCACTCTGCCAAATAAGGGGAAAGGATATTATGTCCCATACTGACTTACAAAAAATAATTAAATACTAGATAAACAACAGTCTATGAATGTAGCCATTAAAATTATATTTTAAGGTACTTTTAATATTAAATACAGCACTTTCACAGTTTAAAAAAATCAAGACACCTGTGTAAATGCATAAAATTTATGAAAGGAATATATGAAAATGTTATATTTCCCTAGGTGTTGGGTTATGGGTTATATTTTTCAAATTTCCTACCATGAGCACATATTGCTCTTCTAAATGGAAAAATATTTTTACTGAGAATTCAGTATTATAATGTATGTAAGTATTTAAAGGACATACTTTCAATCCTAATTGCTGAGTTATTAATAGAAAGCCTGAATGATTGACTATTGCAATATGAAACTTCATTTGCATGTCTTGGTAATTTTTGTTCAAATATGTTAAGTGTTCTATTCCAATCAGAAGCAATGGTTCTTCCATTTTCCAAAATCATCTCTGAACAAATTTTTTTCTCCTCTGAATGGTACTTTCTCTACATGCCAGAAATTCCCCTTAGTCATTTGCCTGTGCATTTATAACTAACTGTGGTGGCTCTCAATTTGTGCTGCTTATTGGAACCACCTTGGGAATTCTAAAAAAATTCTAATGCTCAGGCCACACCCCTGACACATTAAATCAGAATTTATGTGGGTGGAATCCAGGCACTAGTAGTTTGAAGAGCTTCCCAAGTAATTCCAATGTACAGCCACTGCTGAGAATTAGTCAACTGGCCTTATTACTCAAAGTATGGTCCATGGACCAGAAGCATTGGCATTACCTAAGAACTTTTTTTTTTTTATAAATTTATTTTTTATTTTTGGCTGCCTTGGGTCTTCGTTGCTGTGCGCGGGCTTTCTCTAGTTGCATCGAGCAGGGGCTACTCTTTGTTGTGGTGCACGGGCTTCTCATTGCAGTGGCTTCTCTTGTTGAGGAGCACGGGCTTCAGTAGTTGTGGCTAGTGGGCTCTAGAGCACAGGCTTAGTTGCTCTGCGGCATGTGGGATCTTCCTGGACCAGGGCTCGAACCCATGGCCCCTGCATTGGCAGGCGGATTCTTAACCACTGCGCCACCAGGGAAGCCCTAAGAACTTATTAGAAGTACAGAATATTTGACACCAACCCAAACCTACTAAATCAGAATCTGCATTTTAAGAAGAGCCTTAGATTATTTACATGCGTGTTAAAGGTTGAAAGAGGTGTTCTAGAGTCCTCAAATTAGTGACTGAGATTAATAAGGGCACGGTCATGAGTGTAACCCATGTTCTACTCAGTAGTTTGGCTGTGTTTGAGATGCGTAATCCCTGGCGTTTATGTTTAATATTTTCTGATTTTAGGGTCATGTGAGTGGATAGTCTTTTGTGTCCATGGGTAGATGCATGATTGTAATGACTTCCCAAAGTAAAGGATTTTCTGTTCCTTGTTAGGAGTTCCTTATTAAGCCAGTGAAACCGAGCAGGATCATGTGGGGCCCTCCTGGGTCCTAATCCTTTCTGTGTCCCCCATTTCTTGTTTATAGGAAAAAGGCTTCAGCCTCCTAGGCCTTCCCTGAGTCCCAAAGGGCAGATTCAAACAGTTGCTAATCAGGGAAGTAAAGGAATGCAGAAACAAAGGAAGAGCAATCAAGAAAACAATAGTGCAGCGATTAAAGCAGGATCCTGGTTCCTGCTGAAGGAATGTATCAATACATAGTATCTTTGAGTTCTTCTGCTGGAATTAAGGCTCCCACCCAGGCGGAGGTTGACAACTTCAAGCTGAGCGCAAGATTCCTGGAGCACCGCCCTGTTATCTCACAATCAGAAGAAAGTCACACGCCCTGCAGCCCTCACCCCAAATTTTGCCTATAAAAATTTCAGAAACCTCCAAACCATCGGGGAGTTCAGAGGGTTTTGAGCATGAGCCACCCCTCTCCTTGCGTGGCCCTGCCATAAACCTTTCTCTGCTCCAAACTCCAATGTTTCGGTTTGTTTGGCCTCACTGTGCGGCACATGGACTTGCGTTCAGTGACAACAGGAAATCAATGATTTAATTACTCTGACAACATGTATGAACCTCATCACACAAGATTTTTCACAATCAGATTCTACCTCCTCAGTTACATTCCTGCTGGACCCCAAAGTCTTTCACCTTGTTGATTTACAGTGCTAGGCACAGAGGAAGCCCTCAATAAATGTTAGCTAGATATTGTTATTCCTGCCTTCACATGGCCAATATCCCTGACTAGAATGTCCACTTCCCTCCTTCCTCTCCTGGTATATGCAAACTTAGCATACAAATACCAACACGGACATCCTGTGTAGCATCCCCCTAACACCTCTAGTAAAGAGACCTTCCTGTGTGTGTGGCCTTCTGTGATCTGCAGTGAGGCTGTAGCTCCTCCTACTCTGTGTGCTCCTTCAGGGGAGGGACCAGATGTCCTTGAACTCCTAGGGTTCCTAGGCCTGTAACCGAGCAGGACCCATGGGGGCCTTCCCGGGACAGGCCTTCCCCCATATCCTCTGCTTTAGCTTCTCTCTGAAGTACCTAGATAAAAGTATTTGATGCACATTTCCTGAGGTGTTTTGCAGATGTAAAAAAAAAACCCTTCTCTCCAACAAATGGAAGATGTTAACTACTTGACAACCATGAGCACACAACCCCAGGCGTCCTGGAGCCTAAGGACTGATAACGTTAACCCCTGTGACATCACCTTGCTACCTCACCATCAGCCAATCAGAGAATAGTGCGCAAGCTGATCACATACCCTGTGACCCTCCCCTCCCTCACCTGGCTTTTAAAAGTGCTTTGCGGAAACCCTTAGGGGATTTCGAGGCTTTTAGGGCAGGAGCCGCCCGGCTCCATGCATGGCCCTGCAATAAACCCTTCTCTGCTCCAAACTCCCAAACTCCGACGTTTCAGTTTGTTTGGCTTCACTGTGCGTCGGGCACACGAACTTGCGTTAACAGGCCCTCCACAAATACGTACATAATGAATCAATAACTAAAAGATAGAACCATCTTCCCTCATGGAGATTTGCCAAGTGCATGGCAGAGGTTCTATTCAGGCAGAATAGAAAACCACTAGAAACCATCTGGTTTTGAAAATGATAGGGTTATGAGATGTATTTTTTATGAGGTATTTATTGCTTAAAGGAAAAATTTTAAATATTGCATTCTTTAAGTCTTGAACAATCAATAGTCTCTTATTTCATGTACAGGGCTTCAAAGGAAGCCTGAAAATTTTCCAAGGAAAATTTTATGTTATGAGAATTGGATTTTTATCTGCTCCTTGTCCATTGATTCATTCACTCATTCATTCAACAGTATGTCGTTTTAAATATCTACTCTAGAGCATTATATGTTTTAATTGCCTACAGAAGGGCATAACAATATGAAAGTATCACCCCTTAGCAGGATTAAGTATAGTATCATCATATCATAATGTCTTATAATAGGAGATGATGTATATTTTACAGTTAGGCAAAACATCCCACACTTCCTGTAGAAGGCACAATGATCCCCTTTTATGGGTTTTTGTGTGTCCCTGACTCAACTTTGGTGTGCTTTCAACAGCCAGGCCAATACCTGCAGCTTTTCTTCTGGAAGGAGACTCCCCTCAGGCTACTGGAACTGCTTTGCAATGATTGTGGATGTGGAAGTATGAAAACAAACAAGTTGGCATGATTCTGAAGTGTAACTTACACTCCAGAGTTCCTTCATGAAAACAGGTTGAAGCTACCCTCTATGAAATTTGGCCTAAAATGGAACCCTTACTTGGCTTTCTCTCTTTTCCCTTTATACTTCTCCCACTCCCATTATTGGAGCCTTCCCCCAGCTCTCCTTCTTCATCCCCCACTCTGCCATGGGAACAGGTCCTTAATAAATCACTTGCACGCAAATCCCCTTCTCACGGTCTGCTTCTGAGAATCATGACCTAAGGCAGTTTTTTTACACTCTATTCCTATATAAAAACACACACACAGAGTTTAATACACTCAGCACTCTTTAGCCTATATTTTATTCTGCCTTTATCAATTAGTCATTTATATTATTTATATATCTGTACTTCTCTCTGGGTCCTTGAGAATGTGAAATGCTTTATTCCCTGTGTCCCTTTATCTCTTCCCTCCCTACCCCCGACAATACATCACAGACCACCCATACAGAATACGTGCTCAATAATGCTGTTTGTGTTTTTTCAAACCAGATGGGATACACATACATTTTATAGACATGTACATTAAGAATAGTCCAAGAAAACTTAAACCATATGTTATTAAAGGATTCTTTTTCTAGGCAGGCAGAACATATATTTTTTAAAGTCTTATGACTTAAAAATAACCAAGTGAATTTTTCTTTAAAATGAATTCATCATCAAAAGGGATTTAAAGTAAGAAATGGTGAAAATAATTACACCACTACAGAACCTGTCTTTTGGACCATTTTATGATTAATTCCTGCTAAAATTACTCAAATATAATCTGACACAAATTTTTCAAAAAGCCATAATTAGAAATGAAAGAGGGGATAAAAGGTTTCATCAAGTCTCTTTTGCCATCCAATCCAGTCCTACCCAATGCCTTTTCCCTAACACCCTTCAGCTAAGTCCATTTGGGACACTCACATGCAAAATCCTCTCAGCAGGCAAATGAGCTCAGCAACCTGGCTGCCTTCTTGTCACCTCCCAGAAACGACAGTACCCAGAACAAGGGAAGCGGCCCTTCCTAAGTCTGTTTGCTTTAACTCAGTTACCTATAATGCCTTGGAATATTCCTTCCATCAAGCAGTTGTACCTTAAATTTCAGAAGTCATCTTATTAGAGAGAAAATTGATCTCCACCTTCAACCAATTTCCATGCAAATTAGGCTTGGCTAAACACGTAGCCTGGAAAAAAAAGCTGTTGCAGAAATTCCGAAAACCTGAAGTATTTTTCATCACTTTGGCACATGTAATAAAGAAAAGTCATTTATCCATGGGCTTCCCCATGGCTGAGTTGCTGCCTCATGCCAGCCAGCTCTTTACAAAAGTCCACAATTGTTTCAATGTGGCTGTTGTTACTTTAATTCTGTAGTTCTTCATTCATTGTCATGGTTGGCCCTTATTGCCAAAGTACCAGAAAGTGTTGCTGGAGGAGAACATATTTCCTAGCACTAGGGCATGTGGATAGAGGTATGAAATTCTAAGCCAAGGCCAAAAATGATGGTGCCTCTGTGCAGACAAAAGTGTTTCTCAATTTCTTTCAAGGATATCCCATGCTCTTGGAATGGAAGAATTAATATTGTTAAAATGGCCATACTACCTAAAGCAATCTATATATTTAATGTGATCCCTATCAAATTACCCATGACCTTTTTCACAGAACTAGAACAAATAATCCTAAAATTCATATGGAACCAGAAAAGACCAAGAATTGCCAAAGCAATCCTGAGGAAACAGAACAAAGCAGGAGGCATAACCCTTTCAGACTTCACACAATACTACAAAGCTACAGTAATCAAAGCAGTGTGGTATTGGCACAAAAACAGACATATGGATCAATGGAACAGAATAGAGAGCCCAGAAGTAAACCCACACACCTATGGTCAATTAATCTTCAACAAAGGAGGCAAGAATATAAAACAGGAAAAAGACAGTCTCTTCAGCTAGTGGTGCTGGGAAAGTTGGACAGCTGCCTGTAAATCAGTGAAGTTAGAACACACTCACACCATGCACAAAAATAAACTCAAAATGACTTAAAGACTTAAATATAAGACAAGACACCGTAAAACTCCTAGAAGAGAACATAGGCAAAACATTCTCTGACATAAATCGTACCAATGTTTTCTTAGGTCAGTCTCCCAAGGCAACAGAAATAAAAACAAAAATAAACAAATGGGACCTAATAAAACCTACAAGCTTCTGCACAGCAAAGGAAACCATAAAAAATACGAAAAGACAACCTATGGAATGGGAGAAAATATTGGCAAATGATGCGACCGACAAGGGCTTAACTTCCAAAATATACAAACAGCTCATAAAACTCAACAACAACAAAAAAACAAACAACCCAATTGAAAAATGGGCAGGAGACCTAAATAGACATTTCTCTAAAGAAGACATACAGATGGCCAATAGGCACATGAAAAGATGCTCAACATTGTCAATTATTAAAGAAATGCAAATCAAAACTACAATGAGGTACCACCTCACACCGATCGGAATGGCCATTATTAAAAAGTCCACAAATAACAAATGCTGGAGAAGGTGTGGAGAAAAGCAAACCCTCCTACACTGTTGGTGGATATGTAAGTTAGTGCAGCCACTGCAGAAAACAGTATGGAGGTTCCTCAGAAAACTAAAACTAGAGCTACCATATGATCCAGCAATCCCACTCTTGGGCATATATCTAGACAAAATTATAATTCAAAAAGATACATGCACCCCTATGTTCATAGCAGCACTATTCACAATAGCCAAGACATGGAACAACCTAAATGTCCATCGACAGACGAATGGATAAAGAAGATGTGGTATATATATACAATGGAATACTACACAGCCATAAAAAAGAATGAAATAATGCCATTTGCAGCAATATAGATGCAACTAGAGATTATCATACTAAGTGAAGTAAGTCAGACAGAGAAAGACAAATACCATACAGTATCACTTATATGTGGAATCTAAAAAAAATGATACAAATCAACTTATTTACAAAACATAAACAGAGTCACAGACATAGAGAACAGACTTGTGGCTAGCAAGGGGGAGGGTGGTGGGGAAAGGATGGACTGGGAGTTTGGAGTTAGTAGATGCAAACTATTACATATAGAGTGGATAAACAACAAGGTCCTACTGTATAGCCCAGGGGACTATATTCAATATCCTGGGATAAACCATAATGGAAAAGAATATTAAAAAAGATTGTGTGTATTTGGATATCTGAGTCACTTTGCTGTGCATCAGAAATTAACACAACACTGTAAATCAACTATACTTCAATAAAAAATAAATTTTAAAAAAAGAGGGGCTTCTCTGGTGGCACAGTGGTTGAGAATCTGCCTGCCAATGCAGGGGACACGGGTTCAAGCCCTGGTCTGGGAAGATCCCACATGCCGCGGAGCAACTAGGCCCGTGAGCCACAACTACTGAGCCTGCGCGTCTGGAGTCTGTGCTCCACAACAAGAGAGGCCATGATAGTGAGAGGCCTGCGCACCGTGATGAAGAGTGGCCCCCGCTTGCCACAACTAGAGAAAGCCCTCGCACAGAAACGAAGACCCAACACTGCCAAAAATACAATAAATTAATTAATTAAAAAAAGAACCACCTAAATCAGAATCAGTAGCTAAGGCATAATGAAAATGCAAATTCCCAGGATCCACCTTTTGAATCCTAACTTCTAGAGATAGGGCCCTCCCTTTTATCAAGCTCCACCTGACCAACACTGATTGGCCCAGGAGTGAGCCCATCACTCAGAGCCAATCAGAGCTCTTCCTCAGAATGTTAAATTTGGGGCCCCTGGACTAGAAGTTCCATGAGGAGCAGAAACTGTTTTGTTCTCTGATGTATACCTAGCATTTCAAATAGTGTTGGTTACATAGTAGGAGCTTATTAAATTGAATTAAGAGTCTCAGTTTCCCTTTGATGGTGAACATTGTGAGCTGTGAGGTTGCCATATTCCCCTAAGTTTGGAAGAAGTATAGAGACAGAATGAGATTGTCCTAGAAATAAAGTCCCTAATTCCAGTTGTCCCTGAAGTCTACCTATCTCCCTGTCCTTCCCTTGGTTTTGTGAGCCAATAAATTGCCTGAATTTATTGTCCAAATTTGCTTGATTTGGGTTTCTGTCCCTTGCAACCAAAAGTATTCTAATAAGTACAACCAGGATCTTAGAGTCTATTAATTTTATTTTAATTATTTTTATTATTGGTGGAGTTGGGTCTTCGTTGCTGTGCGTGGGCTTTCTCTAGTTGCGGTGAGCGGGGGCTACTCTTCATTGCGGTGCACGGGCTTCTCCTTGCCGTGGCTTCTCTTGTTGCGGAGCACAGGCTCTAGGCGTGCGGGCTTCAGTAGTTGTGGTGCATGGGCTCAGTAGTTGTGGCTCACGGGCTCTGGAGCTCAGGCTCAGTAGTTGTGGCACACGGGCTTAGTTGCTCCGCAGCATGTGGGATCTTCCCGGACCAGGGATCAAACCCGTGTCCCCTGCATCGGCAGGCGGATTCATATCCACTGTGCCACCAGGGAAGTCCCTAGAGTCTCTTATTTGTAAATTATTTTATGATATTTTACCACACTTTAGTCTAAAGCAACCTCTGAAATAGATTTTAAAAACTGAGATACAAAGAGGTTGAGAAGACTCACCTAAGGTTATATGCTAGTGTGTGGCAAAACCACGACTAAGATTTGTATTGATGCTTCCTTCCTGGTGGAAAAGAAGAGATAAAACTTGGGAGAGATTGAGAGCCTTGAATTGTTTTTACCTCTAATGCTTTCCAATTAACTTAATATTATAGCATAACTGGTTCAGTGAAGAGGGAGAGTTTCAGCCACCAGGTACTTTCAGAAATCTCATTCTACTACACATGAAATATCTGATAAATTCTTATTTAGCCCCAGTGAAAGTTTCATCTGTCAATGGAGAGTGAGGGTAATAAGGGAACTGTTGCTTTTGATTTAATTCTAATCACAAGGAAGAATTGGCTGGTGATGGTGGTGCTGTAGAAGTGTTAGGAATCTGAAGAATATTGCCTTGTTGTTTTAGAAATTGTCTGACTTAGATGACCCTGGATATATCTGTCTAGATATTTGGTAAGCAGAGATTTCAAAATTTTAACAGAAGAAAAACAGGAATAAACTCTTTTGACAGTTGTGTTATAAGTGTGGGGGTGAAAGACTAAGAGATTGGGATGGTTTTTTTGGCCTGGTATCCCTCTTCCTTTGCTGTGGCATCAACAAACACCCTATCATATATATATACGTAAATACATATTATTTGGTCATACATATGACCAAAGAAGTCTGGACAATCAGATTTGTTCTGGAATGAGACCCAAATCAGGCCAAAGAGAGCCAAAACCTTGAGAGAAGCACTTTTTTTTTTGGCTGAGCCACACAGTTTGTGGGATCTTAGTTCCCTGACCAGGGACCGAACCTGGGCCCCCTGCAGTGGAAGCATGGAGTCCTAACCACTGGACTGCCAGGGAAGTCCCCAAGAAGCACTTTTATTAGGGCGTGAATTTGTACCACTTAAGCCTGTCTCCACTGTCTGATGGTGGCTATTTTATCAGTGTAAGAAAAGAGCCTGCTTAAGAAAGGATCCAACATGGGGAGTGGAGAGGGTGAGAGAGGGGGAGGGAGGGGGAGGAAGGGGCAGAGAGAGAGGAGATATCTTAACATCATTATTTTAGCACTTGGTTCCAGCCATGCCAGGATATTTTGGTTCTGAGCCTTTTGGCAAAGCCCAGGTAGAAAGGTTGAGCTGAGTTCTGCCTAATTCAGAGGCATCTAAAGAATCCAATGTAGTTGCACAGTGCATTTGCTGAGCAACAAATATTTTAGAAAGACAAAGACACGATGGAGCAACTAACCAAACATGAATACAGAGGAGTAGCATGAAGGTCTAAGGGAGGCATCAGGAAGACACAGAGAGAGTTTAGGTCATTAAGTAAGTGTGCAAAAATAAGATACAATCCTTTTTAAAAATTATTTTCTCAGCAAGAAGATATAGGAAACTATAGGAGTATTTGTTGGGTCATAACAGATGATAGAAGGAAAGTTAAAACTATTCTACTTCTGTTTCTATTGTTTTTCCATTGAGGAAAATTATTCTCAAATTGAAAATGTCAGAACAACAAAGATCAGGAGAAAATGGAAACCAGGAACACTTACAGAGACTGGAGGTTATTTCAGTCGAAAACAACTTTGGCTGATTTGAACAGAAAAGTGATTTATTAACAGGAAATTGGGTAGCTCATAGAAACTCTGGAAGGGGTGGAAAGCTAGGCTCAGAGACTAAAGGCAGGGACACTGACCTAAATGACCTGACAGAACAGCCTACTGAGGACTCAGCTGTCACAATCTCTGGGCAGTGGATACTATAGTTTGTGCCACAGCTACCACAGTATCGGACATTACATGCTGCCACTAGGATCCTGTCTCTGCTGCCCTGGGAACTCTATCTTGACACAACCATACTTTCCACCCAAGATGAATCTCCACAGCTATGGATTTTGTGCATGGCTGACTTCAATCCAAAGTCTGAATGGACTGACAAATGTATCTGAGTAACAGAATGTAGTTATGTACTTACATCCTAGCTGCAAGGGATGCTGGGAAAAATCTGAGTGTGGTATTTTTTTATTCTATAAGAGGAGGTAGATTCTGCCTCTCACTAAAGCTCACAAAATGTGAATTCCTCAAGCTTTTCATATATAGTTGTTAATGTGTTGAGGTAAATTCCTCATATACTTACCTTGTTCAGAGTTTTTATCACGAAAGGGTGTTGTATTCTGTAAAATGCTTTTTCGGCATATATTGAGGTAACCATGTGATTTGTATCCTTAAGTCTGTTAATGCTGTATCACATTTATGGATTTGGGTATGTTGAACCATCCTTACATCCCAGGGATAAATACCACCTGATCATAGTGTGTGATCCTTTTAATGTGCTGTTGAATTCAGTTTGCTAGTATTTTGTTGAGAATTTTTGAATCTATGTTCATCAGGGATATTGACCTGTAGTCTCCTTGAACTGTCTTTTTCTGGTTTTGTTAGCAGGGTAATGCTGGTCTCATAAAAAGAGTTTGGAAGTCTCCCCTACTCTTCAATTTTCTGGAGGAGTTTGAGAAGGATTGGCATTATTTGTTCTTTAAATTGTTTGGCAGAATTCACTCATGAAGCCATCTGATCCTGGGCTTTTCTTTATTAGGAAGTTTTTGATTACTCATTTAATCTTCTTACTAGTTATAGGTTTATTCAGATTTTTTATTTCTTCATAATTCAGTTTTTTGTAAGTTATATGTTTCTAGGAATTTATCCATTTCTTCCAGGTTATCCAATTTCTTGGTGTACACTTGTTCTCAGTAGTCTCATAACCCATTTTATTTCTGTGGCATTGGTTCTAAGGTCTTCTCTTTAATTTCTGATTTTGAGTCCTCTCTGTTTCTTAGTTTAGCTAAAGGTTTGTCAATTTTGTTGTTCTTTTCAAAAGACCAAATCTTATTTTGTTTTTTTCTATTCGTTTTCTATTCTCTGTTTGATTTATTTTTGCTCTAATCTTTATAATTTCCTCCCTTCTGGTATTTTTGGGCTTAGTTTCATAACTGAGCAGGACTCCATGGGGCCTTCCTGGGAAAGAACCCCCCATGTCCTCTGCCTGCCTCTTGTTTGTAGAAAAACTTTACCCCCTAGGCCTTCCCCGAATTCCAAGAGATAAATTTAATCAGAGGAGTAAGAAAGTACAGAAACAAAGGAAAACAAACAAGACAAAATAATAGTTTAGCCATTAAACAAAGTCAAGGATCTTTAGTTCCTCCTCAAGGGCTATAGATAATATTCTGAGCCAAATCCTTTGAGCTGTTTTGAAGATACTGAAACCCCCACCAGGTGGAAGAAGTTAACTATGTGCTGACCACAAGCACATAGACTTTAGACCAGTTGGAACCAGAAGGTTGATGATGTTGACTCCTGATTACCTCACCAACAACCAATCAGAAGAATGTCCACAAACTGATTATACACCCTGAAACTCTCCCCCTTCCCCATTTTTTTGAAATTTATTTATTTATTTTTGGCTGCATTGGGTGTTCGTTGCTGCACGCGGGCTTTCTCTAGTTGCCGCGAGCAGGGGCTACTCTTTGTTGTGGTGTACGGGCTTCTCATTGCAGTGGCTTCTCTTGTTGCAGAGCGTGGGCTTCAGTAGTTGTGGCACGTGGGCTCAGTAGTTGTGGCTTGCTGGCTCTAGAGCGCAGGCTCAGTAGTTGTGGCACACAGGCTTAGTTGTTCCGTGGCATGTGGGATCTTCCCCAACCAGGGCTCGAACCCATGTCCCCTACATTGGCAAGTGGATTCTTAACCATTGCGCCACCAGGGAAGCCCCTCCGCCGTCTTTTAAAACCTTTCCCTGAAGGACTTCAGGGAATTCAGGCCTTTAAGCATTAGTCACCTTTACTCCTTGCTTGGTGCCCCATAGTAAATGTTGTACTTTCCTTCACCACAACCTGGTGTTAGTAAATTGACTTTACTGCATGTAGGCAAACTGACATGTTATTTGTAGACCTTTTTGATGATAGCCATTCTGACAGGTACGAGGTGATACCTCATTGTAGTTTTGATTTGCATTTCTCTAATAATTAGTGATGTTGGGCATCTTTTCAAGTGCCTGTTAGCTGTCTGTATGTCTATTTTGGAAAAATGTTTTTTCTCATCTTCTGCCCATTTTTTGATTGGGTTGTTTGTTTTTTGATATTGATTTATATGAGCTATTTATATATTTTGGATATTAACTCCTTGTCAGTTATATAATTTGCAGATATTTTCTCCCATTCCGTGGGTTGTCTTTTCGTTTTGTCAATAGTTTACTGTACAAAAGCTTTTAAGTTTAATTAGGTCCCATTTGTTTATTTTTGCTTTTATTTCTTTTGCCTTAGGAGACAGATCCGAAAAAAATATTGCTGTGATTTATGTCAGAGAGTGTTCTGCCTATATTCTCTTCTAGGAGTTTTACGGTTTCAAGTCTTATATTTAGAACTTTAATCCGTTTTGAGTTTATTTTTGTATATGATGTGAGGAAATATTCTAATCTCATTATTTTACAGGTAGCTGTCGTTTTCCCAGCACCACTTGTTGAAAAGACTGTCTTTTCTACATTGTATACTCCTGCCTCCTTTGTCATAGATTAATTGACCATAATGTGCATTTCTGGGCTCTCAATTCTGTTCCATTTATCTATGTGTCTGTTTTTGTGCTAGTACCATAATGTCTTAATTACTGTAGTTTTGTAGTATAGTCTGAAGTCTGGGAGGGTGATACTTCTAGCTTTGTCCTTTTCTCTCAAGACCGCTTTGGAAATTTGGGGATTTTTGTGGTTCCATATGAATTTGGATTATTTGTTCCAGTTCTGTGAAAAATGTCATCGGTATTTTGACAGGAATTGGATTAAATTCGTATCAAAATAGATTAGATTGCTTTGGGTGGTAATGCCATTTTAATAATATTAATTCCTCCAATTCAAGAGCTAGAGGTATCTTTCCATTTCTTTTTATCATCTTTAATTTCCTTCAGTAATGTTTTATAGTTTTCAGAGTATAGGTCTTTCACTGCTTTGGTTAAGTTTATTCCTAGGTTTTTTTTGTTTGTTTGTTTGTTTTTTTGGCCATGCCACGTGGCTTGGGGGATCTTAGTTCCCCAACCAGGGATTGAACCCATGCCCCCTACAGTGGAAGTGCGAGTCCTATCCACTGAACTGCCAGGAAATTCCTCCTAGGTATTTTCCCCCCCTGGGTATTTCATTTTTACGTTTTGATGTGATTTTAAACAGAATTTTTTTTTTACTTTCTCTTTCTAATAGTTCATTGTTAGTATATAGAAAAATAACATATTTCTGCATATTAATCTTATATCCTGCAACTTTGCTGAATTCATTTATTAATTCTAATAGCTTTTGTGTAAAGACTTTAGGGTTTTCTATATAATGTATCATGTCATTTGCAAATAGTGACAGTTTTACCTCTTCCTTTCCAATTTGGATGCCTTTCATTTCTTTTTCTTGTCTGACTATACAGGGAAGTATAACCATCATTTCTTTAAATAAGCTTTCTGCCTCTTTCTCTCTCCTCCTTCTGGGACTCTCATAATGCATATATTGGTCCTCTTTTTGATGTCCCATAATTTCCTTGGGGTTTTGTCACTATTTTTCCTCTTTTGTCTTTTTGTTCCTTTGAGTGGATAATCTCAAATGGCCTTTTCTTCAACTTTGCTGATTCTTTCTTATGCTTGTTCATGTCTGGTTCCTCTAAGGAATTTTTAAATTCAGTTACTGCATTCTCCAGCACCAAAATTTGTTTTTTTCTTTTTTTATATTTTCTCTTTGTTGAAATTCTCATTTTGTTCATGAATACTTTTCCTGAGATCCTTGAGCATCTTTATGATAGTTATTTTGAATTCTATGCCAGGTAATTCATATACTCCTGTTTCTTTAAGGTTGATTTCTGGAGATTTATTTGTTCCTATGACTGGGCCATTTTTCCTTGTTTGTGTTCTTTGCAATTTTGTGTTGGTATCTGCACAATTGAAAAAACAGTCAACTCTCCCAGTCTTTATGGACCGACATCATACAGGGAAATACTTTCACCAATCAGCCCAGTTAGAGATTCTGGGGACCTCTCAAACCTTTTCTGTGGATGTCTCTTCTCTAAACTTGGGCATGTAAACCGCTAATTAGAGGGATTTGCTGGTTTCTTTTTTCAGTAGTTTGTAATCTCTTGCTCCCTCTGTTGTCTGTCTGCTGTACTGCGGGCTCTCTGAAGCAGCAGCATGCTGGCCAGCTCTTTTTTTGTTCTCAGCGGGCCCCCAAGCAGTACAGAATGCCAGTTCCTGTTTATGCTCTGAGACATGTGAGACAGAAGCTAGTCCTTGCATAGCCCCCTGAAAAGCCAGAAATGTTGGATGCACACTCCACTCCTTTCCCCCTGAGGGAGAGGCCACCAAGCTGTATCAGCCTTTGTCTACTGTGGTTCCCCTGGAGCTCTAGCATGCCATCCAGCTCAGCAACTCCAGGCATCTAGAGTGTGCTAGTTCACATAAGTGTTCCAAGACAGGTGAAACAGAAACCAGTACTTTGGGCAGCCCCCTAAAAGTCAGAACATTGAAAGTAAGGTCTAGTCTTCTCTTTCACTCCCCAGAGAAAAGCCAGGAGCTAGGAGTTTGATCCAAGATTGCATAGCACCATAGCAGGGAAAGAGACTACAGCAAGAGAGTGTCACAAATTTTCCTATGGACTTCAGTGTGACCGGTTGCATGCTTGAATCAGTATTTCCTTGGGAGGAAGGAAGCTCTGGGGCTTCTATTCTGCCATATTGCTGACATTACTCTCTATACCTTTGACTTTTTTTTTTCAACAGGAGAGAGAAATAAACTTCTACTGTACTTAGAATTTTATCAAATATATTTTTTCTTTATAAGCAGCTAAATATAATTTGAATGGATGCAGATAGATGCCTGCTTTGGATGGTAGGTAATACTAGATGAAGTCTTAAAACTTTACAAACCTAGGATGATCCAAATCTAAGATTCAAATTATTTTTCTTCTCCCAAATATTTTATGAAAAAGAGGAAATTTTAAGAAATGATGAAAATGAGAACAAACAAAACCTAGTCAACAGAAGGAAGGAAACAATAAAGATCAGAGAGGAAATAAATAAAAAAAGAGATTAAAAAACAATAGAAAAAGTTAGTAAAACCAAGATCTGGTTCTTTGAAAAAATAAATAAGATTGACAAGCCTCTGGCCAGGCTCACCAAGTAGAAAAGAGAGAGAACCCAAATAAACAAAATAAGAAATGAAAAAGGAGACATAACAACTGATACTACAGAAATACAAAAAACCATAAGGGAATACTATGAACAATTATATGCCAACAAATTTGACAACCTAGAAGAAATGGACAAGTTTCTAGAAACATACAGCCCACCAAAATTGAATCAAGAACAGATAATTTGAACAGACCAATTGCTAGAACTGAAATAGAATCTATAATTTAAAAACTCCCTACAAAAAAAAAGTCCAGGACCAGATGGCTTCACAGGTGAATTCTACTAAACATAACATACCGATCCTTCTCAAACTCTTCCAAACAACTGAAGAGGAGGGAACACTCCCAAGGACATTCTATGAAGCCACAATCACCCTAATACCAAAACCAGACAAAGACACCACCAAAAAAGAAAATTACAGGCCAATATATTTAATGAATATAGATGTGAAAATTCTCAACAAAATATTAGCAAACTGGATCCAACAACACATAAGAAAGATCATACACCAAGACCAATGGGATTCATCCCAAGTTCACAAGGATGGTTCAACATATGCAAATCGATCAATGTGATACACCACATAAACAAAAGAAAGGACAAAAACCACATGATCATCTCGATAGATGCAGAAAAAGCATTTGAAAAAATTCAATATCCATTCATGATAAACTCTTACCAAAGTGGGTATAGAGGGAACATATATCAAAATAGTAAAAGCTATTTATGACAAATCCACAGCCAATATAATACTCAATGGTGAAAAGTTGATAGCCTTCCCACTAAAATCTGGAACAAGACAAGGATTCCCACTCTCACAACTTCTCTTCAACATAGAATTGGAAGTCCTAGACACAGCAATCAGACAAGGAAAAGAAATAAAAGGTAACCAAATTGGAAGGGAAGAGGTAAAACTGTCATTATATGCAGATGATAAGATATTATACATAGAAAACCCTAAAGACCACACAAAAACTACTAGAACTGATAAACAAATTCAGCATGGCAGCAGGATACAAGGTTTACAGAAATTGGTTGCATTTCTTTACACCAACAATGAAATATCAGAAAGGGAATGTAAAAAAACAATACCTTATAAAATCACAACCCCAAAAATAAAATACTTAAGAATAAACCTCACCAAGGAGGTGAAAGACTTATATGCTGAGAACTATAAAACATTAATAAAGGAAACTGAAGATGATTCAAAGAAATGGAAAGATACCCCATGCTCTTGGACTGGAAAAATTAATATTGTTAAAATGGCCATACTACCCAAAGCAATCTACAGACTTAATGTGATCCCTATCGAATTACCAATGACCTTTTTCACAGAACTAGAACAAATAATCCTCAAATTTATATGGAACCATAAAAGACCCAGAATTGCCAAAGCAATCCTGAAGAAAAAGAACAGAGGAGGCATAACCATCCCAGACTTCAGACAATACTACAAAGCTACAGTAATCAAAGCAGCATGATACTGGCACAAAAACAGACATATGGATCAATGGAACACAATAGAGAGCCCACAAATAAACCCACACACCCATGGTCAATTAATCATCGACAAAGGAGACAAGAATATACAATGGGTAAAAGACAGTCTCTTCAGCAAGTGGTGTTGGGAAAATTGGACAGCTGCATGTAAATCAATGAAGTTAGAACACGCCCTCTTACCATATAGAAAAATAAACTCAAAATGGCTTAAAGACTTAAACATAAGACATGGCACCATAAAACTCCTAGAAGAGAACATAGGCAAAACATTCTCTGACATAAATCATGCCAATGTTTTCTTAGGTCAGTCTCCCAAGGCAATAGAAATAAAAACGAAAATAAACAAATTAGACCTAATCAAACTTACAAGCTTTTGCACAGCAAAGGAAACCATAAAAAATACGAAAAGACTACCTATGAAATGGGAGAAAATATTTGCAAACGATGCGACCGACAAGGGCTTAACTTCCAAAATACACAAACAGCTCACACAACTCAACAACAAAAAAACAAACAACCCAATCGAAAAATGGGCAGAAGACCTAAGTAGACATTTCTCCAAAGAAGAAATACAGATGGCCAATAGGCACATGAAAAGATGCTCAACATCACTAATTATTAGAGAAATGCAAATCAAAACTACAATGAGGTACCAACTCACACCGGTCAGAATGGCCATCATTAAAAAAACTACAAACAACAAATGCTAGAGAGGGAGTGGAGAAAAGGGAACCCTCCTACACTGTTGGTGGGAATGTAAGTTAGTGCAGCCACTGTGGAAAATAGTATGGAGGTTTCTCAGAAAACTAAAATATAGAATTACTATATGTTCCAGCAATCCCACTCTTGGACATATATCCAGAGAAAACTATAATTCAAAAAGATACATGCACCCCTATGTTCATAGCAGCACTATTCACAATAGCCAAGACATGGAAACAACCTAAATGTCCATCAACAGATGAATGGATAAAGAAGAGGTGGCACGGATATACAGTGGAATACTACTCAGCCATAAAAAAGAAGGAAATAATGCCATTTGCAGCACCATGATGCAACTAGAGATTGCACCAATGCAACTAGAGATTATCATACTAAGTGAAGTAAGTCTGGAAGAGAAAGACAAATACCATATGATATCACTAATATATGTAATCTAAAATATGACACAGATGAACCTATCTATGAAACAGAAACAGAATCAGGGACATACAGAATAGACTGGTGGTTGCCAAGGGGGAGGGGGGTGAGAGAGGGTTGGATTGGGAGTTTGGGATTAGCAGATGCAAACTGGTATATATAGAATTGATAAACAACAAGGTCCTACTGTATAGCACAGGGAACTATATTTAATATCCTGTGATAAACCATAAGGGAAAAGAATATGAAAAAGAATGCATATATATGTATGACTGAATCACTTTGCTATACAGCAGTAATTAACACAACATTGTAATTCAACTATACTTCAATAAAAAATTTTTTTAAATGATGAAAATGCATAAAAGTGTAGTTCCCAGGAAAGCAAGTCCTCCTCTTTGATTTTTTTGTTGTTTTTACCCATAGGAAAATAATGGCTTTCATGCTGTTTTGGTTAATTAGGAAGAACAGAACAGACATCCAGATGTTAATCCCTCATACTCTACATCTTTCTTTGGTCTGGAAACTAAGTCTGCATCAGAAACCCAAGTCAGCTTGTATTAAATAAATGGTCTCATTTTATTTATATTTAACCACTTGGTAAATGAAATAAAGCCATTAGAAGAGATAATAGACCTCAGATTTAAAAATAAATGTTGAGACGAGATAAATATCTCTGCTTTTCCATGACATTTATCTGGCAGCAGGAACCTATTAGACTGTCATGATATTCTATTCCACTGACTTATTGCCAGGCTCCCTTTTACAGAAGGCCAATCTTTCAGATGCTTTTACACTCCTCATTTATATATACTTACCTATTTATCTCTTTTGCATTTGCTAGTACTCTATATCTGAATTCCAATTTTGTATATCTCATGCGAAACTTAAAGTCCAAATGTACGGTGTTCTTGACAGAAAAAAGGCTAAATGTCCCCATCTGAATAAAAACCAATTTTACTGAGTACTGGTGGCCTGAAGGTTCAGTTATGTGGAGGTTCTAATTGTGAATTTCAAGTGACCACGTATGAGCCACTCTTGCCCGCATGTTCAAGAGAAAGATAATATTGACGGTTTTCTAGAACATTTAATTGAAAGAGAAAATATAATTAAAGACTGAAAATACTGATTTCTTTTCTTAACTAAGTTTGTCTTGTACAACTTCCAGCCAATAATAAAACCAAATTTCTCTATCACTCTTTCCAGAAGCAGCTCAAATAACCCAAACAACCAAAGATATCTTGCAGGTTTTCTTTAAAAGTTGTGAGACAGTGATAAAGTAAGGAGAAATGGTGGAAATCTTCCATTGTATTTAAAAGATCGAAAACCACTGAGTCAAATATCCCCCTCATGTAGTGCCCGCCTACCCCTCTTTGCAGACACGCTCACCAGCATGGCTTTATGTCACATGTTTTTACTTTCCTGCCCACTCGTACCACTGTAGAACCAGAAAACCTCGAAAAAGATTAATTTTATTCTCTCTTATGCATTAGCAACAAAAATTTGTCAACTTGAATCTTTATTACCGGCGATCACATCAAGGCTGAAAAACACAGCATAATCTCTCTTTTCACCTTAGAAGTTGAATTTGTCACACTAAAAAAAAAATTCTTTAAGCTTGTAAATGGAACATGTTTGACTTAGGAATCATTGAGAAAGAATAAGCAAAACAACCCCCCACCCCTGCCCCATGACTCTCTTCTAAGGAGAACCAATTTAGAAAAAGACAAAGATACAAGAGGTTAGGTGGTAAGCAGGCAGTGGGAATTCACTTTTTGAAGCAACTACATGCAGAATAATAATGATTGTGGACAAATGCTAACATTTATTCAGTGTTAGACAACAAGTTATACCCTTTATAAGCTTTATCCTAACCATTTTGTGAGGCAGAGTCTATTATCACTACCAATTTCTAGATGAGAAAACTGAGGTTTAGGAAGGTTAAATAACTTTCCCAAGGTCACACAGTTAGATTTGGTGGAGCAGAAATTTGACATCAGGTCTCAATGCAACACCTCCACTAATTCATTTCTCAAGAGCTGTTCTCAAAAAGCTCTTATTCTCAATCATCTCCTCCAACGTGACTTCTACAACTGTTCCAAACATTTTCCCTTGTTCCTCTCCCTACCTACCCAGCTTCTCTAAACAAATCACGGCAAACTACTTTAAATGATCAAAAACCCGAATCAGTCCAGACCTCTTTCTTTTGCAAATGACAGTCACCCACTTGAGCAAAAGAAAAAAATGTACTGGGCCTTATAACTGAATAGTCCTTCAGATAAGGCCAGGTACAGGCATGCCAACAATGTCATCAGGTCACACTTTTTGTCCATTACTCAGTTCTGCTTCCCACTGTGTGGCTTTATCCTCGGCTTGATAGGATGGCCACCAGAAGCTGTAAGTTTAATCCTTTTACTTTAGCAATCCCAGCTTTCCCAATGTTTCTAGCAGAGAAAGCTCAGAATTACTTCTCCTAGAGCAGGCCTGGGATATATGCTTCCCCTTGGGGACATGGAAATCGTTTAGCTCCACTCAGATCACACGTTATGGTAATGGGGGATGGTTGTCTTTCAAAGGAAACTCAAGATATTATTGATAGAATGTAATGGAAGCTGGGTTGGCAAGCACAACAGACCTCGTTCTGACGTCTAGCTGCACGCCTTTTCCCATATTATCACTATATTATCCCATTTCCAAAGCTTACCTCCATCAGCCTCCTTTAGTCAGTCTTACTGAACTTTGAGTGCATCTTCAGGACTTAAGTGCTGTAATTTTATATCTATATATCTCCCATAATAAGACTATAAAGTCATACTCAACAGTTTCAAAACTGTATTAGCCATTGTCCTTCCCCTCCTGCCCCATACCTATTCTACTACCTGTATTCTTTGGCTTGGTGTAGAACACCTCCATTGGCCCAATTGTCCAGAGCAGAAAACAGCCATAATCTTTGACTCTTATCCTACATTACTCCCACATCTAGTTGGTCATCAAACCCTGTAAATCCTATCTGCATAATATCTCTTGACTCGTTCTAAGTCCCTCCATATTTCCTGCTACAGACCTAGCTCAGATTTCCTCATTTCTTGACTATTCTACTTACCATCCCAATACATCTTACTCCTTTCAAATATATTGTCCAATTTTCCAGAAAAATAATCTTTCTAAATCACAGATATGATCCCATCACTCTCCTCTTTACAACCATTCAGTGACTCCCTGTTGTATGACTGCCAGGGATCTCAGTTTCCTTATTGTTAAAGGAAAGGATTAAATTAATGATCTCTTGGATCCTTCCAGCTCCATAATTCTTTTAATCTTTGCCAACCTAAAGCAGTTATTTTTCTTTGGCCATCTGGTAATGGCTTTTTCTGCCTTTTGGATTATGGGCTAAGACTCAGGTTCTTTCTGGGTATCACTCCTTATTGTACCTCATAGGAACGCTGGGTCAAGCTATCTTGAGAAGTCATCTCACATTGAGAACAGCTGGAAAAGTGTAAGCATGGGCATTGCAGAGTCAAAATCAATATAAATTATTTGAGACATATCTGATTCTTTAACTACCACCACTTACATTCATGAAAATGTCTAGAGATTGACTGTATCAGAGAATAAACTCTATGTTATATTTCTGATATTGGAACTTCTTCCAACAATGAGAACTATATAGATGCAGAAGTAGAAATATTGGTTTATCATAAGATGAAGAGCAGAAATGTTAATGCATTATTCATTACTACGTTATTATCTGACATCTGTTGAACTATACCACCATAGAGATCTTTAATCACTCCTTTCCTCCTAATATCCTGAATATTGGAGAAAACCTTAGAAATGACTACATGTAGGAAACTGTTGTAACTTTCAAGTTAAAAGAATTTACTCTAACCAAATGAACACCTCCATCTCCACTTGCCGATTTAAGGTAACAACACAGATTCATCAATTTAAAATAGAGGCATATAGGGACTTCCCTTGCGGTCCAGTGGTTAAGATTTTGCCTTCCAATGCAGGGGGTGTGGGTTTGATCCCTGGTCGGGGAGCTAAGATCACACATGCCTTGTGGCCAGAAAACCAAAACATAAAATAAAAGCAATCTTGTAACAAATTCAATAAAGACTTAAAAAAATAATAGAGGCATAAATTTGCTGTACACCTGAAACCATCAAAACATTGTAAATCAACTATACTCCAATATAAAATCGAAATTAAAAATAAAATAAAATAGAGGCATACCTGTTTTAGCACTGTCCCATACAGCAATGATTTACTATAGCACATTCAAATCTTATATACATACACATACATTATAGTACCCATAGAAAAATAGTAAATATATTTTTCTCACATCCAGTACGGTAGGGTGTGCATTATTACTTGCTCTTGGCCAATGTGACTGATCCTTCAGATGGAGCAATGAGTGCCAGTGCACTTACTTATTGCACCTGGTTTCTAATTCTGCCATTACAGTGTGTGATTATGTTTGACTTATAATGGCTAGAAAAAGCTTCAAATTGATAATACTGGAGGTACAGAAAAAGAGACAAGAAAAAGAATCAAATCCAATGTTAAAAATGCACGTTTTTATGGCCGCCTGTGCAGAGGAGCACAATCAGGAAACTGGTCAAGAAAGCAGACAGCAAAGCTCAGCCATCAGTTTGGGATCGGTGGAAGTTTTTGATATTATCAAGGGTATCACAGACATCAGTAAATATCTACTGAGCAAATACTCTGTGCCAGGCATTAATCTAGATGCTGGGGATAAAGCAGGGAACAAGAGAGATGAAAATTCCTGCCCTCATGGGGATAACATTCTAGTGCAGGGAGACAGAAAAGAAAAAACATAAATCAGTAAAAATTTTTGGACACTAAGTAAATACCTTTTAGACACTAGTGGTTGGGGGAAGGATTGTAATTTAAAATAAGAAGTCCGGGGACTTCCCTGGTGGCGCAGTGGATAGGAATCCCCCTGCCAATGCAGGGGACACAGGTTTGATCCCTGGTCCAGGAATATCCCACATGCCACAGAGCAACTAAGCCCATGTGCCACAACTACTGAGCCTGCACTCTACAGCCCGCGAGCCACAACTACTGAGCCCATGCACCACAACTACTGAAGCCCGCGCACCTAGAGCCCGTGCTCCGCAACAAGAGAAGCCACTGCAAGGAGAAGCCCATGCACCGCAACAAAGATTAGCTCCCGCTCACCACAACTAGAGAAAGCCTGCACACAGCAATGAAGACCCAATGCAGCCAAAAATAAATAAAATTTTTTAAAAATGTTAATTATCCATTCTGTGTAGCAAAATTTTTAAAAATAAATAAAATAAAATAAAATAGGAAGTCGGGGAATACTTCATTGAGAGAGATTTGAAGGGGCAAGACATGAGTATATCTTTTGAAGAGTATATCAGGAAGAGAAAACTGCAAAGGAAACTCTCTAAGTTAAGGCTATGACTAATACGTTTGAGGAACATCAAGGCAGCCAGTGTGGCTAGAACTGAAAGAGCAACAGGAAGAGGAAAAAGAGGAGAAGTTGGGGAAGTGATGAGGGTGAGATGGCTGTGAGGCTTTTAAGCCATCCTATGGACTCTGAATTTTACTTTGAGGGACATGTGAAACATTGATATCATCAGTTAGAAGATGATATGGCTTATATCATTCTGGCTGCTATTTTGAGAAAAGCCTATAAAGGATGAAAGAGCAGAAGCAGGAGAAACCTCCAATTAGGTTGCTGAGCTAAAAAATCAGAGATGTGGCACCCGGTTTGGGCTGGGAGAGGCAGCCCCAAGGCCCCAGCTGGGCTGTCCCAGACGGCAGCTGTTGGTGTGCCATGGGAGAACTGAGAACGGTAAGGTGGCTGCACCACGCTCCTTGGCTCTTAGACGCCAGAAGACGCAGATCTGAACAAACCACTTGACCGGAGGGTGGAGACAAGATGCGGAGTGAGCTCATCCCCCATCATGAAAACACCAAAATCACTACTAACTGCTGAACAACCATTGATAAAAAAAAATGCTGGAACCTATCAAAAAAGATATCCTACATCCAAAGACAAAGAAGAAGCCACAATGAGACAGTAGGAGGGGCGCAACCGTGATAAAATCAAATCTCATACCCGCTGGGTGGGCAACTCACAAACTGGAAAATAATTATATTGCAGAGGTTCTCCCACAGGAGTGAAAGTTCTGAGCACCACATCAGGCTCCCCAGCCTGGGGGTCTGGCATTGGGAGGAGGAGGCCACAGAGCATCTGGCTTTGAAGATAAGTGGGGTTTGATCACAGGAATTCCACAGGACTGGGGGAAACAGAAACTCCACTCTTGGAGGGCACATACAAGGTCTCGTGCGCACCAGGACACAGAGGAAAAAGCAGCTGCCTCCTAAGAGCCTGGGCCGGACCTACCTGCTGGTATTGAAAGGTCTCCTACAGAGGCGGGGGGTGGCTGTGGCTCACTGCAGGGGCAAGTAAACTGGCAGCGGCAGTTCTGGTGAGTACTCATGAGAGTGAGCCTTCTTACAGGCCGCCATTTTCTCACCAAGACCTGGCCTTACCAGACAGCCTGTAGGCTCCAGTGCTGGGACACCTCAGGCCAAACAACCAACAGGGTGGGAACACAGCTCCACCCATCAGCAGACAGGCTGTTTAAAGTCTTCTGAATAAACAGCTGCCCGATAAACACATCCCCTGACATGGCCCTGCCCATCAGAGGGACAACACCCAGTTCCACCCACCAGTGGGCAGAAACCAGTCCCTCCCACCATGAAGCCTGCACAAGTCTCTTAGACCAGCCTCACCCACCACGGGGCAGACAGCAAAAGCAAGATGAGCTACAACCCTGCAGCCTGCGGAATGGAAATTACAATCACAGAAAGTTAGACAAGATGGCAGAAGAATACGTACTAGACGAAGGAACAAGATAAAACCCCAGAAGAACAGCTAAGTGAAGTGGAGATAGGCAATCTACCTAAAAAAGAACTCAGAGTAATGATAGTAAAGATGATCCAAGATCTCGGAAAAAGAATGGAGGCACAGACCGAGAAGATACAAGAAATGCTTAAGAAAGAGCTAGAAGATCTAAAGAACAAACAGAGACGAACAATACAATAACTGAAATGAAAAATACACTAGAAGGAATCAATAGCAGAAAAAATGAGGCAGAAGAATGGATAAGTGAGCTGGAAGACAGAATGGTGGAAATCACTGCCACAGAACAGAATAAAGAAAAAAGAATGAAAAGAAATGAGGACAGTCACAGAGAACTCTGGGACAATATTAAACACACCAACATTCGCATTATATGGGCCCCAGAAGGAGAAGAGAGAGTGAAAGGACCTGAGAAAATATTTGAAGAGACAATAGCTGAAAAATTCCCTAACCTGGGAAAGGAAACAGTCACTCAAGTCCAGGAAGCCCAGAGAGTCCCATACATGATAACACCAAGCAGGAACATGCTGAGACACATATTAATCAAACTGACAAAAAGTAAATACAAAGGAAAAATATTAAAAGCAACAAGGGAAAAGCAACAAATAACGTACAAGGGAATCGCCATAAAGTTATCAGCTGATTTTTCAGCAGAAATTCTGCAGGCCAGTAGGGAGTGGTATAATATATTTAAAGTGATGAAAGGGAAGAACCTACAACCAAGAATACTCTACCCAGCAATGCTCTCATTCAGATATGATGGAGAAATCAAAAGCTTTACAGACAAGGAAAAGCTAAGAGAATTCAGCACCACCAGACCAGCTTGCCAACAAATGCTAAAGGAACTTCTCTAGATGGAAAAGAGAAGACCACAACTAGAAACAATAAAATTATGAATTGAAAAGCTCACCAATAAAGGCAAACATAAAGTAAAGGTAGGAAATCATCCACACGCAAATATGATATCAAAACCAGGAATCGTGAGAAGAGGAGAGTACAAATGCAGGATACTGGAAATGCAGTTGAAATGAAAAGACCAGCAACTTAAAACAATCTTGTTTATATATAGACTACTATGTCAAAACCTCATGGTAACCAGAAACCAAAAATCTACAATAGATACACACACAAAAAAGAAAAAGGAATCCAAACACAACAGTAAAGTTAGTCGTCAAATCACAAGAGAACAAAAGATGAAGGGAAGAAAAAAAGACCTTCAAAAACAAATCCAAAACAATTAACAAAATGGCGGGAATTCTCTGGTAGTCCAGTGGTTAGGACTCTGCACTTTCACTGCTGAGGGCATAGGTTCGATCCCTGGGCCTTTGCACAGCAAAGGAAACCATAAACAAAGCGAAAAGACAGCCCACAGAATAGGAGAAAATATTTGCACACAATGCGACCAACAAGGGATTCATCTCCAAAATATACAAACAGCTCATGCAGCTCAATATCAAAAAAATAAACAACCCAATCAAAAAATGGGCAGAAGACCTAAATAGACATTTCTCCAAAGAACACACACAGATGGCCAAAAAGCACATGAAAAGATGCTCAACATCACTAATTATCAGAGAAATGCAAATCAAAACTACAGTGAGCTATCACCTCACACCAGTCAGAATGTCCATCAACAAAATGTCTACAAACAATAAATGCTAGAGAGGGTGTGGAGAAAAGAGGACCCTCCTACACTGTTGGTGGGAATGTAAATTGGTACAGTCACCATGGAGAACAGTACAGAGGTTCCTTAAAAAACTAAAAACAGAACTACAATATGATAAAGCAATCCCACTCTTGGGCATATATCCAGAGAAAACCATGGTTCGAAAGGATACATGCAACCCAATGTTCACTGCAGTGCTGTTTACAATAGCCAAGACATGGAAGCAACCTAAATGTCCATCGACAGATGAATGGAAAAAGCAGATGTGGTACATATATACCATGGAATATTACTCAGCCATAAAAATGAATGAAATAATGCCATTTGCAGCAACATGGTTTGACCTGGTGATTATCATACTAAGTGAAGATAGTCAGACAAATATCATATGATATCCCTTATAAGCGGAATCTAAAAAAATTATACAAATGGACTTATTTATAAAACAGAAACAGACTCACAGACCTAAAACACAAACTTACGGTTACCAAAGGGGAAAGGTGGGGGGAGGGATAAATTGGCAGTTTGGGATTGACATATACACACTACTATATTTAAAATAAATAACCAACAAAGATCTACTGTATAGCACAGTGAATTCTGCTTGATATTCTGTAATAACCTAAATGGGAAAAGAATTTGAAAAAGAATATATATATATATATGCGTAACTGAATCACTTTGCTGTAAACCTGAAACTAAAACAACATTGTAAATCAATTATACTCTAATATAAAGTAAAAATTTTTTAAAAATCAGAGATGCATCTCCAAAGAGAATGTGCTATAAGGACTGGACATAGCACTGATTCAGTTATCTAAACCATTTTCAAAACGCACGCTTTGAGCAAAACTTTGGAAAACTTTCTGAAAGTAATTTTAAGATGGTTTATCCCATAAAATGTACTAAACCTTACATGGTGAGGTTTGACAGTTATACAACAATTTTTTTTTCATATTCACCCTTAGATAGCAATGATGTTCATAAGAGAAGCCCTTTAATTTCAATATGTTTTTCCTGGATAGTTTTGCATAATTTTTACATGATTTCCTTGATGAACCCACTAAAACTATTTTCCATCCATAGTTTTGCATAATCTGCATACTAAGGAAATACTGAGGAAGAGCTAGGAACTGGGCAATTCAGCAGGATCACAGAAACCACGTGCTGGGAGCTGCCTGTCAGCAAATGCTGCTAGAGATTCTGTAAATATCAGGAAAAGTCTTGCAGGTAAGGACAAAATAAATGGCTTTGGCAAGTTTTGTATAGGCTGCATATTTCTTGTGGGGTCAGTGCTACTTCTAAAGAGTCCAAGTAGATTATTTTGGAACACAATTTTCTGTGTGCCTGAATACTTGCTGTCTCCCTGCTTAGATTCCTCCATAAAAAGCCTCTTGAGTGCACTATTGATTACAGGGACTTTATGGCATTGGATGATGGGAAGCTAGCAGGATGTTCTAGTTAGCATTGCTGAATAACAAATTATCTTAAAACTTAGTAGCTCAAAACAACTATTTTATTTTGTTCATCATATTGTGGGTCAGGAATTCTGGAGTGGTTTGGGATGGGGTTCTCATGGAGCTGTAGTCATCTGAAGGCTCAACTGGGCTGTATATCCAAGGTGGCTCACTCACATAACTGTCAGTTGATTCTTTCAGCTGGGCTGTTGATCCAAGCACCTACAAATGGCCTCTTCATGTTGTCTGCACTTCCTCACAAAATGGCAGCCTCTCTTAGATTCTTACAAGGTGGCTCAGTGCTCCAAATATGAGTGTTTCAGCATGTAACACGGAAGCTGTATCATTTTTTATGACCTAGCCTTGCATGACATGCAGTGTCATTTTGATCACATTCCATTGGTTACAAGTAAGTCATAAGCCCACTCAGATTCCCACTCAGATTCTCAGCCCACTCAGGGGGCACATACCTTACCTCCTGATGAGAGGAGTGTCAAGGTCACATTGTAGAGGAGCATGTGGCAGAGCAGATATTGTTGGGGCCGTAGTTGGAAAATACAATCTCCCACACAGGGTTAGTTATTAAAAATAGAATGTGTGAAGTCACTGAATTCAAGGTAGAGTATAGAGGTCACCAGACTTCGTGGAGAAACAAAGTAAGGAGGCAGAAACTGCAGAATGTTTACATCCTCACATTCAAAAGAGCAAAAGGATCCAAGAAAACAGTGGGAGTTTAATCAAGTCAGGCTAAAGTTTCAATAAAGGCTTCACTGCATGCTACACTCCAGGTGACCTTGCTAACGGTTCTCTTAATGGCAATTCATTCATCATTTCACAAACTTTTAGTGAGTGCCTACTACATGTGCCAGGGACTATTCCAGGCTCTTGGTGCAGATCAGTAAATTAATGTAGCAAAAAGCCCTACCCTCACGGAGAGTATATTCTAGTGGAGTCATGATATTAAAATAAACAACACTGCTTGCAAATTAAGTAAATGACAGAGGCGAGGCTTCACGTGGTCTAACTAGCTAACTTCGCCCTGAAGAAGGTTCTGTGCTAAGATTTTGCCAGGTAATTGTGCAACAAAGTGGCAAGGTCTTTGGGAAAGAAGTTTACAGGTAAAAGGGTTAATTTGTCCTGTGAGTTTAAGAGGGCTTCTAGATACCACTAATTTCTTGCTTCTCCCAAACCAGGCTGTTTCTCATCCATCTTGCGACCTTTGTTCTACTTGTGGGCATCACTGCAGAAAAGAAACCCCTAGGAACCCTAATACTTCACCCCACCCTGTATACACACCCTTTGTCATGTAGCTTTGGAATTACATAAAGACACCCTGTATTTCCTGATGTAATTTGCCAATAGAATAAGGCAGACAAGAGTGTGTCAGCTCTGAGACCAGACCTAAAGAAGTCTTGCATGTTTCCTCTTGTGCTCTGGCCCCTCTGCCATTGCCATGCAGTCATGCCAGAGTTGAACTGCTGGAGGATGAGACATGTGGACCAGAGCCCAGTCAACCCAGTCTCCCTAAGCAACAGCCAGCCCACCCCCAGAGCGCAGCCAAGATCCCAGACGCATGAGCAATAAACTTATTATTATACGCTACAAGATTTTGTGATTGCTTGTTATGCAGCGTTTTTTGGCAGGAGGTGGGAGGGGAACACAAGTGGGAAAAAAGCAGAGCTTCTCTCGGAGACCTGCTTCCATTTTATTTTGAAGGCTATCAGCCCAAGTCCCTTTCATTGCTGCTGGTGCTACCTTGGTGCTGGGCTGTGTGGAAGGATAATCAGAGCCAGAATGAACAGAGTTGCCTCTAGATTCATGACGAGGGTGAGGTGGGGAGGAATAAAGTAGAATAAGGCTTCACTTCTGCTTATGCAGGTTTGCATTTGATGTCTCCTTGCTCAAAGGGGCAAAAATCACTCCTAACGCCTACTACGACTGAGGGATGAGGAAGAAGCTCCAAGGAGAAACAGAACATTCCAGATGCTCCTTTGATACCGTTAGCCCATCACACTCCCTGCCTAAAAGTGGACTTAGCTTTTTATTATTATAATTAAAAATGAACCTGTTTCGGCACGTTACAGGAGAACGGAGGCCATATCATCCGCTCTATGGATGTGTCAGTCCTGGCGGTCATCTTGGCAAACTGAACTTCTCCAGAATACATCAAGCAAGGACAGAGGGACAGCCTATTTAATCTCTGCTTCCAAATCATTGCGACAATTAACACTTTTGAGGAAAAAAATTACCTCCAAGCAAAACTGGCCTTTCAAGTAAGTGGAGCTGCTGCTCTCCCAGCAAAGGGTCAGAAACTTTTCCACGAGTCACTCATTCTTTTGTGTCTTGCACCGTCCCTATCAAAATGCAAATACCCCTGGGAAAGGTGAGCTCTTTGGCCTTCACTAGTCAACACTTTGGGAAAGGAAGAATTATTTCAAAACAGCTGAGCAAAAGAAGGCAATTCATTTGTTTAATTGTTCATTTTCTGTCTTTCCCACTGGGCTGTAAGCTCCAAGAGGTCTAGGACCATGTCTATTTTGTTTATCCGTCTATTTTCAGGGTCCAGGACCCATAGGAGACACTCAATACGCCTGCGGCGGGTGTGGGGGGGGGGAAGGAGCAGAAGGGAAGAAACATGGGAAGGAAGGAAAGGAGGGAAGGAAGTAACTAAGGACACACAGAAAAGGGTCAAAACGCCTAATTAAAATTCTCAGCAGCGTTTACCCTTATATTCACTAGTTAATGGCCTCAAGACATTTGCGGGGTGCTCAGTATGCATGAATGGGGGTCGGGGGCGGTCTCTAGAGTAGGAGACAGAACCCCCATCCCTTACCTTATCCTGGTGTGGTTCTTTGAACTTTTACTCCTAGATAGTCCAAGAAAAACAACACGACAGCCAAGGCCGAGAAAAAATTACCCTATGGGGCATTTCACCGTTTTACTGCACGAAACGTGCGTGATGCATTCAAATCCCTCAGCCTTTGGGATGAAACACTCAGCATGAGAAAGCCAAGTTGACCAAGACGAAAAACAAGTTGCAGGAGAGCGCTCAGTTTTTTCCCAGTAGCCTCTACTAGTTGCGTGGCTTCTCAACCTTTACTGTGCATGCGAATCACCTGGGGATCTTGCTAAACATGCTGATTTTGATTCACTAAGTCTGGGGTGAAGTCTGAGCTGCTGCATTTTTAACATGCTCCCAGGTGATGCTGATCTGCTGACTCGAGGAGGGCCACCCTGGAGTACACGAGGGACTCGAGGTCTTCGCCTCCGCCGCCAGGTGTGCGTATGCCCATCCTCAGCGTTCCGGATCGGTGTCCCGCGCGTTCCTGGCCTTCCGCCGAGAGGGGAGGAGCCGGGGGCGGAGCGAGAGGAGTGGCGCGGCCCCCGCGTGGGTCCTGCCGGAGATCACCTCGGCCCCTACGAGAGGCGGCCGAGCTGCGGCGGCGCAGGAGGGGGCGGGTTCGGCAAGGGCGCGGCCTCTGCGAGGGGAGCGCGAGACGCGCATCCCCCGCGCTCGCCGGGGCCACTCGGGAGCCTCGCGGCAATCCGGTGCCCCACTTGGCAATCCGCTCCGCGCTCCTTCCTCGCGCCCGCCTCCTCTTGTCACCTCCCGTCTCAGCCTCCTCGCTCCATTCCGGCCGCATCCACCGCCATCCGAGTGCCTCAAAGAGCGAGAGGTGGTGCGCGGGACCGCAGGGCGCGCCCTCCGGCAGACCCCGGCCCGGCTTTGGGGGGCACGGGCGGCAGCATGGACACCAAGCGCTGCTTCGCCAACCGCTTCGATGACTACCAGGGCAGCCTGCTGGCGGGCCAGTGCGAGGAGGCGGTGGCGCCCTTGGTCACCGCCACCATCGAGCGCATCCTCCAGGAGCTGCCCCCGCTGGGGGGCGGCGCTGAGGGCCGGGGGGCGGCGGCCGCAGCCAGCAGTTGCCAGGGAGGGCTGTATGGCGGCGTGGCCGGGGTGGCCTACATGCTCTACCACGTCTCTCAGAGCCCGCTCTTCGCCGGGGCCCGGGAGCGCTACCTGCGCTCGGCCAAGCGCCTCATCGACGCGTGCGCCCGCGCCGAGGAGTGGGGCGAGCCGGACGCCGACACCCGCGCCGCCTTCCTGCTCGGGGGCGCGGGCGTGTACGCCGTGGCCACGCTCGTGTACCACGCCCTGGGCCGGTCCGACTACGTGCAGCCGCTGGGCAAGTTCCGGTCTCTGTGCGCCGTATGCGCGCCGGTTTCCTTCCTCGAGTGCGGCTCCGACGAGCTGTTCGTGGGCCGCGCGGGCTACCTGTGCGCCGCGCTCGTGCTCAAGCAGAAACTCGCCCAGGAGGTAAGAGGCAGCCCCGGCCGCGAGGCGGCGCTCGCCGCCTGCCCGGCCCTGACCCGCCGCCCTGCCCCGGACTCGCGGCTCCGGGAACAGCGCCCCTGGCTGTTCTCCACCTCTCTTTGTTACTCTTTGTCTGATATTGTCGTTTCTTGAGTCTCTTGAGGTTTATTTGAGGTTTATCTCCTGTTTTTTTCCCTCTCCCTCTTCTCCCTCCCCCCCCACTCTCAGTCTCTCAGTTGGGATTCTGAGCCTTTGCGCTTTGCTGGTGTTTTACAGCGGACGTGGCACCTCCCCAAAAGCCAATTTGCCCAGTAGTTTTCTGGAGGCCCTTTCAAGTGAGATTTTTTTTTTTTTAATCCCAAATGAAAGAGATTTCCCTTCCTTTGACCCCCCCCTGTCAAAAGCTGAAGCACCCTCGAATGTTAGAGTACTAGAAAATAATAGAAGTTTGGGGGGCTGATATGCTATTATTGTTCCCATCATTAAGGTGAAGGTAAGTTGCTTCTGCGACCCCCAGGTCTGTAACCCAGAATAACTGCCCAGCTATAGGTCTGATGTGCTTCCTGTGTTGCTTTCTATTCAGTTCATTTCATGGCTCTTATAAAATGCAGATCTGATGGGGTGTCCTCTTTTAAATAAATGTAGACAGAATTTTACCCCATTGTAATTCTATGTGTTTTTGTTTTTTTCATTTTCAAGTGCGTCTTTAGGATTGTCAAGACGACAGCATACTTGACAGGGCAGGTTTTCTTAATGAATAGCTTTCCAGTGGCTCCTTGAAGTGAATTGGATTTCACAGCTACATATGGGGTGGGGTTTTTTTTCCGGATTCACTTTGAATACAGCGTGTGGATATTAGAAGAGAATGTGCCAGTTCCTGTAGAGTAGGCAAAAAAAATCCTCCAAAGGATCATAGTAACTAGAACTGAAAGAGAGGCACTTTCATTCATAACCCACTGGAGCCAAATATTGTTCTAGGGAGGAAGTGACACATTTAACTTGGCTCTATTTGGGCGAGAGCGGCGTTTGAAGAAAAATTAAAGGCACACAGTGTTTTTAAAGTGTAATTAACTTAGATAACCTCTACAGAGGCAGGCTTGATTTTTGTTTTAATTTATAGCAGGTGAGGTTAATTCAAGTGAGAAAAAAGATTACTAAAGACTGCACTGTGCTAGCAGGGAAGCAAAGGGCTGTGTGACCAAGTTGTCTTGAAATAGTTCACTCTGCTTCTGAGTCACTGTTATCTGCTAGCGGTTTCCCAAGGGCCCTTCCAGTTGTATAAAACCTTTGAGAAGGCCACAGGGCTATTTACATATCATTTGCATTATATTTGCATCTGCTCCTCAGACCTTGCTGTCTGGCGGCAGGCAATTTTCAAATTCGTGGGGGTTTTTTTTCCCCCCTAGTTGTTTTCCTTAAACTTGCTGCTTTCCCTTTCTATGCTTTTCTCTGGAATGGAATGGCAGAGTGGGAGACCCATCAGGCTACGCAGGTGGCAACAGATCAGGACTCCTTGCCTCAAGACTGGTGGCCCAGGGCCAGTCTGCAATGCTGATCCACAAAGACATTTATTAAGACCTCTCTTTTGCCCTGCTGCCAAACCAGATCTCTCTTTTTATACTAATCAAGTTGAGGTGCTCTGGCCCCTGCTCCCAGGACATAGAACAAGCTCTGAGAGTAAAACAAAACACAAAACAAAACCCATCTCTTAGCCTGAGCAAATCAGCTAGTCTCAGTGCCAGCCTCAGCTGTGGTAACCCAAGAAGTTCAGGCTTGACAGGTGCAGGGCAGAGGCTAAGCATGCCAGGCTGGAAGCCCTTTGAGGGGAAAATACAAGTTTTCTGCACCATCCCCACCCCCATGTCCTAGCCTGCATATGGCTTTGCCCTCAGTAGATGATCCATAAACCTTGATTAAATTGAACTGTGAACTTCTGTCATTTCTCTATAAATAATCTGTCATTCTGTCCTGGGTTTCTTTTCCTCCAATGTCATTTATATTCACTTTCCTCTGGCCCGGTTACCACCCTAGTCTAGCTCCTCCCTACCCTACTAGGCACATCTTTGCCATCTCATAAGTAGTTGAATGAATGAATCACCCTATACTGGGATTAGTGCAATATATGTACTCTGAGCTGGCTTCTCTCACTCAAGCCATTCCATGTATCTCTGAGATACTAGGGTTTCTTAAAAACACTTTTCATTATGTCACTACCCTGCTCAACATCCTGCAATGGCTCCCTATTACCTTTTCTCTAGTGGCTGCTCATCTCACTCACAGTTAGAGCTAAGATCCTTAAAATGGCTGACAAAGCCGCATGTGATCTGGGCCCTGCTTCAACCATACCAGCCTTCTTGCTGTTTCAGGTATTTATTGTCTCAGAGTGTTTGTACTCGCTGTTCCCTCTGCTTGGAATACTCTTCCCGTAGGTATTTTTATGGTTAGCTCCCTGACCTTGTCCAAGTTAGCTCCTCAGTGAGACCTTCCCTTTCCACCCTATTTAAAACTGCCACCTGTCCCCTGACTTATGCCCCTTTCTTACTTCATTTTACTTATTTTGTTTATGTCTTTTTTTAAAATAACAGAACATACTTTATTTTTTAAATTTATTTATTTATTTTTGGCTGTATTGGGTCTTCGTTGTGGTGCGTGGGCTTCTCACTGTGGTGGCTTCTCTTGTTGCAGAGCACAGGCTCTAGGCGCCCAGGCTGCAGTAGTTGTGGCATGTGGGCTCAGTAGTTGTGGCTCGCGGGCTCTAGAGCACAGGCTCAGTAGTTGTGGCGCATGGGCTTAATTGCTCCGTGGCATGTTAGGATCTTCCCGGACCAGGGCTCGAACCCGAGTCCACTGCATTGGCAGGTGGATTTTTAACCCCTGCACCACCAGGGAAGTCCCTGTTTATGTCTTCTTAATTAGAATGTAAGTTCCATAAGAGTAGAGAGTTTTTGTTTTATTGCTGTACTTAAGCATTAGACAGTGCCTGGTGTATATTTGGGTACTCAGCTTTCCTTGTTTTGGTGGTGGTGCAAATATTGTCTACTCTGTGGCTTGCTTCATCACCCAGTTTTAATGGCATCCCATTTATCAATATCTTCCTTTATGGTGCTGCTTTTGGTGTTAATGTTTTAAAAAATCCTTTCCTATTTCAATAAAAACTTTAAAAAAATCCTTTCCTACTGCCAAGGTATCAGTAAATATTGGTTGAATGCGTGAATAAATGAATACTAGTTTGTTACAAATTTGACCTCAAATCAAACTTAACCACTAGACCAGTGTTTGTTAAACTTTAACATTATAGGCCTCACCTGCAGATCTTGTTAATAAAATACAGATTCTGATTCAGCAGGGCTGGGACTGGGCCTGACGTTCCGCATTTCTGACAAGTTCCCAGGTGATGCCGCTGGTCCAGGGCCCACACTTTGACCAGCAGGGCAATACAGTGCTGCGTAGATTTCGGCATTACACCAGCCATGTCTATTAAGACACCGTTTTGTGAAGCTTGATATATTTATTTGTAAGGTTTTAGTTTAGAAGACTGATCACTATATCCTACCATGCTTTCATTATAAAGATCCACAAGAGGAATTTCTGTCAAGGCTTCGAAACAGGAAGAGTTGTGCTCCTCCTGGAAATTGATTGAATTTTTTAAATCTCCAGGATAAGTTGTGTAACTGATTGTCTTTCTCACTTTATGTTGGCTACTAGGAAGCATATGGCAGAATTGTGGTCCACACAGCTTAGGTACAATACCTTATCACGTGTGTTTTTGCATACTAAACTTTGCCCTGGGTTTGTCTAATTTTTTTTCGTCTTTCATTTACCGTTTTCTGCATTTTCTTTCTTACATTTGATTTTATCATTTGTATTTGTTTATAAGATTCATACATTAAAAAAAAGTGTGTGTATGCAGAGAGAGAGACATACATACAGACAGAACGAACCACTCTATCCAGGTAATATATTTTTGGTTAATTTGGCCCTCCTGGAAATACTCAAGGGAAATAGCTTAGAGGGTTTGTTAGGCAGATAGCCTTGAGCAACGGAGCACTAAAGTCTCAAGAAATCACACCATAAAAACTTGCATTGGGTCTATTCTGCTTTCCAGATTGGTGGAAATGTTGCAGGGAAAAGGAAGTTAGAAAGTATGGTGGAGGGATTAAGGGCGAGGCCTAGGGACCACAGTTAAAATAATAACTTTTGCCCCCGGGTGACCTTGGACAAATAATTTAACATCTTGGAGCCTTAATTTCCTCACTTGTAAAATGGATTAATAATAGCTTCCTCCTTCGCTTAGTCTGTCATTCATTCATTCAGTGAATGTCAGGTTTCCACGTGTGCCAGGCACCTTGCCAGATGCCAGGATTGAGCAGTGAACAAAAATCAATATATAGTTATGTTGTCAGAAGGGCTTGGAAGGAGGCAAACAGGAAATAAGTGCAGGCGGGGCGGGAGAGGGGAGGGGTGCTGCCTGGCATACGTTAGCGGGGAAGCATTCTCTGCGGAGGTGATGTCCTAGCTCATCACTGAAGCATGAGAGTGAAGTGGCTGCCTTAAGGGCAGGCATTCCAGGCCTAGGGGACAGCAAGGACAAAGCCCCCGAGGTGGGCAACTGCTTAGAGATTTCCAAGAAAAGGAAGGTGGCCTGCCCAGCTGGAGCAGAGTGCGCAAGGGCTAGAGGGCTAGAGACCAGGTCGGCGCTGTGAGCAGGGGAAAAGCAGATCCTGCAGGGCTGGGGCCGTCCAAGTTAGGAGTTCGCATTTGTTTCAGGTTGAAACGGGAATGTCTTCATCTTATTCACCTTTCAAAAAAAGATTTCCCTGGTGTTCTGTGTAGATAATGGGTTGACCAGTATTAAGAAGGGTCACAAGGGGGGCTGATTAGAGGGGGTCTAAACCCCTTTTGTGCCAAGGACTCCTTTGTAAATCTTGTGAAACCTACAGTACCTCTTTTTAGAAGAACATTTTTAGATGCATAAAATACACAGGATTACAAAGGAAGCTAATTATATTAACATTCGGTTACCAAAACATTTTAAAAATGTGTGATGCAGTAGCATATGTGCTGCTTGATTAACACATTCAATAAGGTTTTGCAGCGGGGCCTAAGGATTATTGTACATTTGTATCATGAGGGTCAATGATATTTCAAGATATCTTCAACAACTGCAGTGTGACATGAATATATCTGATTTCTATAGGTGGCAAAGTCACAAGTACTCCTGGTGGTTCGTGGTCTGCATTCATAATGAAAGGAAATGCCAAGTTGTTTAAATAAGACTGGAGAAAATATAGATGTGATTTTCTTTCCCCAAAGGGGACTGTTCTGGAAGTTGCTGCAATGACTCACCCTAGATAAAGTGCCTGGTGTAGTGCTTGGCACAAAGTACCTGCTTAATGAAATCAATGTTATTTCCCTTTGCACCTACTAACAAAAAATCAAAAGTGATTCTGAACATCACATAGAAAATTATACCCAATACAAGGAATCTATCTTACTGCCATGATTACAGGAAAACACCTTTTGCCAGATTGTTAGTTGTGTCCTTAGCTCATTCCTAAGGCAGGTGGTTGGCAGCTGTCTAAGCGGGGATGCCTTTAGCTGCAAATAATGGAATGTCCAGTAGAAAGTGATCTAAATCAGGTAACTGGGCCGCACAGCAGGAGGTGAGCGGCGGGCAGACGAGAGAGCGAAGCTTCATCTGCTGCTCTCCATCACTCGCTACCACCTGAACCATTCCCCCCCCACCCCACCCCCGTCCATGGAGAAATTGTCTTCCACGAAACTGGTCCCTGGTGCCAAAAAGGTTGGGGACTGCTGATCTAAATAATGGGAACACTATTACCTCACTTGACAAGGAGTGTAGAGCTAGGTCATTACAGGATTGGTTCAGCAACTCAGGAAAATCATCAGAACCCAAGCCCTTTCCAACCTTTTTCTCTGCTATTCTGGGTGTGTGAGCTGTATCACTCTTCAAAATTGCAAGATGGCTGCTGCCATTCCAAGCATTGTGTTCCCATACAACTGGGTCTGAGGGTTTTTTCTTTGAATTTTTTTCTTATCATATGGAACATCCTATCCTTGAAGAATTTCCCTTCTGCCTCATTACCCAGCACTTGGTTAACAACCCAGCACTGGCCACTTCTGGTTTCTGGGGATGCCAAAAAGGCTAATATCCTTCATTTCTAACCTCTGACCTCTAGTGGATGCAGGTTCTGACAAGAAGAAAGGGGAGGGCAGTGGCTGTTGGGTGGTTACCAAAGTGTCTGCCCCTTGGCTCCCTTACCAAGGTCTGTCTCATGACTTCCCGCTTGGCTATTGTCAATAATGCTGCAATGAACATGGGGATGCAGATATCTCCTCCAGATCCTGTTTTCATTTCATTTGGATAAATACCCAGAAGTGGGAATTCTGGATCATATGGTAGTTCTAGTTTTACTTTTTTGAGGAACATCCATACTGTTGTCCGTAGTTGTCGTACCAACTGACATTCCTGCCAACAGTGTACAACGGTTCTCTTTTTGCATCCTCACCAATACTTGTTATCTCTTGCCTTTTTGGTGATAGTCATTCTGACAGGTGTGAGGAGATACCTCATCGTGGTTTTGATTTGCATTTCCCTGATAGTGATACTGAACACCTTTTCATCCAACTGTTGGCTGTTTGTATGTCTTCTTTGGAGAGATGTCTATGCAGTTCCTCTGCCCATTTTTTTAATTCAGTTGTTTGTTTTGCTATTGAGTTGTGTGAGTTCTTTATATATTTTGAATATTAACCTTTTATGGTTCACAAATATTTGCTCCTATTCCATAGTTCCATAGGTTGCCTTTTCTTTTTGTTAATAGTTTCTTTTTGCTGTGCAGAAGCTTTTTAGTTTGATGTAGTTCCACTTATTTTTGATTTTGTTGCTTGTGCTATTGGTGTCATATCCAGAAAATCATGGCCAAGACCAGTGTCAAGGAGCTTTTCCCCTATGTTTTTTCACAGGAATTTTACATTTTCAGGTCTTATGTTTAAGCCTTTAATCCATTTCAAGCTAATTTTTGTAAGTGGTGTAAGATAGGGGTCCAGTTTTATTTTTCTGCATATGGTTATCCAGTTTTCTCAATACCATTTATTACTGAGACTGTCATTTCCCCATTGAGTATTCTTGGCTCCCATGTCAAGTATTAGTTGACCATATATGTGAGGGTTTATTTATGGGCTCTCGATTCTGTTCCATTGGTCTGTCTGTTTTTATGTCAGTACGATACCATTTTGATTACTATAGCTTTGTAATATAGTTTGAAATCAGGAAGTATGATGCCTCTAGCTCTGTTCTTTTTTCTCAAGATTGCTTTGGCTATTCGGGGTCTTTTGTGGTTCTGTATGAATTTTAGGACTGTGTTTCTCTTTCTGTGAAAATGCCATTGGAATTTTGATAGCAATTGGATTGAATCTATAGATGGCTTTGGGTAGTATGGACATCTTAATATCAATCCTGATCCACAAACACAGGATGTCTTTCCATTTATTTATCTTTAATTTCTTTCATCCAAGTCTTAACAGTTTTCAGTGTATAGATCTTTCACCTACTTGGTTAAATTTATTCTGAAGTATTTTATTTTTGATGTTATTATTATAATGGGATTTCTTTATTTTTCAGATAGTTTTTTTAGTGTACAGAAGCACAACTGATTTTTGTATGTTGATGCTGTAACCTGCAACTTTACTGAATTCATTTATTCTAGCAGTTTTTTGGTAGACTCTTTAGGACTTTCTGTATATATGATTATATCATTTGCAAACAGACAATTTTACTTCTTCCTTTCTGATTTGGATACCTTTTATTTCTTTTTATTGCCTAATTGCTCTGGCTAAAACTTCAGTACTATGTTGAATAAGAGTGAGAGTGGGCAGCCTTGTCTTGTTCCTGATCTTAGAGTAAAAGCTTTCAACCTTTCACCATTGAGTATGATGTTAGCTGTGGGCTTGTCATATATGGTATTTATTATGTTGAGGTATATCCTGTCTATACCCAATTTGTTCACTTTTTATCATTAAAAGATGTTGAATTTTGTCAGATTCTTTCTTTATCTGCATCTATTGAGATGATCATGATTTTTATCTTTCATTATATTAATGTGATGTATCACATTTTTAGAGGAAAACATTTTTTTATTTACTCACTCATTCAATTACTTATTGAACAGACTATGTGCCATGCAGTGTCCTTTGTACTATGTATACATTTTTATTTTCATTTTTTCAGCTGTACTGAGGTATAATTGACAAACAGAATTGTAAGATGTTTAAAGTGTACATCATGGTGACTTGATATATGTATACATTGTAAAAGGATGCTCACCATATAGTTAATTAACACATCCATCACCTCACATATTTGCATTTGTTGAACCATCCTTGCATCCCAAAGATCAATCCTACTTGATCCTTGGGTATGATCCCATTAATGTGCTCCTGAATTCAGTTTGCTAGTATTTTGTTGAGAATTTTTACATCTATATTCATCAGGAATATTGGCCGTTAGTATTCTTTTCTTGTAGTGTTCCTATCTGGCTTTAGTATGAGAGTAATGCTGGGCTCATAAAATGAAGTCGGACATGTTCCCTCCTTCTTTTGGAAGAGTTTGAGAAGGATTGACATTAATTTTTCTTTCAATGTTTGGTAGTATTCACTAGTGAAACCATCTTGTCCTGGACTTTTCTTTGTTGAGAGGTTTTTGATTACTGATTCAATATCCTTAGTCATTATTGGTGTGTTTAGACTTCTATTTCTTCATGATTCAGTCTTGGTAAGTTGTATGTTTCTAGGAATTTATCCATTTCTTCTAGGTTGTCCAACTTGTTAGCATATAATTGTTTATAGTAGTCTCTTATATTTTGTATTTCTGTGATATCAGTTTTAATGTCTCCTCTTTAATTTCTGATTTTGGGTCTTCTCTCTCTTTTTGTCTTAGTCTAGCTAAAAGTTTGTCAATTTTGTTTGTCTTTTCAAAGAACCAATTCTTAATTTCATTGATTCTTTTGTCTTGTATTCCTGTTCTCCATTTCATTTATTTTGGCTCTAATGTTTGTTTATAATTTCCTTCCTTCTGCTAACTTTGGGCTTAGTTTTTTTTCTTTTTCTGGTCCCTAGAGGTGTAAATGTTAGGTTGTTTGAGAGTTTTTTTCCTGAGTTTTTCTTAAAAATTATTACTGTCATACTCACAAGGTAAACACAAACAACAAGAGGATACAGAAAGATATACAGGCATACCTCAAAGATATTGTGGGTTCAGTTCCAAACCACTGCAATGAAGCAAATGTCTCAATAAAGCAAGTCACATGAAGTTTTTGATTTCCCAGTGCAGATAAGTTATGTTTACTCTTATATTGTAGTCTGTTAAGTGTGCAATAGCATTATGTCTAAAAAAACAATGTACACACCTTAGTTAAAAAATACTTTATTGCTAAAAAATGCTAACCATCTCAGCCTAACATTAGTGAATCATGATAGTAACATCAGAGATCACAGACCATCATAACAAATATAATAATAATGAAAAAGTTTGAAATAGTGGGAGAATTACCAAAATGTGACTCAGAGACACAAAGTGAACAAATGGTTTTGGAAAAATGGCTCTGATACATTTGCTTGACACAGTGCTGCCACAAACCTTCAATTTGTAAAGAAAAAAAAAAAAGGCAATGTCTGTGAAGCACAATGAAGTGCATAAAACAAGGTATGCATGTTTAAAAAAATGTCTTCTTTGAACATTTTTAAAGAAATATTCTGGGTATATAAAATACCTATATTTTTATCCATTTATGTGATATTTTGTGTGTGTGTGTGTGAGTGTGTGTGTGTATTGGGTTGGCCAAAAAGTTTGTTTGGGTTTTTCCGTAAGATCTGATGGAAAAACCAAACGAACTTTCTGGCCAACCCAATATATACATACACACACTACAGCTTGTTCTTTTATGTGCCTTGTGCATCTTTGCACATTACTGTGTAGAGAGATCTCATTCTTTATACTGGTTTGATTTAATAGCTATACCATAATTTAACCATTATTGATGGACATTAAGTTGATTCAAACTTTTTTCCTTTTTTGCTATCAAAATTAATGCTGTAAAGTATACACACTAGTACATATAATGTGCATATATACGTATACAACATCTACATGTAACATATACATACATACATATGTCTGTATATGTATCTTTGCCTTCTGTTGCAAGTATATATGTAGGATAAATTTTTAAAACCCAATTGCTGAGTCAAAGTTTATAGATATTTTTCACTTGATGGAGATTATCAAACTGTTCTCCAAAAAGGTTACATCAATTTCCATTCCCTCCATGAGCGTTTGGGGGTGCCTGTTTTCCCACATTATTTTCTTTTTTTTTTTTTTTTTTGCATTTTATAATCTAAACTGTTTTTTTTGAATTTTTGAATTTTATTTATTTATTTTTTATGCAGCAGGTTCTTATTATCTGTTTTATACACATTAGTGTATACATGTCAATCCCAATCGCCCAATTCATCCCACCCCCACCGCTTTCCCCCCTTGGTGTCCATACGTTTGTTCTCTACATCTGTGTCTCTATTTCTGCCTTGCAAACCGGTTCATCTGTGCTGTTTTTCTAGATTCCACATATATGCGTTAATATACGATATTTTTTTTTCTCGTTCTGACTTCACTCTGTATGACAGACACTAGGTCCATCCACCTCACTACAAATAACTCAATTTCGTTCCTTTTTATGGCTGAGTAATATTCCATTGTATATATGTGCCACATCTTCTTTGTCCATTTGTCTGTCAATGGGCATTTAGGTTGCTTCCATGTCCTGGCTATTGGAAACAGTGCTGCAGTGAACATTGGGGTGCATGTGTCTTTTTGAATTATGGTTTTCTCTGGGTATATGCCCAGTAGTGGGATTGCTGGATCATATGGTAATTCTATTTTTAGTTTTTTAAGGAACCTCCATACTGTTCTCCATAGTGGCTGTATCAATTTACATTCCCACCAACAGTGCAAGAGGGTTCCCTTTTCTCCACACCCTCTCCAGCATTTGTTGTTTGTAGATTTTCTGGTGATGCCCATTCTAACTGGTGTGAGGAGATACCTCATTGTAGTTTTGATTTGCATTTCTCTAATAATTAGTGATGTTGAGCAGCTTTTCATGTGCTTCTTGGCCATCTATATGTCTTATTTGAAGTATCTATTTAGGTCTTCTGCCCATTTTTTGATTGGGTTGTTTGTTTTTTTAATATTGAGCTGCATGAGCTGTTTATATACTTTGGAGATTAATCCTTTGTCCGTTGATTCGTTTGCAAATATTTTCTCCCATTCTGAGCATTGTCTTTTCATCTTGTTTGTTGTTTCCTTTGCTGTGCAAAAGCTTTTAAGTTTCATTAGGTCCCATTTGTTTGTTTTTGTTTTTATTTCCATTACTCTAGGAGGTGGATCAAAAAAGATCTTGCCGTGATTTATGTCAAAGAGTGTTCTTCCTATGTTTTCCTCTAAGAGTTTTATAGTGTCCGGTCTTACATTTAGGTCTTTAATCCATTTTGAGTTTATTTTTGTGTATGGTGTTAGGGAGTGTTCTAATTTCATTCTTTTACGTGTAGCTGTCCGGTTTTCCCAGCACCACTTATTGAAGAGACTGTCTTTTCTCCACTGTATATCCTTGCCTCCTTTGTCATAGATTAGTTGACCATAGGTGTGTGGGTTTATCTCTGGGCTTTCTATCCTGTTCCATTGATCTATATTTCTGTTTTTGAGCCAGTACCATATTGTCTTGATGACTAGCTTTGTAGTATAGTCTGAAGTCAGGGAGTCTGATTCCTCCAGCTCCGTTTTTTTCCCTCAAGACTGCTTTGGCTATTCGGGGTCTTTTGTGTCTCCATACAAATTTTAAGATTTTTTGTTCTAGTTCTGTAAAAAATGCCATTGGTAATTTGATAGGGGTTGCATTGAATCTGTAGATTGCTTTGGGTAGTATAGTCATTTTCACAGTATTGATTCTTCCAATCCAAGAACACGGTATATCTCTCCGTTTGTGTCATCTTTGATTTCTTTCATCAGTGTCTTATAGTTTTCTGAATACAGCTCTTTTACCTCCTCAGGTAGGTTTATTCCTAGGTATTTTATTCTTTTTGTTGCAATCCCACATTATTTTCAATACTAGGTTTCATGAGACTTTTTAGTATATGACAAACTGATGGGTAAAAAATGAGGATGGAAATTTCTCAGATAGGAAATGTGTCCTCTTATCGTTCCATTCAGCACTCACTGAACAAAATGTATATGCAAGATTTCACTCAGTCTGAATTTGAGTGGTCCCTGGTTTGTAAGCAGCTGTGTGTTGTTCATTGCATAAGTAAACCCTGCAGTTTGGCTTGAAATGACAGCAGGTTGGGGAAGCTGGATTTTTGTAAGCTGAGTCCAGTTCCTAATTGCTCGATTATAGACCTCTCAGGAAATGGGGCACTTCTGTGGGCTGCATCTTAGATCCTTTGTTACTCTTGATCCAGAACCCTGTGATGGCTAAAAGGACATAAGAACTAGCACTGCTTGATTCCTTGTTGTGCACACCGTTGTAAGCACTTTACAGATATTGTGTCGTTTAATACTTATGACCTAGGCACCAGTACTATCTCCATCCTCCCCGGTGAGGGAACCGAGGCACAGAGAGGCTGTGGAACTTGTTCCAGGTTACACAGCTAGTCAGTGGCAGAGGGGGGTTCCATCCCCACAGGCTGGTCGCCAAATCTGTGCTTTCAGTGCGCACTCTTCACACTTTAACGTGCACGCAGATCTCCTGGGGATCCTGGTAAAAATCAGGTTTTGATTCAGCAGGTCTGGGGTGAGGCCCAAGATACTGCATCTCTAGCAAGCTCCCAAGTAACGCTGCTGCTCCTGGTTCATTGAGAAGATTTGAGTAAAAAGCTTGAAATCACTAATTTTTTTTTCAATTTTATGGGATTGCCTGTCAACAGATTTGACTGATCCCCCCCACCCGCCTCCGCCAAACTTCATGATTTTCATCGTTTGGCCTTTGTACTGAACATGATTTCTTCCGCAAATGCCAGAATATCAGCTTTCCAATTCGTGGGTGATGCTGAAGGAAAGAATCACTGCCTGGCACGTCTTCTTGCAGGTTTAAGGACTCTGAGTGACTACATGGATTTCTTTTTTTCTGATAAATGTAATTTTGCACTATATACACAAGGATTTTGTTGTTGTTGTTGTTTGTTTTTTACATTTCTTTAAAGACCCAAATAGACCATGCTCCAGCAGTTTTAAATCCTTTCATAATAAGAGACACTGTCATTCCCAGATCAGATCGAAAACATGATGCTCATAGAACTACTCCCATTTTAGACTCATTCAATTAAATTTACCTGTGTGACATAAAGGAGTGCTGCCCCAACTCTAAATTAAATTGAAGATGCGTAGACTTTTTTCCTTTTTTTTTTCCTGATACAGTGATTTAACACAGAATAATCTGGATTTCCTTAGAGATAACTTGTTTACCCCTTTTAATTAATCTACTAATATACATTCCACTAAAACCTAAACTTATCATTTGTATTGTAATTTATTTGGAGAGAGCATGGTTCATAATTTTCTTATTACTGAAGAAGTAAATTGGGGAAATGTGCATAGTAAAAATTATTATTTTTTTCCTGCACCTCGTGGCATGCGGAACTTTCCCAACCAGGGATCGAACCTGTGCCCCCTGCATTCCAAGTGCAGAGTCTTAACCACTGGACCACCAGGGAAGTCCCAAAATTATTTTAAATGTACTGAATTATTTGTTTTGCCAATAACCTGACCTCCCAGTGTTCCATAAGAAGGTGGTTTTAATGGAATTTCACTATATTTATTGATTCTGAATGTGAAAATGATAGATTGTATTAATTTCTCATTAACTTGGCTAATTTCCTCTTTGCTGGTTAATGAGAGATGTTTGTCACTCGACTGGCTCCTACACAACACACAGTGGATTTCCTCCATGTGTGGAGGGGGTCCTTTAATATCCCCATGTGGTGATGGTCTCTTAGTAAACTTGCCAACAGTCCATGATGTGTCCAAATAAGCATTTCTCTTCGTGGTTCACTTTTACTGATTACTCTCTGACCTACATTCACTAATTAAGTACAATGCCTTGGACGTTGGATGTTTGGTTTGTCTCAAAGAAAAACATGTTGTTCTCATGCGTTATTTATATATATCTAAGTACCTCTTATCTTTTCCTAGTTACTTTCTCAATGGATTTAGCTACTAAGGAAACCTACCAAGTTAACAGCCTCATTATTCTTGGGGTGCTAGCCACTTGGACAAATGGAATTTTCAAGAAGTCATTTGATCCATTCTTTCTTTTAGCAAGCTGAACAAAGAAGTGTTTTGTGTAAGGTCACATTTCCTTTTCTGAATAGCTTTACACATTCAACAACCCAGACAAATGAATGCCTTTGACACTGTGAAGTGTGAGCATTGCTACCTGGGCCATAAAGAAGCTGTTTCCCAGATGAGAGGCAGTCTTACAGACTTCATGGGTGAGAACATCATCTGAATGAGAGGTGGCAAAACAAATATTGGTCATAGCATTATGTGCAGTTAGCTGTTACTGTATCCATCTGCTGGCTCCATTGCTTTGCATGGAATGGATTCCCCGTGCTCAGTGGTGTATTGAAGTCTGGTGTCCATGGCAACCGAAGCATCACCAATCTCAAAGCAAATACTGTGGGGACCAGCTGAATCTCCACTCCTACAATGACTTTAGGAGGGAGTCACATTCCTAACAGACTTTACAGCTATCTAAGGCTGAAGAGAACCAGTGCTCAACCAGAAAGGAAGTATTGTTCTCATGCACATTTCAGTAACATAATTTTGCTCTTTAAAATGTTTCCTCTTCCCTTGTAAGGCAAAGAGAATTGCACGTGTATCACCAGTTGCAGCTGTTGAAATAGGTTAGCGTCTCAATGAAAGCATTAAAAGATGATGGTTAAGAATAGGGCTTTTGGGACTTCCCTGGTGGTCCAGTGGGTGAGACTCTGCACTCCCAATGCAGGAGGCCTGGGTTCCATCCCTGGTTCGGGAACTAGATCCTGCACACATGCCGCAAATAAGAAGTCCACAGGCGGCAGCTAAGAAGCCCAGGGCCGCGTACCGCAACTAAAGATCTGTGTGCTGCAACTGAGACCCAGTGCAGCCGAAATTAAATAAATAAATGAATATTTTTTTTAGAAAAGAGATTACTTAAAAAGAACAGGGCTTTCAGTCATATAGCCTTGGGATTGAATCGTGGCTCCATCACAGTAGCTGGTTGACCTCAGCCATGTTACTTAGCATCTTTGAGGCTTGATTTCCTCATCTGCAAAATGTAACACAAGCAGCACCCACTTCATAGGTGTGGTATGAAGAACCACTGAGAATGTGCATGTAACATGCTTAGCAGAGGGTCTGCTAGGCACAGAGTAAAGACTCTGTATAAGTCAGTCCTTGTTTTATTAGTATTTTGAGTATTATTGTCATTAATGTAAGTGAGACCCTGTGTTGACTAAATAATACAAGTATGTTTTTTGGACATTCAGCCCGTCTAATATTCCCTGTGGTGGTAGTCAGAGCTGCTATGCCCCTGCTCACATCAGCAAAGCTTTGAGATCTTCAAACAGAGGCCATAAAGGGCTGGAGGGAAATATCCTCTTCTCTGCCACACAGGGGATTAAGCTGAGCAGCTCACAGAGATTATGTGTCAAAGTAAATTGAGTGGCTGGTCATCACCCCTGAAACCCGAAGCCATGCAAGTTACCCTTTGCACTTTGCTTCCTCCAGGAGGGTGTTCTTTTCTCTTTTTAAAATTTCAGGCTCCTTGAAGACTTAATCTAGGAATTGGCTTTCCTGTGTCTGATTTGTACTCCTCAGAGTAAATCACCTAATTGGCTTTATCGGTAGTAAATTGCTATGCAGGTGATGTTGGAATGTTTGCTTTTTGCTCTCTTCCCCCAGAATCTGAGTGGTAGATTCAAGGAACTCTTTCCTGCTCTTAAGTTCTCTTCTTTGCTTCTAAAGATCATTTGCTTGCATGGCGCTAATTCAGAATTTCAGACAAATTTCAGTAGTTGTGTCTCTGGCGAAATGACAACTTCAAATGAGTTTTCCTCAGCAAATGTTCCAGATCATGTACAGTCGGTAGCTTGTTTCAGAAAAGGATTAATACAATTAAGGATTCTTCCAAGTGTTTCTTCAGCTTCTGGGCCCAGAAATTATGTTTTTCTTGCATTAATGTACTTTTCTATTTGCATTTCAAGGCTATGTCATATAGACCTACTGTCAATTTTACAAACTTAAATCTATGTTTTACTCTTTAGCTGCTATTCATATTCATTTATGACATGATGATCTTGATATGTATAAACTATACTACTCTATTAGTAGAGGCATCATTATGAGTTCTTATCCCTAATCATTGAGTTGTCATGTATAATCATTAGTTCTGCTTACAATCTTCAATACCATACCAAGTGGCTCTAGGTCTGTGGCCTTCATCTCCATGGGGGTCTATTATATCTTTCTCTGATCTGTGGCCTTAGGTCAGTGTTTCGCACACTTGAGGGTGTATTAGAGTCCCCTGGAGGGCTTGTTCCATCCCCAGAGTTTCTGAGTCAGTAGGTCTGGAGTCGGGCCTGAGACTTTGCACTGTTAACAAGTTCCACTGATGCTGCTGCCTGGACACTACTTTTTTAGAACCACTGCCTTAGACCATACCCTTAACCTTGGCTGAGCATCTCTGAAATGTGGGAACTGGGAGAAGGCATGTGGTGGTAGTACCACAAACTTATCACCACCACCAGAAAAGAACTCAAAAGACAGGACTCGGACTTTCCTAGTGGCACAGTGGTTAAGAATCCGCCTGCCAATGCAGGGGACACGGGTTCGAGCCCTGGTCCGGGAAGATCCCACATGCCGCGGAGCAACTAAGCCTGTGCGCCACAACTACTGAGCCTGCGCTCTAGAGCCCGTGAGCCACAACGACTGAGCCCGCGCACCACAACTAGCGAGGCTGTGCTCTAGAGCCTGTGAGCCACAACTACTGAGCCTGTTTGCCACAACTAGTGAAGCCCGTGTGCCTAGAGCCCGTGCTCTGCAACAAGAGAAGCCACTGCAATGAGAAGCCCATGCACCACAACGAAGAGTAGCCCCCGGTCACCACAATGAAGACCCAACGCAGCCAAAAATAAAATGTAAATAAATAAATAAATTTATATATATATAAAAAAAGATAGGACTCACTATATTACAGGTACTGTGGTTAACATATCCATTTCAGGGGAGAAAACTGGGACTTAGGTTCAGTAACTTGCCTGTCATCACACAGCTGGTCAAGCAGTTAAAGCCACATTTTTCAGACTGCAGATCTTCTTTTAGAGATTTAAGTCAGGTTAGATTTCTGCCTGTTTTTCTAGTAACGTATACACTGCCAAGAGGAGAGTGAGTTGTACCCCAAGCCATCTGGAAGGATAGTTTTAACTTGGCTCTCTGAACCTCAGGGTGTTTCTGAAGCTCAGCTTAAGATTGAATAAAAGTGGCAGTACAGGAGAGTGCTCTACATTGGTCCTAAAGTTCCAGAAGCCTGTAAGACTCAACTTCAACTCGGTCATTTACAAGTTTGATAGAGTGGTTAGACTCCCGGATCCTTTCCCAAACCCGAGCAACTAGATGATGGTCTTAGGCCAGGTTCTCCAAAAGCTGACTCTGAGATATGGGCACGCTCCATTAAGGAAGAGCTCTCAGGAGAAACCAGTATGGGAGTGGGGGAAACAGTGAAGGGTCAGAAGCCAAAACAAAGCTGTGATTTTAGGCTAAGCCCCAGCTTTCTGTCTCATTCTGTAGGGGAGCTCCGGAGTGTAAATCACATCTCAGAGTTTGTCCTGACTAGAGGTATCGCTCTCCCACCAGTAATTTACTACAGCTGCATTGGGGGTGTGGTCCTCCGGGTACTTCAAGGCTTCTGGAACAGTGGGGCAAATGTGAAGCACATGAGTTGCTGGATTTAAGGGGCCCACCAGCATGTTGGATGGAAAAAGAATAAAAAGAGATTCTAAACGCTTCTAAGAAGAAAAACAAAACTGCTTCCTTAAAAGGATTTGCACTGGACTTTGAATAGCAACTTAAGAAGCTACAGGACAATGGAGCAAGACCTCCAAAGTTCACTAAGAAAATTCTCAACTAGAATTCTATAGCAGCCAAAATTATCAAATGTGAGAGTAGAAAAAAATCTTTGCAAGTTCTCAAAAAAACAAAACATTTTTTTTTTCTTTCAAAAGCATGAGGCAGAGGTAATCTAGCTTCACTGAATGTGTTAAAAAAACTTAGGGGCCAGACGTTCCAAATGAACCAGCCACCATGTGGAACACTGCAAGAGCTGGTAAAACATTTTTGAGGGAGGTCCATTGCGATGGGAGAATGAACCAAGAAATAGGAAAATATGAGATCTCAAAACCTGGAGCTCCAATGCAGGTGGGATCAGAAAACTTTGAGAGTGATGGTACAGGACAGCCCGAGATGGCAGCTGGGTATCAGACCTTGAAGGCAGCTGGTAAGTACTGAAGCAGAGCTACAGCCAGGATGATGCTAAGAGAAAAAACAAAAAATAGAACAGGCGGCTTACCTGATATGTTTGGCTGTACCTAGGGGAGTTTTGCAAATTTGTTGGAAAGTTCGGGCATGAATTTGGTGTAGACAAAATAGAAAACCGAACAATATAATAAGAAAAGGAAATTGGGCTTCCCTGGTGGCGCAGTGGTTAAGAATCCGCCTGCCAACGCAGGGGACACGGGTTTGAGCCCTGGTCCGGGAAGATCCCACATGCCACGGAGCAACTAAGCCCGTGTGCCACAACTACTGAGCCTGTGCTCTAGAGCCCGCGAGCCACAACTACTGAGCCTACGTGCCACAACTACTGAAGCCCGCGTGCCTAGAGCCCGTGCGCCGCAACAAGAGAAGCCACCGCAATGAGAAGCCCACGCACCACAACGAAGAGTAGCCCCTGCTCGCCGCAACTAGAGAAAGCCCGCACAGCAACAAAGACCCAACGCAGCCAAAAATAAATAAAAATAAAATAAATTTTTTTTTAAAAAGGAAATTATTAATTTGTGCGGCGGACATGGGGAGAAGGGAAATGGTAATCACTGCACATGGCTTTGTTTAATGAATATTGACTTAACCTCATATTGCTTGGGGAAAAAAAAGTGATATAAGTGTTTTGGGTATTTGGGAAAGGAAATGTATGTGTGGAGAGATTATAAGAGAGCTAAGTCTTCATCTTCCGTGTTAGGAAATTAATAGATAACACCTTTGATGGAAAAGTCAAGAAATAGCTGTACAAGCATCTCATCTAGAAATATGAAGATAAGTAGCTAGAAAAAAATGCCAAAAACATGTTTTCAGTTTTTGCCTTGGAGGAGTCAGAATGTGGATGGGGAGGGGTGGGGCAGGAGCCTGCTATTATTTTAAAGAACTCTTCACTTTTTAAGTTATGCACATGTATTTCTTTGAGAAATATAAATGCCAAGAAAATAAGAACTATTTTTCTTAATCTCACCTGTGCTTTTTAGATGTGATTTCTCCATGTTCTCTTCTTCACATATATCTTATTCCTGCTCGATGATTGTTCTCAGAGAACATCTATGGAATGTTCCTAATAATAGAATTGATGTCACATAGAGATAAATTTTGTCAACAGATATTTCCCCATCAAAAATATAGCTTGATATATGTGTTTTATTCTTATAAATAATACTAAATTAGGATTTAATTATGACATTTTATTAGTTTGAATGGTCGAATAGCTCTGTGTCAATTAAAATCTTCATATGGTTTAATTTAAAGAGTTGTGCCTTCCTTAATAAAGTATTGAGTAAAATAATGAGGATCAGAGCTATATTTATTAAGCTGCTACCCAAGAAGGAGGAGGAGAGAGCCCAGTTAAAATAATTAAAAGTGAAAAAATAGATGGTTAGAATACAGTGAAGACTGGTGGAACCACTTACGTAAAGCAGAATTTTTTTTTTTTTTTCGAGGCAGTAGCTCTAAGATGCTCCAAGATTCTAAAATGCTTCCAAGTCATTGCAGCCAGTGGTAACTAATTATTATATAGAACATTAAGTCAGCGAAGTACTTTTTACGTAAGCTGTCCCATTTAATTCTCACAATATCTCTTCGAGTTACATATTATTACTACTACCATTTTCTGAACAGAAAATAGAAAGCATTGCAGAGAGGTTGAGTAACTTTCCCGAGGACGTAGGGTCGAGAAGTAGGATAATAACATTTACTGCCCAAGCAGGATACTTTTGGTAGGAACCAGCCAGTTGAAAATCTAAGACAAGAGAGAGAAACCAAGACTTACCTATGGGACTTATGGTCCCCAATTGATAAGGGGTTAAATCTAGTCTAGAACTCAAGTTCTTCTGCGAACTCATGCTCTTTCTGCTGCCTTGGGCTGGTGGTACCCTTAGTGTTAAACAAAGTTCCCCAGTCCCTAAATATACCGATAAATGTTGACTGATAAATGGCAAATAATTGTTTCTGTTGAGAGAACCCTCGAGGGAGTAGGTGGAGCTTCTGAATCAGTTCTGGGGCTTCAGGACCGAATTAGTTGCTCACTCTCACCCCAGATTCCACATAGTAGCTTGAAAACTCAAAGAGAGGAGGTGTCTGGAAGGCATTCAGGTACAGGTGACAAGTTCCCAAATAGAACATGGCAAAAAAAAACTGGGGGTGTGATATTGGAGCCAAGCATGGATGATTAAGTGTGGGGATTGAAAGTGGATGGCAAACTGTGAGGGAAAGGATGCTCAGCAGGAAGTGCCTAACACCACCTGAGTTTCTTTTGTTTTTTTTTTTTTTTAATTATTTATTTTGGCTGTGTTGGGTCTTCGTCATTGGGTCTTCGTTGCTGCTTGTGGCCTTTCTCTAGTTGTGGTGAGCGGAGGCTCCTCTTCGTTGTGGTGCGAGGGCTTCTCATTGCAGTGGCTTCTCTTGTTGCGGAGCTCGGGCTCTAGGCACACGGGCTTCAGTAGTTGTGGTGCGCAGGCTCAGTAGTTGTGGTGCACAGGCTTCCTTGCTCCGCGGCATGTGGGATCTTTTGTTATTTTTCTCACAAGCCTTTTTTCTCAATCGATCCCTTTCCCTGGCACCTCTGGCTGCCCTTTTTGGGTGTACTGTTCAATGCATATATCGTGTTTGTTTCCATCCTACATGTTTCCGAGGGAGCCTTGCCTGCAGCATGACTGGGGCAGCTCTAAGCTCTTCATCTCCACTCCGTTTTTACTACTACTCCGTTTTTACTACCACTCCGTTTTTATTCCTGAGCTGAATAATAGGCAGACTCCCGGCAAACAGAAGATTCTTAATACATATTCACGGAAGGAAGGAAGGAATGAAGATGAACTGTTTTTAATTTCATGAAACTAAATAATCCCCTTTATTTGAGGCTCAAGAAGGGACAACCCACATTTTAAAAGGAGCTCCTATTGAAATGTGTTTTAGCTTTTATGGGTCTGACAGCAGAGCCACGTAGGATGAAATACCTGATGGACAGGATAGTTGATTGGTCGTGCATATTGTCATATTTTCATTTGCAGTCAGCCTTGTGACAGCCAAGGGATGGTAAAATTCTACCACTTTTACATTACAAAATGAGAACAGTGCCCAGCTTGTGACAGGTCAAAATGATCCACTTATGCATTTCTGTGCTGACACACAGAACTCTCCGATTGTTAACATTTAATAGACTTTTTAGGAAACTCTGTGTCTGGACTTGTACAGTATGTGACATCTAAAAAGGTTTTTGTTTTTAAAATAATCTGTTACTTTTATATTCATGCAGGTGATAAAAACTTGCGTGTGTTTCTCAGCCTTTATCTCTCTTTAAAACTTGCATTCACTCTTGATAAATTAACCATTGACAGATGTAGACACATAATCAGCTGTTAGAATTTCTTTTTTGTTTGTTTGGAAGGACTTATGCTTTTCCAGCAAAGGAGAACTGAATGTAGAAAACTGTCCCTTTAATTGCATATCGAAATACCGTTCCTCAAACAACTGTTAAAGTAAATATTTATGAATACGAATATGTAGGGGAGTAGAAGAATCAAAGCCAGTTTTCAGTAAGTATACTTTTACTACAGCTAAGAAATGAATACCTCATCACGTCCGTCACATAGTGAATAAACAAATACCTGAAGAGATAACTAAATCAGAAATTAGAAGGAAAAATGTACCCTCAGAATTTTTCTACAGCATACTGTGACTTAATATTTCTCTTCATCTTAGATAGCATGAGCTTTTAATTAGCAAGGCGGTACCCTGTATGGCACAGCTATTTCTGATGTATACTATTGAATATTGACCAACACGTAACTAACTCCCCATCAGTATTTTTAGCAGTCAGAGAAAAGTCCCCAATTCTTCTTGGTGCAGGTGACTTCTTAGAGATTCTAAATAAAACTGTGTAAAATGGCTTTTGACATTCAGCTTTCAAGCTTGAGGCATTCTTTTTTCTTTAGGCAAGCCGTGTTCCTGGCCAAATGTGAATCAAAGACAGAACAATACTCTTTTGATTTCTGTTACTGCCTAGTGTTTTGGTTTTTCTAGAGATTTCAGGCCAAATGTGCTACGTTCTGAGTAGTCTCTTCTCCTGAAGTTCTGGCAGTTAAGGTGCTATGATGCTTTCAATGTGTTCTCAATGCCCTCTGAATTTTGATTGCCAGGGATTTCCTTGTTTTGGGCTATCTGCAGTTTCACCATAGTGTGTCTAGAGTAGATTTCATGTTAATAACCCTCCTTGTTATAGGCTGTGCTTCTTATATTTATGGATTTGTGTCTTTAATCAGTTCTGGCAATTTCTCAGTCATTGGCCCTTCAAATATCACCTCTTCATTTTTTAACAATTTTACTGAGATATAACAATTCACACATTCGAAGTATACAATTCAGTGGTTTTAATGAGTCCATAGGGTTGTCCACAATCGATTTTATTTATTTATTTATTTTAAATATCTTTATTGGAATATAATTGCTTTACAGTGGTATGTTAGTTTCTGCTGTATAACAAAGTGAATCGGCTATATGTACACCACAATCAATTTTAGAAGATTTTCATCACCCCAGAAGGAAACCCTGATGCTGTTAGCAGTCACTCCTCTATTCCACCCAACCCCTCCTCCTATTCCCACTGCTCTAGGCAACCACTAATCTACTTCTTTGTCTTTATGGATTTGCCTGTTCTGGACATTTCATAGGAATGGAACAATACCCTATGTGGTCTTTTGTGATTGGCTGCTTTCACTTAGCAAAATGTTTTCAAAGTCCATCCATGTTAGAGCATGTATCAGTACTTCATTCCTTTTTATTACCAAATATATTTCATTGTACGGATATATCACATTTTATTCATCCTGTTATGTGTTGATGGACATTTGAGTTATTAAAAGTTATTGGCTACTATGAAAAATGCTTCTGTGAACATTCTTGTATAGGTTTTTGCTGTGGACATCTGTTTGCAATGTTTTCACTTCTCTTGGGTGTATACCTAGGAATGGAATTGCTGGGTCATATGGTAATTTTATGTTTAACTTTTTGAGAAACTGTCAGACTGTTTTCCAAAGCAGCTGTGCCATTTTCCATCAACACCAGCAACATACAAGGGTTCTAGTTTCTCCACACCCTCACCAACACTTACTATTATCAGACTTTTTGATTATAGCCATAAGCAGGTGTGAAGTAGTATATAATTGTGCTTTGATATGTATTTTCTTGATGACTAATGATGTTGAACATCTTTTCATGTACTTATTGGCACATCTTTGGAGAAATGTCTTTTTAGATCCTTTGCCCTTAATTAAGTTATTTGTTTTTTATTACTGAGTGTAAAATTTCTTTATATATTCTGGATACAGATCCCTTATCAGAAATATGATTTACAAATATGTTGTACCATTGTGTGGGTTATCTTTTAACTATATTGATGGTTTCCTTTGAAGCACAAAATTTTAATTTTTATAAAGCCTTATTTATCTACTTTTTCTTTTGCCAGATGTGCTTTTGGCATCACTTCTCAGGAGAGTGACTAAATCAAGTTAGTGATCTTCGCCATTTTTCTTTTTTATATTAGTGCTTCTCTACCTTGGCTGCACATTAGAATCCCCTGAAGAGCTTTAAAAATTCCTGAAGCCCAGGCCATGCTCTAGAACAATTAAATCAGAATGTCCTGGGTGTGACCCAGGCATCAATAGTTTTATAGCTCCACAAGTGCAACCAAGGTAGAGAACCCCTGCTCTACATCCTTCTGAGATCCAGATGCACGTATATTCCATCTTTGTATCACTTCATGTTGCTTATCCTCTCTTTTATGTTTTCCATTTACTTATTTCTTTGTGCTGCATTCTAGGTAACTTCATTAGATCTATCTTCCAGTTCACCAGTTCTCCCTTGAGCCATGTTTCACCTGCCATTAAACCCATCTGTTGAGTTTTACATCTATCAATTTTATGTTTCTTTTCTGTAAGTTCCAGCTGAGCTTTTCTCATGGTTTCATATTGCTTGTTAAGTTTTGTGATTTGACCTTTTTGGGGGAACATTTAATGCATTTTTGGGGGGTACTTCATATCTGGTAATGTAAATGTTGGAAGTCCTTGATGGTGTCATTTTCTTGTTTGTGGTTTCTGCATACTGTCACTTATGGGGGCTTGTTTCCTTGGGTCCTTGATCTTCTACCGTGCACATATATTTGGTTGATTTTAATATGTGGTGTCTAAATTGAGGATGCTTCTTTGCAGAGATCTGTGTTCGCTGCTTCTGGGATTCAGGGATACTGCCAGCCTGGAACCATTTTAGCCTTTTTCCTTGGTGTCCCCAGCTTGATGCAGGAGATAGCAACATTTGCCCTCAGGGCGACCTTGCCTGGCTTATCACATATGGTTCTGCTCAAGTTTTTTGTTTCGTTTTGCTTTTTTAGGGGGACTTGGGGCTTCCCCTTGCTGTATTTGAGCCTAACTATATACTGGTAAATAAGTCTCATAAAGGATATGCGGTATTTAATCAATTACAAGATTCTGCCAAATTAAGATGCATTTTTTATGTACCAGTAAGAAAGAAAAAAAAAAGGTCCATTAAACTGACATAATACTTCTTATCACTAGCATTTTACACTTATTGAAAGAGCTCGTTTAGAGTTATTTAGACAGTGATTTTTATCATATATCACTCTTGTGTATACCTAGAAGAAAAATATAAGCAAAATAAATTGGTTTATGATATTCACAACACTTTCTTACATTCATACAACAGGCTTTAATTACTTTCTCCTTAGAGTCACTAGCATCTGTGATTTTTCTGCAAAATATCATCCTCTGTGCTGTCAAAAGCACTGGTGATGCAGCATTTCTTTAAAAAGTGTTCCACTTTGTCTCTGGCATTTTTCCAAGTGCTTGACACCCATTTTGGAGGTTTTGATGCACCATGCACAGACCAGGAGAGCTAAGTCCTACTGCCTCTGGGCAGATAGTGATTTTGAGGTACATTTTAATTACAGAGATATTAAAATTTTTTTTAAAATGGTGCATCTTAGAATCAATAAAATTATGCAGTGCCTCTGTTATAGGGAAAGGCCTTTCTGAGTATCCAGATGAGTGCTACTGAAAGTGTGGCTTGCAAGCCAGTGCCATTCTGCAAATTTGTTCCTGATCTAAAAGGATATAAGTACAGAAATGAAAAAAAAAAAAAAAAAAAAAGACCAACACAAATATACAGCCTACTTACCAACTATGAAGGTCCATGGTGTACATATTTTTGTGTATTTACCCCACCCTTGACTTCATCTTAGTTATCCTGCTCATTTTTATTTCTTGTTATCTTCATGGTGGCCTACGAGGTCCTATATGTTGGGCATCCTCCCTTCCTGGCCTCACCTCTCTGACCTCATCTCCTGCCTATCTCCCCCTGGCTCTCACTGCTGCAGACACACCGGCCTCCTTATACTGTTCCTTAAACACACAGATACCCTTCCACGTTAGGGCCTTTGCATGAGTTGTGCCCTCTGCCTAGAAAACTCTTCCCTCACACATCGCTTTGGCTAGTGTCCTCACCTCTTTCAGGTCTTTGATCAGATGGCGCCTTTTCTACCAAACGTGCCCTGACCCTCCTATTTAATACAGAATACCGTGCCCCTCCCCACAACCTCCCAACCCTCCTTCCCCGCTCTACATTCTCTTCTCTCCTTAATGCTCATCACCTTTTAGTATACTAGATACTCATTTATCATATTAATTTCATGTTTTCTGAACCTCTTCCTCCTGTGTTTTGGGGGTCCCCAAGACCACCCCAGGATTGTTGATGCACTCAGAGAACTCAAAGGACTCAGTACACAGTCATAACCATGGTTATGATTTACTACAGCGACAGGACACAAAGCAAAATCAGCGAAGGGAAGAGGTGCCCGGAGTGAAATTTGGGGGAAAACCAGGCACTGGCTTCCAAGGGTCCTCTCCCTGCAGAGTCAAAAAGGACACGCTTCATTCCCCTGGCAGCTAGTTGTGACAACACATGGGAGATGTGGTTTGCCAGGGAAGCCCATTAGAGACTCAGCACCCCGGGTCTTTACTAGGGGCTGGTCATGTAGGCGCCCTCTGCCCAGCACGTATCAAAATTCTAGACTCCCAGAAGGAAAGCAGGTGTTCAGAATAAACTATATTGTTTGCACGAACAGTTGAGGCACACCTTTACTAGTCCTGGGCGTGGTTGTCCAGAAATCCAAGTTCTCAAATGCCAGCCAAGGCCAGCCTTGCAAACAGGCCTCTCTAAGAATGGCAGTTTCGGGCCTGCTGTGATAACTTTTTTCTCCATAGCATGCAGGAATCTAAGCTCCTTGAGGACAGAGATCTTTGTTTTGTGCCATCGTGCGCCCCCTAGAGCAGTGTCTGACACATAGTAAGTGCTCTAAGTGCTCAGCAAATATTTATTGAATGAAGAGAGGGAACACAGGCCCTTGGGTGGACTACTCCCTGTGGCAGAAATACCTCACAAAGGAGGAATAGTCTCCTGATTTACCCCTACGGGGCTTTACCTGAAGTACGACTCCCATCCAGACAGCCCCTGTCCAGGGGACCTGAAACAAGCCTGGCCTCCACACCCTCACAAGTCCATTTGTCCAGGAGCAATGTGTTCAGAGTAGTTGCTTGGTGAGGATCCAGGTCTTTTGATCCTGGTTTTCCTCTTCCCATGTTTGTTTTTTGCCATCCTACGGTGCCGAGGGTTGGAATGAAAACTGGCCTAGTTGTGGACCATTTGACTTGACCTGCATCTGGTTGTGACATTTATGCAAGCAATGTCTTAGTTTCTTCTTCTAGTGTTTATTTTTAAAGGCAAAAGGGCCATGTGAAAGGACTTTCCCTTCACACGATATACATTTCCTCCTTCTCTGTTTCCAGATCCTGAACCATTTTTCACTGTGACTCTGTAAGCTCTGTAGTTTTCCTATGATCAGTGACTCTTCAGGGTAAAAACCTCAGTTTTTCATTCCCCGTTCCCTCAGTAAATGAAAGATTAAGCTAATTTCAAAACTACTTGTGTCAGGATTTCATCCCATCTGGAAAGCCTATCTGTTTCATAGAAGGCTTGCTTGTCACATTCTGAAGTTTGACAAATTGATGGAATGAATCATTTGTTGAAATTCAGCAAAGAGCGCCCAGCCCCATATTCTATGTCTCGGCTTAAGATTGGTCTCAGCTCAAAAATACTAAATTGCATTTATCAGCAGGAAAAAAAAAATGAAAGGTTTTTAAAATGCATATCATAGTACCATCTGACAATATAAATCTCATGTAACATTTGTCATCAAAATTAAGTTTTAATATTATTGCAAGAATGTGTTGATCCATCATTCCTACCAATAGAATAGGCTAGGTTGGCATATTAATAACAATTCTAAGTAATGCTGAGTCACTTTTGTATAGGGAGAATATTCTTCTGAATGGAAGGAATTATGAATCTACTCTTAGGGCAAATAAAAAATAATTACCCATCAAGATTGCCAGACTGATCAGATGAATTAATATTTCTGGCTGAGAAATGGTAAATTCTGGGGGAGAAAACTGTCAGGGAGCATTCACCGGGCGACTTTAACAAATGACTTGGTCTTGACAGAAACGTTTTAAATACAGCTTCTAGATGTTTAAAGTATTTAGTCATCTTGACAAGATTGGGTTAGCCTTTCCTGAAACTTAAAAAAAACAAAACAAAACTGACATGTTCGAAAAAAGGGAATCATATGGCAGGATATTACAGTACTCGGCCAGAGCTCTTGAGGACAGTGACTTTGTTACTTTCTGGAGCTGGTAAGGACCTAAAAGAATTTCTGCTCCATGTCCTTCATTTTATAGATGAGAAAACTGAGGTCCAGAGAGGTGCAGTGACTTGATGACAGCCACACAGTAAACTAAAGTGGAGCACAGAAGAGAACTCAGGTTCTTTCACTTTCAGGTTGCTGTGCCATTCTGATCCAATGATATGGTCTAAGGCAGGGGTCCCCAACCCCCGGGCCGCAGACCGATACCAGTCCGCAGCCTGTTAGGAACGGGGCGCACAGTAGGAGGGGAGCGGCGGGCGAGCGAGCGAAGCGGCGGGCGAGCGAGCGAAGCTGCATCTGTCGCTCCCCATCGCTCGCATTACCGCCTGAACCACCACCACCACACCCCTGCCCCCGTCCGAGGAAAAACTGTCTTCCGTGAAACTGGTCCCTGGTGCCTAAAAGCTTGGGGACCGTTGGTCTAAGGCAGTGGTTCTCAAAATCTAGGGGCATCAGAATCACCTGGAGAGCTTGTTAATACACAGCTTCCTGGGTCCTACTTCAGAGTTTGTTTCCATAGGTCTGGGATAGGGACAGGGAATTTGCATTTCTCTCAAGTTCCCAGGTGATGCTCTTGGTCCTGGTCCAGTGACCACACTTGGAGAACCCCTGGGCTAAGGGTTGGAGGGGCTAGTGAGGAAACTAAGAATAAATGTGGAATTTTCTGCAGGGGAAGAGGGAATGACTGACTGATTGATTTTAGCTACTCCTGAGTGTCTTCATACTCAGAGAATAGAAGGTCTGTTAGTAATTTTACTTTTCCTATTGTACTTGTACTTATTGTTAAATAAGGTTTCTAGTATTAGCCCAAGTGGTAAATTTCTTTCCTGACTCAGAATTATGACCCATTGCGGGCCTGGATAATGGGTAAAGGGGACCACAGCAAATCAGTGCCAAGGAAAAGAAAATCCTTAAGAGGTATTTTAAAATATGGAATAATGGTTGATTGTAAACACCTCTTCAGAATCAAAATCATTACCAGGAAATCATCGAGTTGCCTTTACTCATCTTGAGCATTCCCATTAACATAGGAAGAAAGAGAGCCAGAAATGGTGACTGCAGACAAAAAAATTGGTTCATTGAGTTGACAAAGAGAATTGAACTTAAAGCAGGAATTTTATCCCTCCAAATTTTGTTTTTCTGGGCCAATTAACAAATTTGTTGCCAGAAGTGTGCTTTACGTTTTCCTTGGTGCTACAGAATGTGAAGACTGTCTGATAGTAAGATGATATCTAAAAACCAAGTTTCATGGTAGATTCTAAGCACATCTTTTCATTAACATAAAGTTTATCTTTATTTCTTCTTTTTATCTTTTTGTCGGTATTCATTAGCTAGTTAGATTGAAATGGATGCTTTATAATATATTGAGACAAAATCAAAATTGTTGGTCGCAACCTTTCCTCCTGCCTCTTTTCAGAAATCTCCTACCTGCTAAAAAGAACCCATATTTGCCTGCTCAGAATCCCTCTAAATTGTCCCCTTCACCTTCCTAGAGTAGGAAGAAATTATTCCTTGCTGGCCCGGAGACAAAATCAAGGTTTTGGGAGAAGGGGAGAGAAGACAGAGTGGAGGAAAAGAACCCAAAAGGATTCTGGGGCTCAAGAGATCATTTGTGTGTAAAAGGTTCCAAAGCAGCTGTGAGGGACAAAGGAACTAGTGATTGGGGAAGGGGTTGAGAAAGTGTTATGTGGGTTATGAAGGGATCTCTATTACTATGTTTTGAAAGACAAAGAAAAGAGCTGCTTTTTCGATGGTCTGTAGGTACTAAAAGAGACACTGCTCCAAGATTAGACCACATGGGTCCTTGGATTTATTAAGTTTACTCAAAGTACCTACGATTCAGTCTTTGCTCTAATAAAATTTGTTTGCAAGAGGGAGTCAAGGGAATCCATGGAAAATTAGGTTTCCAAGGAAACCAGCCTGGATGGGATAAGAGAAACATTATGCCTATCTATCAATTAACAAATATTTACAGTCACATGAGGGCTCTTGCTGTTGGTGAGAAGGGAAACATTCCACACTGCTCCAGCAGAAGTGGTGAAAGAAATAGGGGCATGGAGGTACAGGGGAGAACTTGAGACTACAGGCCGCAAAAAGGGAAAAATATACTGTGGTTTCAGAAAAAAAAAAAAAGGTTCTAGTAAAAACTCTGAGTCACCTTTCCATTCTGGGGTAACAGTGTATCAGTTACCTATTGCTGCGTGACAAACTGCCTCAAAACTCAGTAGTTCAAAATAACAATCTTTTATTTTGCTCAAAAATGTGCAATTTGGATAGGGTTCAGCAGGGAGGGCTTGTTTTTTCTTCTGCTTTTGTCCACTGGGAGGGCTCAACTTGAGGCTAGAGTAATTATTTTCAAGATGGCTCACTCACATGGGTGGCAAGTTGGTGCTGGTTCTCTACTGGGAGCTCATCTGGACTCGGAGCCTTGGTTTCTCTCCCCATTGGCCTTTCCATGGACTGCTTGGGCTTCCTTACAGCATGGTGGCTGGATTAAGTGAGCATCCTAAGAGAATATGACAAAAGTGCATGGCATTTCATGACCTAGCCTCGGGTGTCATATACTGTCACTTCTGAAGTACTCTGGTCAAAACAAATCACGGTGTCCTTTGAGGCTCAAGGAGAAGGGGAATGGAAAGGCCCTGGAAAAGCATGTGGATGGACATTTTTGGGTAATCTGCCACACAGGGAAACCTAAGGCATGGTCTAGGCTTTGAATAAAGTCAAACAGATGTCTCCGTGCTTCTCACCTTGCTTCTTTTCCTCCTTTTATCCCTGTAGACAGAATGCTTAGCCCTTACTAAAAGTCCAGTCCTAGAAGCAGCAACCCTAATCTTCTCCCATCTTTTTTTAAGAGGACAATTTGGGCCATTTTTAAACATTTCAGGTCACAGAGCTGGGAAGGAGAGAGTCAAAAAGAATTACACAAGAGAAGCGGAAGTTGCAAGTGTTCATCAGCAGCCTTTCTGACCAGCAGTGGCCCTCCCTAACACACTAAGAGATTCACCGATTCTGGAACTTCACCTGTAGTGGGCACTGTATTAATTGTATATACTCCTTGTCTTAGTTTGGGTTTCACTAAAGTGCACCCTGGGACAAGGATTTGGGAGCAAGTAGTTTACTCGGGAGGTGATCTCAGGAAGCACAGTGAGGGAGTAGAAAGTTGAGGGAGTAGAAAGTAAGGGAGGGAAGGGAGGAAAGCCAACGAAGTGTATGATACTGAGCCGCTTCCCCCCTGGGCTTCTGGGGCACAGTCCCATGGGGACTTCTGATAGATGGTGTAGAACACACCCCAGAGCTGTCCCTTAGGAGGAATGAGGAGAGTGCAGTGTTTATCCACCAGTTCCTGTCCCTCGTTTGTTGTAGGCATTAACCCTGACACTTCTAGCCTGCCCCGTGCCCAGACCAAACACACTCACGAAGCCAAAGGAAGGCTTCAGGCAGACAGTACCCATCTTGACATTGTCTCGCACATGAGACTGTGCTTCAGCCCAAGACAGAAAAGTAAACTGCTGAATGCCGACTAGCTTTCTCTCCTCCTCTTCCCACGCAGCACCCCCAGCCCTTGTGCATCTCCTCTGCTCCACGGCTCTGGTGGTTTCCTTTTTTTTTTTTAATTTTTTGTCTCCCATCCCAAACCATGGTTAGAAGGATGCCTTTGCTTACCTATCTCACCATGGTTTGTGTCATATCCATCCTTCTCATGGAGGCAGGCCTAGTCATCCTCTCATTTTTTAAAAAATTTTTATTGGGGTATAGTTGATTTCCAATGTTGTGTTAGTTTCAGGTGTACAGCAAAGTGAATCAGCTATACATATCCACATATCCACTCTTTTTTAGATTCCTTTCCCATATAGGCCATTACAGAATATTGAGTAGAGTTCCCTGTGCTATACGGTAGGTCCTTGTTAGTTATCTATTTTATATATAGTAGTGTGTATATGTCAGTCCCAGTCTCCCAATTTATCCCTCCCTCCCCCCTTTCCCCCCTGGTAACCATAAGTTTGTTTTCTACATCTGAGTCATCCTCTCATTTAAAACAAAGAGGATAGGGCCTGTCGTCCCCTTCTGATGTGGGAAATGGAAGGGTTCCTTGAATGGCCCGGGTCAAGGTCTTAGTAATTATAGCTAGAGGATGAAGGAATTGAAGAAGACTGATACAGGCCAGTGTTCTTAAAGTGATGCTCCTCCAGCACCAATATACCTGGCCTGCTTGATGTGAATACATGCCAGGTGGCAATAGACTGGGGTGCTTCCGAGCTTTGGGTCCAGTTGCCTGAGTTTGAATCCCAGAGCTCCTCACTAGTTGTATGACCCTCGGCAAGTTACCTGAGCCTTCTGTGCCTCATTTTCCTCATCTATAAAGGGTGTCATATGATTGTTTTGTGGATTAGATGGGAGAGAACATGAAATGCATATAGAATGATGCCTGGCAATTACTTAGTGCTCAGTGATGCTTGTTGTTGTTTTTATTATCATTCTTGTCCATATCCCAGACCTAGTGAATCATAATCACCAAAGATAGAGCCTGGAAACCTTCATTTCAAACCAGCCCCTCGTGTGTGATTCATATACATCCTGAAGTTTGAACACCACTTCTCCAGGCTGAGAGACCGAGAGAGCTATCAGGTGATGTCAAGGCAAGATTGATTAGCCCAGGAGCATCTCATTTCCCAGCAACTTCGGGAAATGAGGAGTTTCCTGTAAGTCAGTTTCCCAGATGTCTGGAGCTTTTCTCTTGTTTTAAACACCCAGTCATAAAAGTTAAAACTTGATGTATTATTCATCCTGAAGTCTAAATTCTAGTACACGCTTGCACAGAGAATTCTGGAAATAGTAGTGTTGTTAGCAGTATTTTGGAAGGAGACAGTCATGCAGATAGTAAATATTTATAGACTGCCTTGCTGTGTCCCCTTAGTGTGGTAGGTGCTGAGGATACAGTGACAAACAGGACCAAAACCCTGCCTTCAAGATGTTCACCGTCTAGTGAAGGAAAGGCCAGGAAATGGCGCTGATGCAGTAAGAGGGGTGATAGGACAGAAGGCGGTTTTGAGCTTTGTCGCAGGGATGTCCTAAAGGCTGTGGAAGTGGGAGCGGGGGGTATGTGGCCCTCATGCTGGGCGCTCTGAGTGCTTGGTCCTGCTAGTTGATGCTCCTGCATCCTTCCCTGGCTGTCAGTTGACACTCCTTGCTTCTGTCAATTTGCCTGCCTTCAAATGACATTCCTGTCCTCATCTAATGCACTGCTTCTAATCTGCTGTGGGCTGGAAACTGGATACCCTGAACTTGCTGGAACGTTGCCCTCTCAGAAAGGCCTTCTCTGACCTTGCCGTCTAAAATAGTGTGCCCCCCTCCCCCCAACACGGTCTGCAGCCCCTTACCCTGATTGACTTTCCTTCGTGGCGTTTGTCACCTCCTGATGACATGTTACATGTATGCATTTATGTTCGATGGTCTGCCTTCTTCACTAGGATGTAAGTGCCAAGAGGGCAGCTCAGTCCACCTCTGTATCCAGCACCTGGAACCTGACCTGGCTCAGAATAGGTTTTTAATAAATATTGAGTGAGTAATAATAATAGCAGATAAATTTTTTTTTTTTTTCTTTTTTGTCAGGGTATAACTTGCACTCAGTAAAATGCACCCATCTTACACGTGTTCAACTCAACGAACAGGTGTACATGCATGCACACATTGTAACCCCACCCAGAGCAGGATACAGTGCCTTTCTGGCACCCACCCAGCAGGTCCCTCAGACCCCTCCCAGTCAGCACCTCCTCCAGAAGGTACCCACTCTTCTGACTTCCACCACCATTGATTAGTTTTGCTCATTCTTGAATTTCATGTAAATGTAACCATGTAGTCTGTGTTCTTATGTGTCAGCCTTGTCAACACTATGCCTGTGAGATTCATCCATGCTGTTGAGTGTAGCGGCACCTCATGCTTTATTTCATTACTTGCAATGTTCTGAGTGAATTTATTGCAATATATTTAACCCATTCTGCTCACATGTGGATTGTTTCCAGGTCTGGCTGATAAGGAAAATAAGTTTTGAGAATGGTCCTGCAAGGCTCTGTGAGTTAGAGGGCATGAATGTCATGGCAACTTTTTGGGATGGTTTACTCTTACCCCATTTTCTCAGTCCTCCATTTCTGGAACTCTACCCCTCCTCCTGTTTCGTCAGGGTTCTGATTATGCTTGGACCTGTGATGTCTGCCTGGAACTCAGTCAAATTTACAAAACCCCTACTTGGCCTGGTAGAGCAAAGCCACATTCCTGGTGGTTCATTCCCAAGACATAGAAGCAAAATGCTATTAGCTATCCCTCCTGGTGGCCTTCCCTTCTCTTCCTCTTTTGTCCTTGATTCTTGTTCACTTTCTGCTAATGCCCTCCACTAACTGGGGGCACCTTTGGGCCTCATGTGTGTTATAACAGGGGTTCTCAACCACGGCTGCACATTACAATCACTTGGGGAACCTTGAACACCACCATGCCTGAGCCCCACTCCAAAGCAATTAAATCAGTGTCTCTGCAGGGGTGGTGCCTGGGTATCAGTGTTTTAGATACGCTTCCCAGATGATTCTAATAGCCAGCCAAGTTTGAGAACCATTAGAGGACACATCTTATCATAGGAAATGGTGCAGTTGTGTAGAATCAGCTCAGCCCCTTTTCCCCCATCAGACAGAATCAACTTGTTTCTACAGGACTTACTAGATAGGGCTCATTTGCATGTTGTCAGCTTTATAAATTGCAGGGAGCAATTTATATTAGAACTGCTTAAAAATGAGGAAGTCAAGGAATGTGGCTTTTTCTTCCACCATATTAGTCACTCCATGGTGTCTAGAGCAGTATTAATTCAAGTTTGGTTCATGTATTACAATTGAGATCCATCATTTAAACTCCAGGCTGTGGCAGAGATGCCTTGAGTACCATTGGATGGGTACTTCTGAAAGACTGTTACTTTTTTTTTTTTTAATTTACTTTATTGAAGTACAGTTGATTTACAATGTTGTGTTGATTTCTGCTGTATGGCAGAGTGATTCACTTATACATAGATATTCATTCTTTTTCATATTCTTTTCAATTATGGTTTATCACAGGATATTGAATATAGTTCCCTGTGCTGTACAGTAGGACCTTGTTGTTTATCCATCCTGTATATAATAGTTTACATCTACTAATCCCAAACTCCCAATCCTTCCCTCCCCCACCCCCATCCCTCTTGGCAACCACCAGTCTGTTCTCTATGTCTGTGAGGCTGTTTCGGACTTGTAGATAGGTTCATTTGTGTTGTGTTTTAGGTTCCATATCTAAGTGATATCATATGGTATTTGTCTGAAAGACTGTTATTTGTGATTATTTTTATTTTTAAGTGGGCACCACATGTAAACAGAATTAGTACCACCAGGTCAGAAGTGTCATGAGGTCAGGGTCTATTTTTTAATCATCTGTTTCCTGACAACACCCAACAGTATTTTGTCCACTGCAGCTAACATTTGTTATTTACTGCACTCAGCGTTTAAAACTTAATTAATCCTCAACTGTAACAACAGCCTTACTGAACACTTATGCACTGTCCCCTTTTCTAAGCTCTTTGCATGCATTCATTCATCTACTCTACTCAACAGCCCTATGAGTTGAGTTTTTATTATTATCTCCATCTTATGGGTTAAGAAACTGAGGCACAAATCGGTTCAGTTCCGTACCAAGGGCTCACAGCTGGTAACTGGTAGAGCTAGGATTCAAGAAATTTGGGCTCAGAGGCTGTTTCCTTATCATCTACCCAGTGCTTCTCAAATTTTAACGCATGTAGAAATCACCTGGGGATCTTGTTAAAAATGAAGATTCTGGCTCCCTAGATCTGGGGTAGGACCCAAGATTTTGCATTTCTAACAAGCTTTCAGGTGGTGTCGATGCTATAGGTTCATAGTCCACGTTTTGAGTAGCAAGGACATGCCCTGTGAGATCGTTTCTATTTCTGTCCCCACTTTCAGGTGAGTACTCTGAGGCTCAGAGAGGAGAGTGGTTTCACCAGCTTCTCGCAGAAAATATACGGTGAAGCTATAATTAGAATTCATGCAATGGGGTCTCAAAGGTGGTGGTTTAACCAATATGCTTGGGTCCTTGGTATACAGCTATTGAGTGAGTAAGTAAAGGTATAACTTGCACTCAGTAAAATGCACCCATAAGTAAGCATTGGGTGCTGGGTCTAACAGATCACCACTGTGTAGCCAGAGGTTGGAATATAATGAATAGAACCCAGGTAATCACATATCTTTCGTCGGTGCTTTTTACACCTTGGAACTGAATCCACTATCAGCTTTTATCTTGACCGCATTTTCTTCTCATGGCCTAAGCAGGTCCTTCCACCTTTGCTGTTGATAGAACATAAAGGAAGCAGCTCAGCAAGTGTTCATTGGGGTTACCTTTCCGTGTGTCTGTTGCTTTGGAAAAAGTGGCACAGATGTGGCATCCTGCTGACATGAATATTTCTTACTAAACTGAACAGCAATATCAGTAGATGTAGAAGCAATATTCATTTGGAAATAATGCCACTATTTAAGCTTTTGTCATCGGCAAAGTGATTGTTTTCCACTTTTTGGAGGAAAGAAAATATTTCCACGAATAGCCTTGACCCCTGCGCCCAGCCAGGCCCAGTGCAATTGTGTGGTGGATGAGATTCAAGCTCTCATCGGCCACTCTGTCCTGATAACAGAGATTTACTCCCTGAGGGGCCTCCTGAGAACAAGGCCGTCGGAACAAAATAAGAATGAAATTTCATGTTCCTTGCAACAATTCAACAATTATAGGTTCCGGGAAGAGCTCTCTGTGCACTCCCACCACCCTGGACAATGTTTTCCAGCTAGATAATGCATCTAGTCAGCCCTGCGTATCCATGGGCTCCATGTTTGCTGATAAGGAGGGCTGACTGTAGGTAAGGGCCTTGAGCATCCTCGGATTTTGGTAGCTGTGGGAGGTCCTGGAATCAATTCCCTGTGAATAGCGAGGGATGACTGTATATGTGACAAAGAGGATTTGCCTGGAAGAAAATTTATTTACTTATTAGATTATTTTAAGAGACACTTCTTGGCTCAGAACTGGAGGGAACAAACTGTGTAATAGAAAATATGTGACTTATAAAAAATATGTGATTTCATGCAACAGAAATCAGGGGTGAAATCCTAGCATCTCTACATTGTAATGGGGTCCAGTGTTAAGAAAAGGACTCTTCGCTGTATTTTATTGACTAGAATTCTGAAGCTGTTATTCTCTCTGCAGAAATGTCAGTTGAGGTACTAGTTGTCTCATATTAGTCACTGCTGGGAATGAGAAATTAGACCTGAAGATTAGTGGCTGTATTCACTTCACTCACTCATTCATTCATTCATTCATTTCATTCAGTTACTCAATAAAAGTTGTTGAGTGCCACTGTGTTAGGTACTCTGAAGGTCCCAAGGAACATAAAACATGGTGCCTGCCCTCAAGGCGTTCACAAAATTACTGAGGATACTGTTCAAAAAGGAAAGAGGTTAACAGCAAGAACTGGTGTGTGACAAGGATAATACAAAAGGTACACAGTAACATAGAGCAGTGTTTCCTCAAAGAATGGCCCTGGACTGTGCATCAGCATCGTCTGGGAGCTTGTTTGAGATACAGTTCTTGGGCCCCACCCCAGGCCCACTGAATCAGAAGCTCTGTGGTTGGGACCCAGGGATCTGTATTTTAAGCAAGATCCTAAGGTAATTTGTAGGCACATTAAAGTTTTAGAAGCACTGTTTTAAAAGATCACTTGTATCAGAGGAAGAACACACTAAGGTCTTGTCCTCAAGGGTCTGCAACTTAAAGGAAAAAATGAAATTTGAATACGAATAACCAAATGTGATAAGAAGGAACATTAACAGATGTGACTGTGGGAACAAAGAAGGACGGGAGGTAGGGAAATTTTGCTTGACGGCAGGTAGGGAAATCTATTTCCTGGAGAGGGCCTTGGAGGATAGGAAATGTATCGGCTAGGCAGGCCCTGGGCTGTCAGTAACAAAACCTGATTGAGAGGGAGTTAAGGAAGAGGGGTGGTTCTTTCTTACAGAAGAAGTAGCCTGGAGGTAGGTGGCCTCCAGCGCTGATTCAGGTACTGAAGGATGTCTGCCCTCTTTTTTTTCCCCCTTATGGTCACAAGGTGGCTGTGGTAAGCTAGGAATCCCATCCTCACCCTACTGTATTCAAATGCAAGATGCAGAGGGCCCTGGGGCCAAAGGATTCTCCTTCTGCTTTCTTATCAAGGAGGCAGCTGTTTCCTAGAGGCCTCCTAGCAAACTCCCCCCTCGCCCCATTGACTAGGACTGGGGCATATGACCACAAGGGGCTGGTCTACCCTCCATGGCTTCTAGGAATCCTAGCCCAATACTTATGTAGAATTGGGCTTGTTTCAAGCAGGGAATAAGTATTTGTAAGTGGCAGAGCTTTGGAGTAATCCACCAACACTGTATGGCACAGGAGGACTTCAGTGGGTGAAATCAGGAGTACAGGCATTCCCAGGAGAGGGAGAGTGGAGGGTGTGTGAAGAATAGTTACCAGATGAGTTTGACTGAAGTGTAGGGGTCTTACAAAGGAATTTCCAGACATTTATTTTTATTCTGTGGAAGCCCAATTCACAGAGGAGAGGAGAGCATAGCTGCTTTGGTCAGAAGTAGGATGGGAGGCCTGGAGCTGGCCTGCTCAGCCTCTGGCCTACCCCAGCTGAAAGAGGGCTGCTGCTGCTTTCTCCCCCCCCCCAGTTTTATTGAGATATAATTGACATACAGCACTGTTTGAGGTGTCCAGCATAATGATTAGATTTACATATATTGTGAAATGATTATCACCATAGGTTTAGTTAACATCCATCACCTCGTATAGTTACAAAAAAAAAATTTGTTTCCTTGTGATGAGAACTTTTGGGATTCTCCTCTCTTAGAAACTTTCAAACATACCATACGGCGGTGTTAACTATAGTCACCATGTTGTACCAAAAGGACCTCTTGAAGGCCAGACTGAAAAACGATGCCCCAGGCCCTGCTCCTTTGACCCTGCCACACCCGAGGTTCCTTGGGGCCCTCTCCTCGCAGGAGACCATGAGGCACAGTTAGCAAGGGCCCTCATCTGGCCTCAAACTGGAACTTCACAGGTATGTATGGGAAATACAATGATCCAGGCTGGGTCCATGTGCTTGTTTTTATGGTGGTGGGCTTTGAAAATGCCACATGGGGCCCCACACCTCTTAATCCTATTCCTGACCCTAAATCACTAGAACAGGAATTGAGGAGAGCCTCGTGGGGAAACGGCCAGAGGAAGGGGAGCTCTGTTCCTTGTGGGAAGTGGTTTGCCTCCTCACCTCCTGCCCTTACCACCCTGTACTAGTTTCCCAGGGCTGATATAACAAAACACCACAGACTTGGTGGCTTAAACAACAGAAATGTATTGTCTCACCATTCTGGAGGTCAGAAGTACAAGACCAAGGTGTGGGCAGGACTGGGTCCTTCTGAGGACTGCGAAGGAGAGTCTGTTCCAGGCCTCTCCCGTAGCTTCTGGTGGTTTCCTGGCAGTCTTTGGCGCTCCTTGGCTTGTGGATCTCTGCCTTCATCTTCACGTGGTGTATTCCCTCTATGCCTTCACGTTGTCTTCCCTGTGTGTGTGTCCATCTGTGTGTGAATTTCCACTTTTTAAGAACATTTTATTGGAGTAGAGTTGATTTAGAATGTTGTGTTAGTTTCAGGTGTACAGCAAAGTGATTCAGTTATACATATACATATACTCATTCTTTTTCAGATTCTTTTCCCATATAGGTTATTACAGAGCACTGAGTATAGTTCCCTGTGCTATACAGTAGGTCCTTGTTGGTTATCTATTTTATACATAGTAGTGTATGTATGTTAATCCCAACCTCCTAATTTATCCCTCCCCCCCACACATTTCCCCTTCGGTAACCATAAGTTTGTTTTTGAAATCTGTGAGTCTGTTTCTGTTTTGTAAATCACTTCATTTATATCATTTTTTTAAATTAGATTCCACATATGAGTGATATCATATATTTGTCTTTCTCTGTCTGACTTACTTTGCTTAGTATGAAAACCTCTAGGTCCATCCATGTCGCTGCAGTTGGCATTATTTCATTCTTTTTATGGCTGAGTAGTATTCCATTGTGTATATATGCCACATCTTCTTTATCCATTCCTCTGCTGATGGACATTTACGTTGCTTCCATGTCTTGGCTATTGTGAATAGTGCTTCAATGACGAGTTTCCACTTTTTATAAGGATACAGTCACATGGGATTAAGGCCCACCATAATGACCTCAACTTAACCATCAATTTCTAAATAAGGTCACACCCACGGGTATTGGAGGTTAGGACTTCCAACATCTCTTTTTCGGAGCAATATAATTTAGTCCATAACACATCCCATATTCCAAACCTCCACTTCCCTTTCTCTGGGGCCTTCCCCTCCCACTCTTGTTCCCAGTGGTCACAGTCTAGTCACTTAACTCTTACACCACTGGAATTTAGTGGGGGAAGGTGGGTGATTTCAAGGAATATTTCAACCTCACTGTTCTGTTTGAAGGGATGATTGTGTAGAATAGTGTATTAAAAGAAACTCTGGGACTAAATTATATACCTATATTCAATCTTGTGCATGGGATCCTAAGTTTGAAGAAAAAAGAATGGAATCAAAAGACTGAATAATAATTATTATAATTTTACCACTATTATCATTTATATAGCGCTTTCACACAGATTCTCATTTGGAAACACGTTCCTTTTTTTGCCAGTGGTCAAGATCCCTTGTTCCCATCCCCTTTTACCTCATAATAAGTTCTCCTTGAGGATGTTTTCTGACAGGATTGTCTGCAGAAAACCCTTTACTTAGAGATGTAACTGGATCTTCCTAAATTTAGCAGAGTTCATGCCACACTGAGCTGAAACCCAAGTAAGGGAAGATGGAGAGAGAGAGTAAATGAGACACTGAAGAAATGTGAAATAGAATTTATAGAAAAAATCACTTTTTTTTTGGTAAGGGCACTGACAAAGGTGGGGTCAAAATTTGGTTGAGCCAAGTTATTTTTAGGTTATATGGTCCTAATTTGGCGACATGCTTTATTTTTTAAACTTGGAAACTTGCTAATAAAATACTAGTTACTAGTGACAAAAATCTGCCCTTGATCAAGGAAGCAAAAAGGGGAAGTTACGACACTGGCTTTGGTCTCTCCACTTTCTTGCATTTGACCAGTTGTCAGATGTTACGATCATTTCCTCTTACTCAGTGGAAATTTCCTCTTACCCCATTTTCTCTGCAAATGAAGAACAGCTGCACAGAACCTCCATTCAGCCCTCCCTGTACTCAGAGATTCTTATTCGTGTCATCACGTCTTCTCTCTCCTTTATCCCAGTCCATCAACAAGCTCCATTCATTTCTCCTCATCAGAGCACTTGAAGCGTGACACCAAACCATTGCTTACACTGTCATGCCTACCTAGAATGCTTTTCCCTCTGAATTTTCTGCCAGAATCTCTCCTTTCTTCATTGAATACTTAGCCGAGGAGAGAGTTCTGGAGCACATCTAAGAAGGCATAAAATGGGGAAGCCCCCAGAAAGGCAGGTAAACACATCCTGAGGTGACGCAGCTTGGCTTCCTCATCTCTCCCTGTAGCCCTCCTAATCGGCCATGCCTCAAGTGCTCATTGTTATCGACCAGTTGGGGTTTTCTGGATCTCTACTTTCCTAAAACCCAGCTAACTTCTAGGATGAAATGCAGTGTGTGGGTGTCTCCAGAGAAAGAAGGCCCAAGGCGTAATAGCAGGTGACTCTTGAGGTCTCAGACATGGGAAGACAACTACAACCAACAGGGCACACTTGGAGGTTTGGGTACCACTTGGCTGCTGAAGGATGAAACCTCTCCTAAAGAAGAAAAGGAGGCAGATATTCAGACCTGTGATGGAGTCAGTGAATTTCATCTACCCAGTTCCCATCAGGTCCAGGGAAACAGGGACCAGCTCCAGAGTCTGTGTGGTCTTACAGAAGCTGGGGCAAGTTGCAGAGAAGTTCCAAGGACTTAAGTCCAGTGTAGCCTGGATTTGGGTACCACTGGAACACAAACTCTTCCGTGCCCATGCAGTTCTTAATTGCTGGTAGCCCCACGTCCAGAACCAGAGATCCCAGCATGCCTATGGCCATTTTGCATCCAAGTGCTGCCAGGGCACTTGCAAATGGGGCCAAGACCGTAGAACTAACCATGAGACTATGGCCAGGACTGAGGAGTTCAGCTATATTCTTCAACACCTTCAGACCCTTGATAGCAACTGTTGAAAACTGGTAAATGAGATCTTGTCTCCAGTACAATCATTTGGATCCTTGGCTGTTCTTTAATGTTGAACCCCACATGCCCGACTTAAAGGAGTGTCCTTGCCAGAGACGCTTGAGATGCCCTTGCCATCACACGAGTTCTTCTACAGCACTCCTGGAATGACCTAAAAGGGCCCGTGAAGTGGCACCGACCCTTAGCTTACTACTTCTCGACGCTGATCCCCACAGATCACATCCTAGTTTCTGTCACATCAGTAGCTCCCCTGTCTCATTTAAATCCAAATGAAGAAAATCTTAATACAAGATTTCATCATTTCCAGATTGGACCAGGCCGGCTTTGGGTATCTCAGTAACAAGTACCTTTGTCCTTTTCAGTCCATTATTTTGCTCCTGAGGCAGTGTCTACAGCTCTGGTGGGTAGTACAGTATTTGTGTAACCCTGCCCCTTTTGTCCAATTACGCATACTTTGAGGTCATGCACTGTGTCTTTTATTAGTTTTTCAGACTCTACGCAGAGCTTGACACAGTATTTGCCAGACACAGACATACTATTGCTTAACGTGTAAATTCAAGGTGTTTGGTTGATTCTGAAGAAGATCAATTATGTAGTCTTTCTCTAGCTGTAGGCATTAAGTTCCAGAAAACCCAGAGGCTAAAGGAAATCCTGGTTGAAGGTCGTCTTTACGGCAGAGGTAAGGGTGGCTGGCTCAATGGCAACCCATTACAGATATTTTCACATTCACTGAAACAAAACATTAAAAGCGGCATTCTAAATAGAATATTAATAACATTTTATCACCTTCAGTTAATATTTGGTGATTTTTATTTTTTTACTTTCCTCAGCTCACGTGAGAATTATGTCTTCTCTCCAATTGCAAGAAAATGATTTGCTTTCTTGCAGAAAATATTCATGTGTGAAAAACCAATTTTGGCCTGTGTCTGGTCCTATGTCCAGCATTTCAGTCCTTCTGATTTTAGGACTTGAAATTGTTGACCTTGAACTTCAAGTGGTCCACCTTAGCGAGCCACCGTATCCCAGGGATGTGGAGGCCCTTGGAAGCTTGAGATGGAAAAAGCTCTGTTGGGGTGGATCTAACTCAGCTCCTGCCCCAAGCCCCTTAACTGGTGGGATCCCTTCGGCCCCGCCCCCAGAAGCCCAAGCCAGAGCACCTGCCATCAGCTCCTCTCACACGCATCTCTCTCCGGTGCCCCCAAGGAGAGTTTCCAGTTCTGAGGTCAAGGCTGATCTCATCTTCCTTTGTCTTTCCCAAGACATCATTGCCAGAGCCCCTGCTGCTCTTCACCGTCTGTTTTACCTCCTAATTCTCAGCTCCCTCTTTATTCTAAGAGCCACCCTCCTCCCAGAATGGACCTCCCACATGGCATCTCACCAGTTCTTAGGCTGGTGAAAAGGCGTTAGGATTGTATGTACGTGAGAGGGGAACTCAAGTTGGGGAGAAATTTGGGTACTCATCACGGAGAGCTTCCAAAGTTTCCATGTCCATACTGTAACTCAGGGGTCCCTAACCCCCGGGCCATGGACCGGTACTGGTCCACAACCTGTTAGGAACCGGGCCACACAGCAGGAGGTGAGTAGCGGGCGAGCAAGCGAGCGAGCGAAGGTTCATCTATATTTACAGCTGCTTGCCATCGCTCGCATTACCACCTGAGCTCCGCCTCCCGTCAGCATTATGGTGAGTTGTATAATTCTTTCATATATTACAATGTGACAATAATAGAAATAAAGTGCACAATAAATGTAATTCGCTTGAATCATCCCAAAACCATTCCACCCCCGCCCCCCGGTCCGTGGAAAAATTGCCTTCCACGAAACCGGTCCCTGGTGCCAAAAAGGCTGGGGACCGCTGCTTTAACTCATTTTACAAGCCATGGTTTATAGACCTTGTCCTTGGATCCCTTCCTTTCTGTGGAAGGGGTTCCCCATTGCCTCCCTGGTGTTCCCCAGAGTCGTGATATAATTGGAGGTTGTGCAAAAAGGGGGACTTTTGGTCAAATATTTTCTTCGCAAACTCTAACCCACTCTTGGAGATCCATACTACACTGAGAAATTCTACGTTGGGGGAAAAAAAAACCCACTTTTTTTAGCTTAACACTTCTCAAATATTTAACCACAAGGACCAGGACCGTGCCCTCCCCCACCCCCACCATAGATCATCTATTATCATCGAGTAGGACAGAATTTTGCAAACACTAGGGTAACCCATGAGTTGCACACTTCCGCATGGTTTCCAAGCCTGCTGCAAAGTGGACTGAGCTTCTCTACTCAGCCCAAATGTTCTCTGTCTCTCCTTCAGAGTGTGATATACTATGCCACCGGGGGCCATTTTCTCCATTTGCTGGCGCTCCACCTCTAGGCCTTCGCTCGTGCCTTTTTACCCACCTGGATACTTTTACCCTTAGGCACAGCTTATGTTCCAAATCCCGTGTGAAGCCTTCTCCAGCCTCTCCAACTGCCAATACGCTTTGTCTCCAGTCCTGCACCAAGTGAAGGCCTAATTCTCTCCCAGCAATGAAACTGTACATTCCCATTAGGCATGACCGTATCACATCCAACTGCAGTGTTTCTCCTTCGCTTCTTTTGAGGATGTAAAAAACGCACTAACCACCTCTTCGTTGACTGATGGATAACAAGGTACCATACAAGTGGCACCTTTTGATCTGCAGTTTTGGGGGCATGGAGTGTGGTTTCCTTAACCAGGTACAGTTCAGTTCTTCCTGAGAATGCGGCTACCCTGCATTTACCCCCATGAAAGCCTAGCATACTTATTTCTACTTTATTTTAAGGAGAGAATGAATGTTATGGGGGTTTTCCCCCTGATTTAACAGAAGTGACAGCTTAGAAATTTCATAATGGCTCAGTGCCTAAGAAACACTTCAATTCTCCCTGGACCAGTCATACCACAGTGGTAACTTGAGGGTCTTGTTCCTTCCACTTCTCTGCAGTAGAAGTTCGAGCCATGACGATAATGCAGACATTATCTTTCATGTGTCCTCAGAGTTATGTAAATGACCCTACCTTCCTTGCTGACTGAAAAACTGTCATTAGTTTGCTTTTCGGGTCATTCTCTGTCTACTGAATGAAATTCAATAGTCCTTGGGAATTCAGCCTTCTGCAGTCTAATCACTAGATCATTGTTAAAAAAAAAAAGGTTATCCTTTTAAATGAATCAATTTTTCTAGAGTAGTAGAAAGGCAGTTAGGTTTTGTTTTTGTTTTTCCTGTATACCTTTAGGGACTGTTCAGTTTTTGTTTTTGTTTTTGTTTTTATTTTTATTATTTATTTATTTTTAGCTGTGTTGGGTCTTCGTTTCTGTGCAAGGGCTTTCTCTAGTTGTGGCAAGTGGGGGCCACTCTTCATCGCGGTGTGCGGGACTCTCACTGTCATCGCCTCTCTTGTTGCGGAGCACAGGCTCCGGACGTGCAGGCTCAGTAGTTGTGGCTCACGGGCCTAGTTGCTCCGTGGCATGTGGGATCTTCCCAGACCAGGGCTCGAACCCATGTCCCCTGCATTGGCAGGCAGATTCTCAACCACTGCGCCACCAGGGAAGCCCCCCGACTGTTCAGTTTTTACCTTTATTAACTAGATTTTCATTTTTAAAAATATTGCATGTACTTGGTAAACACACACATCCAAGTGTACAGAGGGTACACATTGGGCCCTCCGTGTCCGCAGGTTTCTCGTCCACGGATTTGCAGATCGGTTGGTTGTATCAGGGGATGGGAAACCCAGGGATACAGAGGGCCGATCGTATTTTTTGTACTACATCATTTTATATAAGGATCTTGAGCATCCGAGGATTTTGGTATCTGCGGGGGTCCTGGAACCAGTCCCCTGCAGATACGAGGGACGACTACATAAAATGAGAAGTAAGTCCTCCTCTCACCTCAGATTCTCAGTCTCCAGTTATCCCCATGAGTGAACAATTTTACCTGTTCCTTGTAAATCTTCCCAGGAATATTTTAACATCTCCACCACACACATGCACGTGTGAGTGGAACATGCTACAAACACTGTTATACACTCTACTTTTTTTTTAATCCAACCAGATAAGTTGGAGAACTTTCCATATCAGCACACCTAGATCTACTTTATACCTTTCATTACTGAATAATATTTCATTGAGTGGGTGGTACCACACTTCATTTAACTAGTACCCTGGTAACAGGCATTTTGGTTGTTTCTAGTCTCTTGCCATTGTATATAACACTGCAATGCATTATACATATATCTTCGTACACCTGGGAACGAATATTTGTTGAAATTGCTAAGACAATTTTTGATCAATGTTGTGAAGTTCCTTCCCAAGTGGCAGCACCTATTTACTTTCCCCCTTAATAGTGTATGAGTGTTTCCCCACAAGTTGCCTGTGCTACAGATTTTACTTACCCGTTTCTGCCCCTCTGCTAGATTAAACATGGTATCTAATTTTAATTTGCATTTCTCTAATTATGTGCAAAGGTGATCTTTGCATAAGTTTTATTAAGTTTTTTGCATATCATTATATGCAGATTCTTTGTTCATGTTCTTTTCCTTTTTCCTTTGAATTGTTACTCTTTCTCTGACTGGTTTGTGAAATTTTAAATGTTAATATCTTCTGTCATGTATTTTGCCAACCTATGTAAAATCATTCCTAATGTGTGTTCTTCTGCAACTTTTCTGATTACTTTTTAAATGTTGTCTAAATATTTTATCCATCTGGAAATTAATTTATTATACTAAATGATTGTAAGTTTCATGGGAATAGAGGCCAAGTTTTAAATTAGCCGTTGTATACCTAATATCTCACACATTATTTTAGTACCAGTTGTGGCCAAGATACAATGGGTAGCACATTTCTGGCATTTTCTTTGCTCTTTTTACCAACTTTCTCTCAAAAGATTCTCTGACCTGAGGTTTGGGAGGGATAAGCCATACCATACCACACTTTACTGAAATAGCAGCAGTTGGGCAACAGCGGTGGAGGTGATGGTGATGGTTAAGGAGTTGACCTCCACCCTGACCTCCGTCACTTCCTCCTCATGATGGGCCTTGGGTAGCACCCAGAAGTGTATCGCCCCACATTCAGCACTTTCCTGGCACTCCCATGTGAGATTTGGTCACCTTCAACTGTCTCTGAGTGGAAGAAAACTCACAGTACTGTATACCAGTCAAACTGAGGGCATTGGGGAGAGGGGGATGTCCTAGAAGATTCTTTGGAATGTGCTTTGACTAAGGTAGCTACATGCACTGCCATGTGCAGACTCCCCTGGGTGGTTACACATCGGAGCTCACCTCTACCATTAGTTTGGAGTCTGGAATTGATAGCAAGGTGGGGCTGAGTGAACTTCAAAACATTGTCACCATTTTAAAATTTCTTACAAACACCCCTAAATCTCAGTGGCTTACAATGACAAACATTTATTTTTCCTCACTCCTGGGGCAGCTCCATGTGGGTTCAAGTTGGCTCCGTGTGTGTCCTCATTCTCCTTGGGCTGTCAGTTACCTGAAGGATGTTCTTCTCATGGCAAGTGCAAAAGGACGGGCCAAGTCACATTACCATATTGAGCTCACCAAGGTCAAGTTGAAGGGATTTCCAAGTAGCTTCTGCCTACCTCTGATAGAACACAATATAGGGAACTGGTGAAGATAATGGACATTGGAGCCTGACAACACTGGGACGGCAGACACTGTTGAATGCCTGCTCAAAAACTATCTCCTCTTCCTTCCATGCTGGTGGACACTAGTCCCCACAGTACAGGCTTATAACACCAGATACTTTTCTAGCCTCTCTTGCAGCTGTAGGTAGCCATGTTACACAGTTTTGGCCAATGAGACATCAGGAGAACCCTGCTGGGTGCCCCTGGGAAATTATTTTCCTATTTGAGTAATCCACTTAATTCCTCAACTCCTCGATATTCTTATCTGCAAGTTGGGGCTAGATATATTTCACAGTGTTGTTGTATTAGTCAGATTTGCTTTGTAACAAACAATCCCACATCTCGGTAACTTACAATAACTAACATATATTGATTTTTCTTGCTAATGGTCTGCAGGTTATCTGGAGGGGGTGGGATGGCTCTGCTTCAGGCCGTGAGTAGGGTTTAGCCCCACTTCATGTGTTTCAGAACAAGACAAACTATGCAAGCATGTTTAAAGTTTCTACTTATGTCACTAACATTCCTCTGACCAAAACAGTTCACATGGCCAAGACCATCAATAAATAAGGCAGCGAAATATGCTCTGCCCACAATGGGAAGTACTGCAGTTATGTGACAAAGGTGTGGGTGTATAATCCTGTAAGAGTAGAATGAAGATTTAGAATAAGAATCCAACCTCTCGCACTTGCTAGATGTGTGAGCATAAACAAATCACTAGCTTCTTAGAACCTTCGTTTACTCATCTTCCAGATGGCACAGGGCTCTTTGCTCTGGATTGGTATGAAGATTAAACATAGACCATGTACCGTAGGTGGCCCTCCCCTGCCCCCACAACCAAATTCTGATTGTTCACTAATGAATTCCTCCCCCAAGTCAGGTGTGGCGTGTGATTTAATGTTGGCTTCCCCTGAGGTTGATGAGTGGATTAAGAAGTCAACATAAAGGCTCCCTGCGGGAGGAGGCAATCCATTTATTCACTGAACACCTGAAACCATCATTTCAAGGTCATTGTCATGCTTTCATGCTTCAATAAACCATAACTTTTTTTTTCTTTTTTTGGCACATGACACTTAATTCAGTCTGACAAGAGCATACAAACACTGGTATTTTAGGGTTGATGTTTGGCTGTTTCATAGGCTCCCTCTGCTGGAGTAAAACATCAGGTTTTGTCCTCAAGACTTGAACATCCTTTCCCTTTAATTGAAAGCAAATGTAATCAACAATTTGCTGCATGGCTAGACTGGCTTTTCACACAGTGTTTCTGCTGCCACGTCCTAAATTTACCTGCCACAGAGCTGTAATACCAACCGGCACTCTTGCCTTTTCAAAACAGAGCCTTACAAAAGAGACTGACTTTAAAGAATTTGCCAGAATTGTGAATTGTTTTTTTTGTTTTTTGGTTTTTTTTTAACATCTTTTTGAATTATGGTTTTCTCAGGGTATATGCCCAGTAGTGGGATTGCTGGGTCATATGGTAGTTCTATTTTTAGTTTTTTAAGGAACCTCCATACTGTTCTCCATAGTGGCTGTATCAATTTACATTCCCACTAACAGTGCAAGAGTGTTCCCTTTTCTCCACACCCTCTCCAGCATTTATTGTTTCTAGATGTTTTGATGATGGCCATTCTGACTGGTGTGAGATGATATCTCATTGTAGTTTTGATTTGCATTTCTCTAATGATTAATGATGTTGAGCATTCTTCCATGTGTTTGTTGGCAATCTGTATATCTTCTTTGGAGAGATGTCTGTTTAGGTCTTCTGCCCATTTTTGGATTGGGTTGTTTGTTTTTTTGTTATTGAGCTGCATGAGCTGCTTGTAAATTTTGGAGATTAATCCTTTGTCAGTTGCTTTGTTTGCAAATATTTTCTCCCATTCTGAGGTTTGTCTTTTGGTCTTGTTTATGGTTTCCTTTGCTGTGCAAAAGCTTTTAAGTTTCATTAGGTCCTATTTGTTTATTTTTGTTTTTATTTCCATTTCTCTAGGAGCTGGGTCAAAAAGGATCTTGCTGTGATTTATGTCATAGAGTGTTCTGCCTATGTTTTCCTCTAAGAGTTTGATAGTGTCTGGCCTTACATTTAGGTCTTTAATCCATTTTGAGTTTATTTTTGTGTATGGTGTTAGGGAGTGTTCTAATTTCATTCTTTTACATGTACCTGTCCAGTTTTCCCAGCACCACTTATTGATTTGTTAATAATAAGCAGGTTCTTGTTTCCTGTGAGTAATGCCCTTGCTACTTCAATTCTAACCTTCTCAGTTTTAGAACATCTGGGAGTATTATGGGAAGGCTGTGACAGGCCTATTTAGAGGTGCTTGCTAAAAGGAAATTAACCTGAGTCACCAGGTTTGTTATGTTATGGAGGTAGACTATAATTTTGTGTAGAAAAAGTGAGGATTGCTGCAAAGCCAGCACTGGCCCCTGCCAGGGGCGGGAGCCGCCCTTTCTCAGGACACACATGTTTCCAGGGCCATCAAAAGGAGATTTCATGTGAATTTATTTTTTATAAAGCCACTGTTCACTGCTTAACGTTTATGGAGTTCCACTTTATTTCTGGCTTGGCAGGGTGCCAAATATGTCGTCTTCTCCTTTTTCACCTCTCTATCTTTTGGGAGTCACGTTTTGGATTTAAATGACTTAGTAGGGTATTCAGTGAATTCTGAATCAATAGACTCAAAGAAGCTTCTGTGTGATGGTATTTAGAGCAGAGGGGAATCTCACAGCAATGCTGACTCCAAGGTATGTGTGGTAGTGTTGGCACCTCCATTTCTGCCACAGCCAACAACAGTCTTCTCCAACATTCTGGAACTCCAAGTATGGTCTGAACCAGCACCACTGGCATCACCTGTGAACTTGTTAGAAATGCAAAAAATTCAGGCCTCCCTCCAGACCTACTGAATCTGACTCTGCACGTTCACAAGATCCGCAGGGAATCCAGATGCATGTTCAAATGCGAGAAGCGTTGGTCTGGAGTAAGGGGACTCACACAGTAATGCCAAGCCTGAGGTACGTGAGAGAGTGCGGGCACCTCAGAAGCTGCCATGGGCAGGAACACCTTACTCCTGCCCTCATCTGAGGTCTGTGACTAACACCCATGGGCCCAGGGCCAGCTCCACCCATCAGCTTTATAATGCCAGGCAATGAGCCCATAATCCCTGCCCTGCAATCAGTGTTTAAGTTCCTTGTTGACTGGCGCTTGCCGACTTTGACCTCGTGGACTCCGACTTCCTGGACCTGTACCTGTCTCCTCTCCACCGACTCAGCTGACTCAGATGACTCCCGGAGTCTCTTTAACAGCTGGTCTTCTTTGGCCCAGATGCCTAAGTTCTGGTCCTGTCCAGCTGGGATGTAGCCAGGCCTAAGTGGTGACACACCTTACTGTTGAGACAGTATTAAAAGAGCTTGTGTGTGTTCAGCAACTCAAGCCTTAAATTAGTCGTAACTTAAAAAGTCTCAGACGATGGAAATTCAAGTTGAAGTAGCTTAATTCTAAAAGGGTGGATGTGGGCACCAATATGGATCAAGTATCTTGACAAAATGTCAAAGTCAAGAAAGACAAAGAAAGGCTGAGGGTCTGTTCTAGATTAATGAAGTCTAAAGGGCATGACAACTAAATGCAATGTGTGATTCTGGATTGGATCCTGTAACAGAAAACACACACACACACACACACACATATATGTGTATATGTATCTGTGTGTGTGTGTGTGTATATATATATATATATATATATATATATACATTTCAGGGGCATTAGTGGAATTATTCGAAAATTTTAAATATGGACTATAGATTACATAATAAATATTTGTATCAATGTTGAATTTCCTGGTTTTTGATAATTACACTGTAGTTAGGTAAGAGGATGTCCTTGTTTGTAAGAAATATACACTGAAGTATTTGGGGGTAAAGGGGCATCCTGTCTGCAACTTACTCTAAAATTCCCCCTTCGAAAATAAGCAATGATAAAGCCAATGTGACAGAATGTTAACAAAAGATGACTATGGGTAAATGGTATATGGGAAATTTTGCATCATTCTTATAATCCTTTGGAATTCTATACTGAACATTTACAAAAATAAAATTAAAAGGGGGGTTTATTAACAGAATCCTGGGGAACTTCACAGAATTAAATGAAGAGATGTCAGACTCAGGGCAGCATGGGGACCTTGGGAACTTGAAGTGAAGCCACCAGAGCAAACTCTGACCTTGGTAAATTTCTTTAACGAAATGATAGAAACCTGGAAATTTACAGCAAGAAAGGGCTCTTAAGGTCCTTTCATGTCTCCATTTCATGGATGAAAAAACTGAGATCCAGACAGCAAAAGTGATTTGCCCGGGGAATCACAGATAATTACTTCAGTTTCCAACTGTAGAGGTTTAGAATTCCTCTTCATATTGATTTATAAACGGATCCCCAAAGTTTGTTCTTTTCCTTAAACTTTGAAGTTAGGATATGAGTTGAAGTAAGAACAAGATTAACATATATAAGTATTCAGTAACATGAATGTAGGTTTTATGAACAAATATCTAAACAAGATTCCCCCCCATGATTAACATGGTTCTCCCCCAATTTTGTCATTAAATGTATATATGATAAATACAGTATTTAAACATAAAAAGCAATGTCGTTGTCTTTGAACACAATTCTATTTGTATGTGAAAATCAGCTAGAAGATTTGAATTTCTCCACTCTCCATGTGGGTAGGTACATTCTGTCCTTTCCCATGCCCCTTTTCTCACCTCATAGAATACATTGTCTGTCGGTGGAAAGGTAACGCTAATCTACACTTGATTCTTGGAAATGTCCCTAGTGGTTTGGAGAGACTGTGATTGCCAACCGTTTAGAAAGCATAATATCAGGCATGTAGGGACTCCTAGAAGTCACCTAGTCCCACCCATTCCTTTGAAAGGTGAGCCTGCCTGCGGTTGGCTACTCACTCTCACCTCAACTCCTACACCCGTTTCACACTAAGGAACAGATTTAAAACGGAATAGGATCTATTGGCATATATCGAAATAATTATCTTTGAGATCACTTCTGAAATAGTATAATTAGAGAAAACAGAGCTCCTTTAATCATGCTTCCTGTAATCCTGTATTGTCTTTTGGTGTCGAAAAGGCATTTGTGTAGCGCTTGGACCGTTAGACTGGGAGCTGATAAACCTGCCTTGACCAATTACCTGCCTTGACAGCTTTTGAGAGAGAATGCAAATCCTAGCCGAAGGATCCTAGGTGGTTGAGTGCAAAATCCAGTGGCTTAGCGTGTGGTGAGAAGCAGTGAATTTTTTTAAAAAAGGGATTAAGTGTGCTTTCCATCACCTGTGTTCAGACATGATCATGAATGGCTAACATAAATTTTTCAGAGAATGTGGATTCCTATAGTTCATTCTGGTGCCAGACACTGCTGCCTGCCAGATACTCATTTTCCACGTTGTCTTTACTAACAAAAGCCTAATCTTGTTTGGCATAGCAATGTTCTCGGATAATTATTTGGTTTTCCAACTTCTCTGTCAGGGTGGCTATGTCAAACAGTACTAGCTAATGACATGTCAATATAAGTCTGCTTGGGAGTTCGGGGAAGCCTTTTGCTTTCCTGAGAAAATGGGCATGACTGGTGCTGGCTTCCCCATTTCTTCCTGCCTTGAATATAAACATGACGCCTGGGGTTACAGCAGCCATTTTGTTCCTATGAGCCAATATGAGGGAAGGAAGAGAGAATTGTGACATCCTGGCTGTGACATCACACACCAGTAAACATTATCAGCAGTTGGCCACTTCTAGACTTTCTTTAATGTGCGAAAATAACCTTTTATTTGATTAAGCCACTGGAAGTCGGATTTTCTAGTAGTTTAAGAGTGTAGTAGACCCTTTTAGGGAAGTCTGCCTAGCTCAAAATAATCCCAGTTCTTTGTGAAACACCATACCCCTCCCTCTCTGGGTGGATTTTTGCACCCATATTGATGCAGTTGGGGTGAATGCACCTGACCGAGGCTGAGCCAATCAGATTCTCTCTCAGGGATTTGAAATTAGGTTTCAGGGGTTCTAGTTGATCCTGAAGTGTGACTAAACCTGAGGGACACTATAAGACTTGGAAGCTGGTGTGTATCATGGTGTGATGGAGGTCACCTTCAGCCATAGAGAAGGAGAGAAAATGGGTCTGTAGAAGGTGAAAGGGAGAGGCAGAGACCAGTGTCACCAAAAGAGAGAACACTGCCTGGGATCTGGCAACTTTCTGGCTTCCAGTGTGACTCCCTTCTCAGGCCTGGCTGCCCTCAGATCCCTAGCTTCCTTCCAGAGAACTGGGCAGCCCTGTGTGATTGGCAGGGTTGTGCCCTGCACAAGGGCACCTGGCCGAAAGGGCAAGGGAAGTGAAATCCAGCCTCAGTGTTTTGGTCACTAAGCCTTGGCCTGGGGCTGCATCAGCCCAGAGGTAATGTGCCACTTTATGCAATTCATCTGCCCGGAAGGGAGCCCACCTTTTTTTTTTTTTAATTTCACACAAGATTTAGGAAGGCCCTTCTTCAAGATACCTAGCAAAGTTGGTGTCTTCCGACCAAAGGACCTTGACATTCAGACAAAATGTGTTAATGAACAGCTAAACCATTTGTACTATCATTTGATAGATAAGCTGTTCAATACCTTGATTTATTTTGCTTTTTAAAATTGAAGTATAGTTTACATATAGCAAAATGTATGAATCTTAACTGCATAGTTCAATGATTTCACTGTGACTCATATATTTATTACCCAGATTAAGAAAAAGAACATTTCCATCATTCCAGAAAGTCCCTTTATCCCAGTTAGTACCACTTGCCTCACACACACACACAAAAGATACCGGAGGAGGGACTTCCCTGGTGGCGCAGAGGTTAAGAATCCACCTGCCAATGCAGGGGGACACGGGTTTGAGCCCTGGTCTGGGAAGATCCCACATGCCGCAGAGCAACCAAGCCCGTGCACCACAAGTACTGAGCCTGCGCTCTAGAGCCCGCGAGCCACAACTACTGAGCCTGTTCGCCTAGAGCCTGTGCTCCGCAACAAGAGAAGCCACCGCAATGAGAAGCCCGCGCACCGCAACGAAGAGTCGCCCTCGCTTGCCGCAACTAAAGAAAGCCCGCACGCAGCAACAAAGACCCAACACAGCCAAAAATAAATAATAAATTAATTAATTAATTTTTTTAAAAAGATACTGGAGGTCACCACTCTTCTGACCTCTGTCACCATAGTTTGATTTTGCCTATTCTTGAAGTTCACATAAATGGAATCATATAGCAAGTACTCCTTTGTGCCTGGCTCCTTTAGTTCGGCATGTTCATGAGATCCAATCCCTGTTGTATGTATCAGTAATTTGTTCTCTTTATTGTTGAGTAGTATTCCATTGTGTGAATATTCCAAATTTATTCATTCTTCTGTCGATGGACATTTAGGATGTTTCCAGGTCTTATGAATAAAGCTTATGAATTAAGCTGCTGTGGACATTCTTATACTAGTGGACCTAGGTACTTCTTTCCTTTGGACGCTGATGTACTGTAGTAGAAGTCCAAATTATACATCTTTCACAGTAAATCTATTTATCTCACATGCATTTATCACGTGGATCAGTTTTGTCTGGAGTTGTTCCGTCATCGTGTAGATGGGAGACCTTATTTTGTAAGTGCCTCTTCATAACTATATATTTAATGTATCTCCCCCTTTACCTGTTAAACGTGGGGCTCCTCTCTCAGTATCATGGAGATGCGTGCTTTTGAAAAATTGGTAAATGGTCAGTAGTATTTTGTGTTACAACTAATGAAGCATATTTATAGAGATGGTTCCTGGCATCAAGCTTATAATTAAGAGTCTAGTCCGTGACCAGGAATAGCAACAGCACAGCTTACATGAACCACATAAGATTAAGCTGAGTTCCTTGTTCCTGTGCTATTTGCAATACTAAATCATGCTGGATTTGCAATGTAAAGCAATGTCTGTGTCCCAGCATCCTGAGTGGAGCTTTTTTTTTAAAAAAGGTGAGTGTTCAGTCCTACCTCCTATAAAATCTTCGTATAGACTGGGAGCTTTGTTTTTAAACCTTTCCATGTAATCATCTGCTATAGCAACTGGCCAACTGGCCATTTCTGTCCTATGTACATCCTTACACTTTTGGTGATTACCCTCAGTTGAACATCGGAGCCTGTGAATGGATTTCATCTCCTGTTAAATTTTCCCCAGGCAACCTGAGATGTGGCACACAATTTACTTAACATTGATTTCTTTATGAAGACAGCCCCATTAAAATAATAACAAATTATGGAAAGTGGCCACATAAGGCATATTGGGGGCAATAAAATATGGAGCACAATATGAATTTATTCAGACTGGAATGTCATCTCCACAATGGCAGAGGTTTTTCTCTCTTTTGTTGACAGACATTCTCTGAGTGAGCCATAGTAGGGGTCGATTAACATTTACAGGATAAACCTTATATAAGACAAAGACCTTAGTTACTAACTTACAAGGTTGTAAATCCTGCTTTGCTTAGTACTGGTTATATAACCCGGTGGTTCACCCCAGCCTTTGTAAGGACCAGGACGAAGCCTCCCTAGCTGTGTTCATTCCACAGCAACCACGTGCAACTTGTGGATACTGAAATCTAAGGAAGCGGCTTTGGGGAGTTTCCCGTCCTTAACAGAGCAAAGGTGTCGATTTACTTCACTCTTCTCTCCTCTTCAGCCACAGAGCCAGCTCCTCCTGAGACCCTCTCTTCTCCTCCTTCCCCTCGGCCTAAAATGAAAATTGAAAGCAGCCACAGAGACGCTTTTGTTCATCCTGGCTGCCTGGTCCCTAATGGGGCGGGGTGCGGGGAGGTTGGGGGGTGGCCACTCCCTTCAGCATACCTGCATGCCCAGGTCACCTCAAATCTCCTTTTTGGATATGTTGTTTATATAGAAAGCGATTCTTTCGGAATCTTATAAGCTAGCTCTCCTAAAGACCCCTGGCTACAACTGTTTCCGAAAAGAAACCAGAAAACAAAAAACCAGAATCATTTTCCCTTCGAAGTACCTGAAAGCACGGTGTCACCATAACGAAAATACTTTGGACAGGATCACACAGAGGATTCCCTCCAATGCCTCAATGAATACAAGAGGAGGAAGGAAAGTTAGATACATACTTATAAACCATCATGAACCAGAAAGGTCTCGGGAAGTTACTTGGTCACCTACCTCATTTTACCAATGAAGACTGTGAAGGCAGAGAGGTTACATCACTCGTTCAGGGCCATATAATGACAAAGCCAGAAATTCCAAATTTCCCAGCCACGGTCACCCAGTCCTCCCCACCCCCGCAATAGGTTTAGGTTTTATTTTGCATGCAGAGAAGGTACTATTCAGGGCCTTAGCTTCCTTTAGCCCCAAGGAACACTTTTTTTTTTTAATTGAGTATAGTTGGCGTTACACTGCTGTCAGTTTCTGCTGTGCAGCAAAGTGAATCGGCCATACATATATGCCCTCTTTTTTGGATTTCCTTCCCATTTAGGTCACCACAGAGCACTGAGTAGAGTTCCCTGTGCTATACAGTAGGTTCTCATTAGTTATCTATTTTATACATAGTAGTGTATAAATGTTAATCCCAATCTCCCATTTCATCCCACCCCCCCAGGAACACATTTATTAAAATGTATTTTAAGGTACTGGGGAAAAAAGACAAAAAGATGTAAGCCGTTTTAAAGAATCTCTGCCTTCTCTCACCCACTTGTGACCTTCAAGGCACCCATCAATCCCACAGGCCCATGGCAAAGAAACCCTCCTAGCTTATTTTGTCGAAAATATCTAGGTGAAAGAGTTATTGAGCCTTAAAATGTCACAAATGGCTCAGATATTGTTCTTCTAGGACCATTTTCGTGACTAGCTCTCTCAAGTGACAGGGCAGGTAGTACATAATACTGTCACTTAAGTTGAGGTGACAGCGGTTCCTGGTAAAGAAGAAGATTGCTTCACAGCACTTGTTGCTGAGGCTCCCGCAAGTCTCCTCTCTGTCTCCCCAAATCGACTTTGAGGATTGGAGGATCTACTATCCTGGGGGCAGATTGGAGAGTGTCCCTTGTCCCTGACCTGGAGCAAGATAAGTGGAAGGAGTAGGAAGGTCACCCAGGGCGATGGCAGCAAGGTGACAGTGTGTTTGCCAGGCTTTGTCTCCAGGCTCTAGGGCAGCACTTAACAAGAAAAATCAATCACAACCTTGTGAGTACAGCCAGCACTGAAAACTGCATTTGAATTTGTCCACTCAGGCAGTCAGCCTCACTTTAAAGAGCTCCGGAGCTAGAGGTTTCCATGGAAACAGAGAAATATGTGGGCAAAAATTGCTTTACAGGGAAATGAATGCTAGCAGTGCTGTTAGGTTGGCACTTTACAGCTGCCCAGTTGATGCGAGTTTGTAAGTAATCCAATGAACAGTGACTTTAAAAAAGGAAATACTTTTTCTCTCATAACAAGGGTCTGGAGATAGGTACTCCTAGTTGTGGTACAGATGCCCAACGATGTCCACAACCCCCAGGATCTTTTTCCTCTATCATTCTGTGAATGTTGGTGTTTCATCCACAAGCTTATTACCTCAGGATGTAAAATGGCTGCTACAGCTCCAGGCCTCACATAAACATTCAAGGCACCAAAAAGAGGAAAGACAGGTAACAGCCAAGTCTGTCCAGTTTATTTCCATTTATCATGAAATCAAAAGCTTTCCAAGAAGCTCCCACCTCAGCAGATTTCTCCATTGATCAAAGTGAGGTCACATAGCCAACTCGAGCTTCAAGGAAGGCTGAGAACTGAATATCTGGCAAGGGACAATAGGATTGACATGACTGGCTGAAGCTGATATGCACTGTCTATCACCTGGAGTTAAACACAGTTGTCAGCCTAATAAAACTGAGATCCAGTTAGCAAGGAATAAGGGGAGAATGAATGTTGACTGGCTAACTAATAGTATAAGCCATAAGTATGCAATCAGAATTGACCTTTCCAAGTAAGAAAGGCATTTACTCGATACCTGACTATACACAACTACTCACCTCTATATTCCTGTAATCTCTAGCCCAGTGTCATGCACACAGCAAGCACTTGAAAAATGTCTGTTGAACCATGGTTTGAGACTAGTGCAATGACATAACCGTGGCTTAGAGGAGGGTCTGATGTGAAATGGTCAATTACACATCAGGCCTTAATAACGTAGTCATTCACTTTGGAGGCATCGGGAGACAAAGACTCCAGATAGTCAAGTAACCAATGCCAAGAGGCTAAAACAACTTCTAGTTCCCTAAGCTTTCTACTAGGAAGAAAGCACATAAGAGAGTATGCATCTGTTTTTTTAGTAAGAAGTTATGACTTTTTTAATTGAAGTATAGTTGATTTACAATGTGTTAATTTCTGCTGTACAGCACAGTGATTCAGTTATACATATATATACATTCTTTTTTATATTCTTTTCCATTATGGTTTATCACAGCATATTGAATATAGTTCCCTGTGCTATACAGTATGTCCTTGTTGTTTGTCTATTCTATATATAGTAATATATATCTGTTAATCCCAAATTCCCAATTTATCCCTCCCCCCCTTTTCCCTTTGGTAACCATATTTGTTTTCTATGTCAGTGAGTCTACTTCTGTTTTGTAAATAAGTTCATTTGTATAATTTTTTTAGATTCCACATATAAGTGATATCATATGATATTTGTCTTTCTCTGTGTGACTTACTTCACTTAGTATGATAATCTCTAGGTCCATCCACCTCACTACAAATAACTCAATTTTGTTTCTCTTTATGGCTGAGTAATATTCCATTGTATATATGTACCACATCTGCTTTATCCATTCATCTGTACATGGACATTTAGGTTGTTTCCATATCTTGGCTATTGTGAATAGTGCTGCTATGAACATAGGAGTGCATGTATCTTTTTGAATTATAGTTTTGTCTGGATATATGCCCAGGGGTGGGATTGCTGGATCACATGGGAGAATATGCATCTTCATAAAATAAAATGCCTAGAATAGAGGTCAAGTTAAACATGCGCTATAATCTCATTGCAAAGGGCTTTTTGCCTAGCCTGTACAAAATGAAACCACTGAAACATACCATCCCGTCCACGTCCCAGAATTAATGCCCAAATAAGTATTTATAGATTTGTAAATGGTTGCCGTAAAGTGTTGAATCACAAAATGACAAGATACTATTGCTGAAAGACACATTAAAGACCACCTCAGCTTAACTCCTTGTTTTTTCAGGTGAGGAAACTGAGGACCAGAGAGGTTACGTGATTGGTCTAAAGTAACAAAGTTAGTGACAGAGACTTGTCTAGAAACCAGGTAAACTTGAGAAGTAGTTTTGAAAGAGCAAAGCAATGTGGTTTGGAGATAGTGGGACAGTGAAACGCCCAAAGTGTGGTGATGAGGAAAGAAAAGTAAATACACAGACATGAAGAGCCATACGTTACTAGTCTATGACTTACAAGTTACGGTGACTTAGGAATGCAAGCTGACACAAGCTGGTCCTTGGATGGAAGATGGGGTGCGGGAGGTGAACAGCAACAGCAGGGCTATTTTATGAGGGAGATTCTGAGCGCAGACCTCCAAGGCCTGTGGTGCTGAATGGTGGGGTTGAGTCACTGCTGGACTTGCAACGTCTGTCTTAACCCCAGCTTACTGCATTGCGCACGTGCTTCATGGCAGGAATTGTGCTAAGTGTCTTATATGGAATCCTCATAACAATCCAGTGAGATAGGGAGGTCTTATTAGCGATACTTTTTACAAATGAGTAAACTGAGGCTTAGAACGTATAAGTAACTTGCCTAAATCCACACTGCTAGAAAGTGGTGAAGCGAAGTTTCTCAGTGATTCTCAAACTTGACCGCACTCTGGAATCACCTGGAGAGTTTTCATAAATACTGATGCCTATGTCCCACACCCTGAGAGGCTGATGTCATCGATTTGGGGTGTGGTCAGAGACTAAATTCATGTTGTTTCTAGCCACCAAGTTTAAGCAGCAATAGAAAGCCAATATAAAAGTTAACAAGAAAGTAAAGTATTTCTTTTTTTTATTGAAGTATAGTTGTTTTACAATGTTGTGTGAATTTCTGCTGTATAGCAAAGTGATTCAGTTATACATATATATACATTCTTTGTCATATTCTTTTCCATTATGGTTTATCACAGGGTACTGAATACAGTTCCCTGTGCTATATAGCAGGGCCTTGTTGTTTATGCATCCTATACGTACTAGTTGGCATCTGCTAATTCCAAATGGGAACTGCTTTTTTAATAATAGTCTCACCATCACCTGAGGAGGTAGGTGGGGCAAGTCATTGTGATCCACCTTTTGTAGATAAGGAAACTCAGGCTCTGAGACCTTTCCTGTCTTGCAAGAAATAGAACAGGAAATCATCTAGTGACACTTGGTGCAGACTGGGTTACCAGGTACTTGTAATAAATCTTTCAAGCCAGCAGTCAGTCAGCAAGAATGGGGTAAAACCTGTTTTTCTTTTCTAGTTTCCAGTGTTTTCTTGGCTTGGGTTTCTTGACATGAGAAGGGAAAAGAAACAACTTTGAAATGGTATCTGGGACCAAGTGTTTATAAGTGAAATTCTCTGTTGAATCCCTCTAAAAGATTGGAAGATAATCATTAAGTAGAGCAACCCCCTTCCGATTCCTCATCGCCCAGCATAATGATGGTCAGGGGGCATCAGGAAAACCAGATGGAAGGGACTTATTCTGCACCAGCACATGCGCCCCATTTGGAGACTAATTAAGAAAAGAAACCTGGCCACATTGGCTAAGAGAGCTCCCCACTGGGTTCTGCAGATTTAGACACACTTTTCCTACGCGTGGCATATTGGAAGAGAATTTCCCATTGTTGCTGCTTCTGTTTTCTGGGTAATCTGATCATTGAAATTATGGTATGCAGTGTTCTTGCCTGGTGCCCCCTCTTGCTTCCTTGAATGTCTTTGGGAACTTCCTACAGTTCCTTCCAAGTTCTCACCCTTCCCAAGAGAAATCCTCTGCTGCAACCAGCCTCTGTGCGCCTATAATCCCATCGCTTGCTACTTCAGGTGTGGTCCTGGGACCAGCAGCAGCCTCGCCTGGGAGCTTGTTAGAACTGTATTCTCCTGGCCCCGTCCCTGACCTACTGAATCAGAATCTGCATTTTTAACAAGAGCACCAGGTGATTTGTGTGCACGTTGCAGTGTGAGAAGCATTGCCCTAATACACAGGGTTTTCCCCATCATCCCACAGCTTAAAATACCCTCTCTCCCTCCCACCCCCCACCACTTTCATTTATCCACTTCCTAATTGCCCTTCAAAGCTTAAGCTCATGTCCCTCTCCCTCTGTGAAGCCCTTAATATTCACTCCCTCCACCTTACCCCTATAGATCATAACTTTGAGAATTTAAACAAATGCGAAATATTTCATTATTTAAATGATTCAGCTGTTAAGATGATACCTTCTCTCAAAGTGCCTGGCACATAATATGAATTGTCTGATTCATCAAGATCTGTTTCCTATTTGAAAGCCTTCCCTTAGCCCTGCTTTATCTCTTTAAGCTTCTTCTGCATCAAAGCAGCTCCCCTGAGTTTTTGTCTTCTCAACACCTGAAGTACATCTCCACCCACTCCAGAGATTTCCTGAAGGCCTGGCTCTTACCTGTAACCTAGTGGCTTCCAACTGAATCAAAGCCCCAAACAGGCCTCAAAAGTAAAACTCTAACCATATGTCTATATTGACTTTGTACCCAAAAAGTTTCCCTAACTTTTAAATTTGGGTAGTGAATTTTTTTAGAAAAATTTTCTTTAGGGTATGGGATGTTTTTCTGCTCCACCATGGTACCCACAGGAAACTCAGGATTGTCTCTGGCTTTCTTGTGGACATGCCGTGCAGCGGTATCTCTCTTACTGGCCCCAGACCCTGAGGCAAGAGCCACATCTTTGAGGCTGCCATCTCCCCAATTCCAGGTGGGAGTGGGGGACACACATCCTAACTACCTATAGATCCCCAAACCTTTTCGGGGGATTATAGGATCTCTCCTAATGCTTAGCGCAAGGGAGTGGAGCTAGGAGAGCAGGAACTCCACACTGACTTTCAGTTTCCTGGTTTCGCCTCTTTCCACCTTGAACAGCTTTAGCTCCATCCTGACTCTACATATCCTTCAAGTCTGTTGTTTGTATCATCAACTTTAAGTACTAAAATACCCAGTTTCTAACAACTCAACAGCCTTTTTTCCTCAGAGCTATTATCTCCATGGGTCTCAAAAAAAGAATGAATATATGTATATGCATAACTGAATCACTTTGCTGTACACCTGAAAGTAACACAACATTGTAAATCAACTCTACTCCAATAAAATTTTTTTTAAAAGTTAACATAAAAAAAGTCATTTTGATGTTCGTTGGTCATCAAATGGCTTGTTTCTCTCTCAGGCAGAAGCGTGTGCTACCACCAGAATGGCGGGGCAAAGGAGTGGATGAAATAAATTGCTGGAGGAAATCACCTAAGTTAATGTCAGATTCTGGCTCTGTTACATATGTGTTTGGCATGATATTGGAGTGACCTTCTGCATTCCATCTGGATGGGCAGTCACATACTTTGGGCATTTTGGACTGTTGCTTGCTAATGCTGGCAGTGGTTGATATCAAGCTAGCAAAGACTGCCACTTCAGAGGGCCTGTGGGCAGGACACTTAACCCTGGAAAGGGGTCTGTGGTGAGGCAGGCTTTCTGTGGCTTGGCCCATTTCATTCATTTCCTTAACAAAGGTCATCTCTCCTCAGCAGGGAGTTGGTTCCATCAGAGCACAACCTTTAGGCGGGGCCAGGAAACATAGAATGGGCTTTATTGCTCTCTGGTCTCTTCATACTCAGAGCCCAGCCCAATGGGACTATTTCACAGCAAACACCTCCGTTCAAGGATCAGCGAAGGGAATCGATTAAACTAATGAAAATATTTACACCAAACCACCAGAGACTTGCTTTGTATTTTTGAGATATCTTAATTTATTTCAATTCAGTGTAAAAACAAATTTTTATTTAAAGAACCAAATCCAAATACCATATGATATCACTTATATGTGGAATCTAGTGAGGTGGATGGACCTAGAGTCTGTCATACAGAGTGAAATAAGTCAGAAAGAGAAAAACAAATACCGTACGCTAACACATATATATGGAATCTAAAAAAAAGAAATGGCTCTGATGAACCTAGGGGCAGGACAGGAATAAAGATGCAGACGTAGAGAATGGACTTGAGGACACGGGGAGGGGCAAGGGTAAGCCGGGACGAAGGGAGAGAGTGGCATGGACATATATACACTACCAAATGTAAAACCGATAGCTAGTGGGAAGCAGCCGCATAGCACAGGGAGATCAGCTCGGTGCTTTGTGACCACCTAGAGGGGTGGGAAAGGGAGGGTGGGAGGGAGACACAAGAGGGAGGGGATATGGGGATATATGTATATGTATAGCTGATTCACTTTGTTATACAGCAGAAACTAACACAACATTGTAAAGCAATTATACTCCAATAAAGATGTTAAAAAAATAAATATTTTTTAAAAAATAAATAAATAAATAAATAAAATATACCACACATGAACCGAAACAGACTCACAGACATAGAGAACAGACTTGTGGTTGCCAAGGAGGAGGGACGTGGCTGGGAGGAAGGACTGGGAGTTTGGGGTTAGCAGATGCAAACTATTACATATAGGATGGATAAACAGCAAGGTCCCACTGTATAGCATAGGGAACTGTATTCAATATCCTGGGATAAACCATAATGGAAAAGAATATAAAAAAAGAATGTATATATGTGTATAACTGAGTCACTTTGCTGTACAGCTGAAATTAACACAACATTGTCAATCAACTATAATTTTAAAAAATTTAAAAAAAAAGAACCAAATCCATCCAAGACATCAACACATGCATAGCCTTATGTGCTACAGATACAGGAGAGGGAATTTGGGTTTGTTCTGATAAAGGCCTAACGCGCAGGGAGCCGCTCTCTGCCATCCCCAGTCACTTTTTTCCCCAGTGGAAATGCCATTTCCTCATTCCCAAGGCCTCAGAGTGTTTCAGCAGCACGGAGGCCGTCTTCTTGGAAGTGTGTGCGCTCGTGTGTTCCTCTGTGCTGGGAGTGCGGCCTGGAGAGGGCAGACAAATGAGAGAACACGAAGCAGCCCCTGCCCCGCGTCTCATCTCCTTTCTTCCTAACGTACTGTGTGTTGGGCGGGGACCAGTACCCTCTTCTTCAGTGCTCTCCTCTGCACACTTTTCACGTACACTGTTTTTCCCCCTTTATATTTGCTGATCAATAAAGCCAAGGGTAGGTCTTGTCTGTTCCCAGCGATAAAGAACTGCACGCATAACTGGTCTTTATCCGGCCCGACAAGTGCCGTTTCTCTTTGTTTTTCACAGTGTTTCTGCGAGATAAGAGGAAACCACCCAGACATGATGCATGACCGGGGAAGTTTTGAAATGTTTTATAAACTCATTCTCTATTCTGAGCTGTGGATCAGGGATGGAAAGAAAGAGGGCACCACATAGAACCAAAGTTGATTTTCCTTTTCTGGGTTAAAAACAAGCAGGCGGGGCGGGGAGAGAAAGGAGACATGAATAAATGTTCAGCTGAGGAAAGAATAATCCAGTTTTCAATTATCAGCACAGAAGTCAAATAGGGAGAATTTTAGTCATTCAAACGAGTACGTACCCTGAAAATCCAGTGGCCTTTTCCTATCACAAAAACTGCCTCTGTCACATGGATTCAACACCAATAGTGGCATACAGGACCTCAGTTCAGGTGAAGAGCCAGATATATTCCCAGGAAATTATGGGATGGGACCAGGATAGACTCCTCTTAAGTTCATGCCCTTTGAGGCTCTTGGCAGGTTTCTGAGAGTAAGCCAGGATGGAGGAGTTGATATGAGGCTGATGATGCAAGATATTACATAGAGTAAGACTAAATGTGAGATCAGTTGGTGCTGATAAAGGTACAGAGAGAGTAAGATGTTGTCAGTGGCAAATGAAATTTTGGTAACAATTCGAACGGATGCAGAGGAGGAAATCATTTAGGAGAAATGTGCCGTCCAGCTAAGGAAAGACCCGAGGCTGAGCCCTGAAATGACGGTGGGAAGGCATGGGAAGATAGGGTCTTTAGGATTTCTAGGCAGAAAGGAGGAGTAAACCCAAGAGGCAAAGACAGGTACCTAATAAAAGGGAAACTTAAGTTGGAACCCATGATGTAATTGTTTCTGAGCGACCAGATGGAAAATGAGGGGATGAAGTCTTAGTGAAGCTGATGTGTTAAATATTCTGCATTACTGTTTCTTTCCACCCCTGCCTGGGTTCATGAACTTTTTTTTTTAATTAAAAAAATTTTTTTAAACTGAAGTATAGTTGATTTACAGTATTTCAAGTGTACAGCAAAGTGGTTCAGTTACATATATATATATATATATTCCTTTTCAGATTCTTTCCCCTTATAGGTTATTACAAGATATTGAATATAGTTCCCTGTGCTATACAGTAGGTCTTTGTTGTTTATCTATTTCATATATAGTAATATATATCTGTTAATCCCAAATTCCCAATTTAATCCCTCCCCCCCTTTCCCCTTTGGTAACCACAAGTTTTTTTCTATGTCAGTGAGTCTATTTCTCTTTTGTAAATAAGCTCATTTATATCATTTTTTTAGATTCCACATATAAATCATATCATATGATATTTGTCTTTCTCTGTCTGACTTACTTCACTTAGTGTGATAATCTCTAGGTCCATCCATGTTGCTGCAAATGGCATTATTTCATTCTTTTTTATGGGTGACTAATATTCCATTGTGTATATGTGCCACATCTTCTTTATTCATTCATCTGTCGATGGACACTTAGGTTGCTTCCATGTCCTGGCTATTGTAAATAGAGCTGCAATGAACATTGTGGTACATGACTCTTTTTGAATTATGGTTTTCTCAGGGTATATGCCCAGTAGTGGGATTGCTAGATCGTATGGTAGTACTATTTTTAGTTTTTTAAGGAACCTCCATACTGTTCTCCATAGTGGCTGTATCAATTTACATTCCCACCAACAGTGCAAGAGGGTTCCCTTTTCTCCACACCCTCTCCAGCATTTATTATTCGTAGACTTTTTGATGATGGCCATTCTGACCGGTGTGAGGTGGGCTCATGAACTTTAATCACTCTATTGTAGACTTTTGTCTATGTCTGTCTCCAGTGCTGGACAGTAAGTTCCTTGTAGGAAAAAAAACGTGTCCTAGGCTTTCTAGAGTTTCCCCCACAATACCTACTAGAGGGCCTCACTGGAATAGTAGCTCAGTAATGTTAACTGGCAGAATTAATTAATGAACAACTTCCTTTTCATGTGATTATTTTTCCAAATTAAATGCTAGATTTGAAGGGGCCACGACCTGGATTATATTTTGCCCTTCTAATGTTGCGTAAATCAGAGGAGCAAGTTATGACTTAAGAAATCATTAGTTATTTCAAAAGGAATGGGTGAGTCTAATGGCAGACATCAGGTAGGAAAATTTGATGTGTGAGTCTTCAGAGAAAGGCCAAAATCCAATAGATTGTTCCTTGATCCCAGATTCATCCAGTCATGCCAAGGCTGAACTTTCGGTGATTTTTTCTTTTTTTGGTTACTCTGGCTAGTACTTTTCCTGTGTAGGTCCGCCTTTTTGGAAGGTTGGCTTCATGAGAGTAAAGGTCTTGTCATCTTGTTCACTGTTGTGTCTCCAGCGTCTAGAACAGGCTTTCCTGCTTATAGTAAGGGCTTAAGAAATAATTGTGGAAGGAAGAGGAAGAGGGAGGGAGGGGTGAATAAAGAAAAGAGGAGAGGGGGGCTCTGCTTTTCACGGCAGTCCACCTGGCACTTACTCACTCATCAGTTACCAAAGGCCTCCTTGGGCTCAGAGTCAGGAACCAAGGATACCAAAATGATGAGACACCACAGTCTTTGCATCTGATCATCCAGTAGAGAGAGACAGAGAGAACGCAACAGGTGACAAGTGCTGTGCCAAAGGGAGCATCCAGTGTGCCCCGAGGCAGAGTGGCAGACAGAGAACATTGCAAACGTGAGCAGAACCCTAATAAACGCAATGATGCTTTGTAGGCTTGAGAACATTTTAACCTGTATAGCCCTAAAACTTACGGTACCTAGATTGAATAAAATATGGGAGACGGCCTTTTAGCCATTCTCTATTCAGCATCATTTTGATAGTAAAAGTTCTTTTGCCTTGGTCCTTATTGGACTTTGGTTTCCTTCATGGACTGCAAAAGGCTCCAGCGGGTCTGTCATGCAGCAGCTTGTCATAGAATTGTGGCTTTATAAGCACAGTCGAAATGACACAAACTGAAGGCCCATTGTCTGAGCCAGACCCGCGCCATACATCAGAAGTAACAGCTTTGCTAAGCATGGTCGCTTAGGACCAGTCTTTATTCTTTCCTGAGCAACTTCTTGTTCCTGTGACAAAGATTAATGATATAACAGCTGTTAGGTGGTCTCTGCCATTTATAAAAACCTATAGCAGTAAAGGTGTGTGTTTCCCATCAGAACTGCAAATTTTCTGAAGAGGGGAGATAAACTTGACAACGAAGAGAGAATCAGTGGTTTAAAAAAAAAGGTATGGTGGGCTGAGCTTATTTACAAATAGGAAAAGGACAGGGGGATATGCTGATGGACTTTTTAAGCAAGAAAATCCAGTGTCTGAGGAATAAGGAAGATCCTGACTTGACTTCTGCTTCTTTTCCTTACTCAGGTGCTGACCCCAGCACAGATCAAATCAATTTGCCAGGCGATCCTGGACTCCGGGAAGCAATATGCCATGAAAAAGAGGAAACCATTCCCACTGATGTATTCTTACTATGGAACCGAATACTTGGGTGAGTAAGGGTGTTGGCAAAGGCCTGGAGGAGGAAGGCAGTCTCTAACAGCAGCATTGGCTAAAGACTGGAAGAGTTTGTTTTTGACATAGGTCATCACTATTGCTTTCAGTGGGAACCCTTTAAAAGGCCATTTAAAAACAAATATCGATGGATACTACAAAGCACAATTTCATATTTGTTTTTAGAGTCTACCTGTCAGAAATGGAGCTATTTGGGTGGGAGGGAGACACAAGAGGGAGGGGATATGGAGATATATGTATACATATATCTGATTCACTTTGTTATGCAGCAGAAACTAACATGACATTGTAAAGCAATTATACTCCAATAGAGATGTTAAAACAAAAAAGAAAAAAAAGGAAAAAAAAGAAATGGAGCTATTTTAACAATGACTTTCACTAAAGACTAAAATCCTTTATTCTCAATTGTGAATTCACTGGCCTAATTTTGCTGAAAGTTTAACAGCTTATATGCTCACTGCCAGTAGTACCTCTGCACAGGGAAGCAGGATTCAGCCAATGACAGTTTCAAGTTTTTAATATTAGTGGATCAATAACAGACTACTGAATCACAATGACTACTTTTGAGATACGAGGCTTGTAAAGTGAAAGTTAGTTACTACCCCTTTGAATCCTTCAGTGGCTCCCCATCACTCCTTGCAAGCATGACTTGCAAGCCCCTTTGTAGATTGCCTGCCTCCCTCTCCAAACTCAAGCTTTATCTCTCCCTTCCCTGGTTCTGTCCAGCATATTCTCCAGCAGGCAAAGTGTTCTCATACCTTTGTAACCTTTGTGCCTGTTCCTTTTGCCTAGAATGCCTGGCTTTCCCCAACCCCTTCATCAATCTGTAATACTTAACGCCCAGACTTCAAACTGGTCCTCCTCCCAATTGTGTGAATTAATGATGCTTTGCTTGTCTATATAGGAGCAGCTCATGGCCTGTCGTCCATCCTCCAGATGCTTCTTTCGTACCATGAGCACCTTAAGCCCTCAGATCAGGAGCTGGTGTGGCAGAGCGTGGACTTCCTTATGGAGCAGGAACAGAACTGCAACTGGCCACCTGAGCTCGGCGAGGCCATCGAGAGGGAGAACGAGCTGGTGCACTGGTGCCACGGCGCCCCAGGTCTCACTCCTGTTATTATCTGATAGCATTGCCTTTCACTGGGCTTAGCCAAAAACGGGTGCCTTTTCTGAGAAGTGAGGGTATTTCTCATCTTATGCCATTACCATGGGAGATGAAAAGGTCAAGATGAAACTTTTCAAAGCCAAGAAAGTCTCCATCAGTAAAGGATGTCCAGAAATGATCCTGTGTTTAAAAACTATATGATCTTTATCTACAGTATTTGTATACAAATTAAACTAGTGCTGTCCAACAAAATATAATATGAGCCACATATGAAATTAACTTTCTAGTAGCCCTATTAAAAACATAGAAAGAAACAGGCGAAATGAATTTTAATAATAGATCTACCCCAATATACGCCAAATATTATTTCAACATGCAACCAATTTAAAAATCGAGTGACTTCATATTTTTTAAATATCCAGTCTTTGAAATCCCGTGTCTCTGTTATACTTACATCCCATCCTGATACAGACTAGCCACGTTGCAAGCGCTCAGTAACTTCATGGGACAGTGCAGATCTGGAACCTGGCAGTTCAAAACGCGGTCCCTGGATTAGTGGCACGGGAGTTTGTTAGATATCCAGAATCTCAGGCCCCACCCCAGCCCCACTGAATCCGAATCTGCACTTCAACAAGATCCCTAGGTGATTTGTACGCACATTAAGGTTGAAGATGGACTGTTCTGTAATTCTTCTCCAGATGAGGGTTTCCATTATCACCTAATGAAAAGTCTAGAGAAATGAGAAGCCATTTGCAGTGAACTCTCTGGAATCGAGCCTGGAAACTTATCAGACCCCATCTTTTCCTTTTTTTTTTTTTTTTTTCCAATCCCATTACACTGCTAATTAGGCCTTAGAGAAGGGGCAATTCAAAAAAGACAGTGCATTTTGGTCGATTGGCCAGAGGAGAGACTTAAAATACCAAAATAACACACACATTTTTGATTAGGAGTGTATTTAATTTTCAAGGCTATGCTTCAGTGCCATGAGTACAGCTTTAAAATATATTTGATTTCTCTTTCATTTGTTACCTGATTTTTATTACTTCCTTTCCCCGCCTTACGTAATTAATGTTCTTTAATCCAACTGGAATTTCATTTTTTCTTCAGTACAGTTTGAGGTGACGAATAATAGAAGTCTTAGTCCATTGGCCATATTTTCTCTGCCTGCCACTTTTACTTAAGGAAGGACTTCAAAGGCTCCCATGTGTGCTTGTACGAGCGCCAGGGCATTGTGCATTATGTCCAGGCTAATTCCCACCAGTGATCATTTGAGCCCACTTTTTTCTTGCTTTGAACTTTCTGAAGAAAAACAGCAGTTATTTACCATTCTGGAAATGATATCTCTTCATGTTACGCTCAACACTCCCATTTCCTATTCCCTTTAATCATTTTCAGCAAAGGCCTTTGGGTATCCTCCAAGCACCCCAGGATCCTTGAATTTTGGAGATGTCCCAAATTAAATACAGCCTATTTTGAAAGGATTCAATGTATAGTAAAAGCCCTGTGAAGAGTGGGAAGATAATTTACTAAAATGAGTGGCTGGGTCACTTAATTGATGTGGGGCTCTTGAAGGGCAGTTATTCCATTCTCTCTGTACATCACATCCCATCTGTCTTTGTAAATCATGGACCATAATAGTACAGCATAGGATTCATCACCTTGGGGACTTTATTTATCCTCATTTATCATTCATGTTCAGTATCTTGGTTAGATTAAACGCAGGTTGCAGGGCAAAATCATTCAATCCACGTATTCACTGGACTGCCAAAAATAAACTAATTCACAAATGAATAAAGAACCAAATGGAGCCCATTATGTCTGCCAACCCGCACTTCCATCTCAAGGGTATTGGTCTTCCCTTTAAGAGATGTGCTAAAAATAGCATCAAGAGTGATTATAAATCTGATAAGTGCAGGTTAAAGACCATCAAGATGCCTCTGAAGTTGGCAACAGTAAGCTCTCCAAAAATTATAAACCAAGAGATGACCTAGAAAAATAATTCTCACTTATGTGAGGAGAACATTTTTTGAGAGTAGATTTATGAACAGTGCAGATGGTTTGGGGCGGCAGACTGATTCTGTGATTAAAAACCTGCCAGAAATAATCCACAGTGTGGAACTTCATCACTGATACCTTATCTTCATCAATGATACTATAATTGTTTCCTGTTGACTTTCCTTCAACCCACCTCTACAGGTGACAGCCTTAGTTATCATTTATGCGCTGTGAATATACTTCTGGACTCTTAAGTTAGTAACTCTGGGTTCTAATTGTAGTTCCAACACTAACCAGCTAAGTAACCTTGAGAAAACCACTTTGTTTCTTTTGTGCCTTTGTTCATCTGTGAAAGGAGTGTATTGAGGTGAAGCAGTGAAACTCAGTCTTTTTTTCACCACAGACCCCTTTAATCCTGTGGACCCTTACCGTTCCTGAGGGATATGGCCCAAAAGATTTGCAGACACCCACATTTATAAATACCCAGTGCGGCGTAGAGTTTTTCTCACTAAATACAACGAAGTATAGCAGGCAGATTCACCTGACCCCTTCCTAGCCTTAAAGATTCTGCAGTACAGGGCAAAAGTCATTTACAAAATCATTAAAACAAATGCTGTGGCTAAAAGAAACTCTAGATCGCATTATGTTACATCATTACTGTGGTCACACTGACAGCGCATTTCCTTTACTCTGGGTGAAACACAGGTGTAGCTATATTTTTTTTAAATCATTTCATGAGGGCTCCTGGGTAGGTGACTTTGAATAGAGAACAGTAAGTACTTGTACAATGCAGGTGTCTTTGGTCACTAAGCTTTGTAGCACACACCGTACAATGCATGCTTCGGTCAAATTCCGGATCCCAGAACGGACCTGTGCGCTGATTCTCTAGGATGTTGAAACGAAACGTGCCAAGTCTGGCTATCACGAGGCTCTGCTGGATCACATGTTTCCAAGATTTAGCCTCTCAAACCATACTTCTTAAGTAATAATTCATTTCCCCATTTGTATTTGACAAAGACATATATCATTGCTGCCTCCGGGTTTCATGTCAATGCACAATAATCAGTGTTCCCAGGATGAAATGACACCGTTCCCAGCAAAAGCAAAGAAATCCAACGTCCTTTCCTTTTAGATTAAGCCACCTTATTGTGGATTTCATTAGGTTAGGTAAGGAGACAATAGGTGTAGAAGTTTTTCAAGGTCCTGTCCATGTACCATTCCATGATCCAGGCTGCAGGAAGAGGCCCTTTGTCTCTGGCCAGAACCATAGGATCAATACCCATTAAGCTGCCTGGGGCTAATGGCCTGGTTTAGCAATTAGACCATCTCAACCCGTCTTCCTTCCACAACTTTGATCTCCGCTTCAGCATCGGCCTGCGCTGGGGTGAGAAATGGGACATTATAGGGTCAGCAGACATTTGTGGAGGCCTTGCCATGTGTCAAACACCATGCCACAGATGGGGGAGCAAAAATGAACAAGACAGAGTACCTGCCCTTGGGTAGCTGGCACAATACTAGGGGCGGCAGCCATGAAAACAAGTAATTTCAACAGACTTACAGATATAGAAAACAAACTAGTGGGTACCAGTGGGTACCAGTGGGGAGAAGGAAGGGAGGAGGGGCAAGATGGGGGTAGGAGATTAAGAAATACACACTACTATGTATAAAATAGATAAGCAACAAGGATATATTGTATAGCACAGGGAATTATAGTCATCTTGTAATAACTTTTAATGGAGTTTAGTCAGTAAAAATACTGAATCACTATCCGGTACACCTGAAACGAATATAACATTACAAATCAACTATACTTCAATTTAAAAATTTTATTAAAAAACAGGTAATTTTAATATGATACTGTGTGAGTGCTAAGGTTTGTATAAGGAGTGATGGGAGCTCAAAGGAGGGATTTCTGGTCCTCCTCCAGGTTCCGGGAAGGCTTCCTGGAGGAGGTGATGCCTGAGATAAGTTAGACTAAGAAAGGTGGGAAGTTTGTTCCAAGAAAAGTCAGTCAGAGGCATGGAACCACATGGTGAAGGAAGGGGAACTGTGGGGTGGTTTGGTTTCACTGAAGTAAATGCTTCATGGAGGGCATGGGGGAGAAGTGGCAGGAGGACAGAGTAGGAGCTGGGTGGCAAAGGGCTCTCTGTGTCTCACCTGGAGAGTAGCTTCACCTGGATTCTGGGTGGGGGGGGAGCTAAGAAGCACAGATGACACCACAGAGTTGCTCTGTCTTGAGGCAGCCAATCATTGGCCAAAACCTGCTGGGGGAGGTGCGTAGCATAGCCACCCCTTTGGCTGAGGCCATATCTCCCAAGAAGAGGGCAGCAGTGAGCTTTGTCAGCAGTCAACTCACAGCAGCTGGGGGATGGGGCACCTGCCAGTAAAGTAAAGGGATCCGATAGAGCACCAAGGGCTTCCGGTTCACCTGGCCTGTTCCTCCTCCTCCTTTGGTACCCAGGTTAGATGGTGTCCTTTCACCAGTGGGCCTTTCCTACCTCCAAGTGTCGGTTAGGAGCCTTCCTCTGTGCTTCCTCAACGCCTCTCTGTCCCCTCACGTAGCCTAATGAATGCCCCAGTTAGGTTGTAAAGACTAATGAAGGCAGGGGCTTTTATTTATTTATTTATTTTAAACCATCTGCTTCTCTTTTTTTTATATAAATTTATTTATTTATTCATTTATTTAATTTTTGGCTGCGTTGGGTCTTCGTTGCTGCGCGCGGGCTTTCTCTAGTTGCGGTGAGCGGGGGCTACTCTTCGTTGCGGTGCGTGGGCTTCTCATTGCGGTGGCTTCTCTTGCTGCGGAGCACAGGCTCTAGGCGTGCGGGCTTCAGTAGTTGTGGCTCATGGGCTCTAGAGTGCAGGCTACAGCAGTTGTGGCTCGCAGGCTCTAGAGCGCAGGCTCAGTAGTTGTGGCGCACGGGCTTAGTTGCTCCGCGGCATGTGGGATCTTCCCGGACCAGGGCTCAAACCCGTGTCCCCTGCATTGGCAGGAGGATTCTTAACCACTGCGCCACCAGGGAAGCCCTGGCAGGGGCTTTTAAAAACCTTAGCACCGACTACTGTCCTGGTATATAGTAGGTGCTCAATTAATATCTAAATAGCCACCCATCCTGTGAGCTGTCTCTTTCATTAGCCTCTTTGCCATCTTTCTGCTGACACGATCAGCTCATAGCTACCCTATTGCCCTTCTTTCAGTCTTGGTTGACCCCACAGTGGGGCATTTTGTCTATAATAGTAATCACATCATTAAAAATATAAACCAACCAATTCACAACAAAACACTCCCACTGGTTCCCTACTGCCCACGAATACAGTCCAAGCTGCCCAACTGGACTTGTAAAATCATCCAAAATATGAGCCCAATCTACCCTTCCAGCCCATGGTCCTGCTGCTTAGAACACTGCCCCACTGGTCTTCATGTGACTTGTTTATTGTGGCTTAGAAACTTTGCCCTTGCTGATTTGATGCCTGGAATGCTCTCTCTCCATCTCCTCAGGCCTGCAGTTTCCTATGCGTCCTACACAGTCCTGAAGAAAGCCTTACTTCCATCAAAGCTTCCCCTGACTGTCTCCCTCAGGGAACTTCCACTTTTCTGATCCCTCTAGTATTATTTTCAGGGCCATTCATTTTATGTCCCAACAGCATCATGAACTACATGTCTTATTATGTATCAGTCAAAAGTACATATTTTTCTCTCCCTTTCTAGACAGTGCCTTCCTGAAGGGCAGGAATCGTGTTTAGCATTTATTGTATATCACCCAGGGCCAGAACTGGCAACATAATTTGGGGGACCCAGTACAAAATAAACATGCAGACCCCTTTTTAAAAAATGATTAAGAATTTCAAGATGGCAACAACAGAGCATTCAATCCAGGGTGGGGCCCTTCTGGAGGCCCTCTGTGAGGCTGTACAGGTCACATGCCCATGAAGCTGGCCCTGCCTAGGGCTGTGCATACAGCAGATCATCAATGAGCACTTTCAAATGAATGGATACAGTGAATGAATGAAAGTGTCATTAACTAAGTTCAATTCTTTTAAAAATCATTCTTTGTGGGAATGACACTTTCTTCCTAAAACTGAAGGAGGACAGTGCCATAGGTGACCATTGTCAGTGGTTGACTGGAAAGCACTGGCTGAGGAGAGCCCGTTGTTATGTGTTCGTCATAGGGAGTGTTAAAGGATACATTTTTAAAAGAGAATAAAATCATGACTCTCATACAAACATAAACATATGTCAACAATTTTAACTCATAAATGAATGAGGGAACCACAAAGGTATTACAACTGGTTCAAAGGAAAATCCAAAGAGTGGACATATTTCTAGGCTATTAGGAACGCTGACATGAGTTTACTTAATAGATGCAGAAACTAGCTGCTTCCACGAAGACTGAGGGAAGCCAATGCAGCGTCTACCGGACAGAATGTGAGTTTCTAGAGACAGGTATTATTTACATTACTGTCAGTTTTCTACAAGGTAATTTCTGTCTTTACACAGTTGTAAAATAGGCTAGTCAAAGACAAAGGCAGAGATAACCTTGATGGATGAGCTAGTCAAAATATCTACTAAATTCCAGTCTTTCCCAGTTTCTATACGAGAAGGGTAGGCGAGGCAGGAGAGAGAGTGATCTTGTGTTATTAATCTCCTCTCTGAATATGAGCACCTGGAACGTGGGGGAAATTGTTTCTATTAATAGCTGTCACTTCTCTTGTTTCCATTCCTGCCTGTGTAATTGAGATTGCCTTGGCTGAGGAGTTTTGAAGGAACGTGTCTTTCCTTGGAACAATCAAGTGGGGAGGGCCTCACTTCACAGCTGAAGCCAGAGTCTTGGCCAGGTCACTTGGGATCATTGTTGTTTTTGGAAGGACTCCCAGTTTGGCTCTTAAGAAAAGGTGTGTAGTTATAAGTACTTTAACATTACAAATTCTGAACATCCGTGGGGGAATGGGCAAACTGTGTAAACATTTAGCCATTCCAAAAAGCCAGATATGCATAATGCTTACCAGGGTATGTGTCATCAAATATTAACCCATTTGTAAATTATGGATTTTGTCAATCTAGATACTTGTTACTCTTTCTCTCAGGGCCAGTATCACCATACAATTCAAACAACTTAAACTAAATCTCACAGGTAAAATAAGACTCCCTTGGAGAAGATCCTGTAGCCTTGCTACTCAAAATGTGGTCCCCAGAAGGGCCGTCGTTAGAAATGCAGTATCTCTGGGCCCACCTCAGACCTACTAGATTAGAGTGGATATTTTACCAATACATTGGTGATTTGTGAGCCTCTTAGAGTTTGAGAAGTTCCGCTCTATAGTATTAAGCCCTGAAAATCACCTCTAATGTCTTTGATGTTTTCACAGGAATTGCCTATCTGTTTGCAAAAGCTTATCTGGTTTCCAAGAAACCACAGTACCTGGACACATGTATCCGGTGTGGGGAACTCACGTGGCAGAAGGGCCTGCTAAAGAAGGGGCCAGGGATTTGCCACGGGGTAGCTGGCAGTGCCTATGTCTTCTTGCTGCTATACCGGCTCACGGGAAACTCTAAATACATCTACCGAGCCCAAAGGTCAGCCTTTCTTTGCATGTTTTTTTTTTTTCTCCAAATGTTAATACAATTAATGTTCTGAACAGGTAATAGAGTCACATAGTTTTAAAGTGTAAAAAGAAATACTTCCACTGTGCACTATAGCAATTTAGTTCACTTCCCAGGAGATAGTTACCAGTCTCTTAGTTATCTTCTCAGGGATATACGTATCTGTATATATACACAAGCAGATAGGCATATATGTAATATTTTACCCCTCTTTTTTGTTACAAATGGTAGCACTGCGCTATCTTAACGATCACCCTAAATCAGTAAATAAAGGACTTTTCATTTTTATTGCTGCGTAGTATTACATCTTCTGAATGAGCCATAGTTTATTTAACCAGTCCCATATGGAGGGCAATTTGGATTCTTTCCAATATTTTGCATTACCTATAATGCTATGATGAAAAACCTTGTACATATATCATTTTGTTCACGTATGGGTATATCTGTAAGTAAATCCCTAGAAGTGGAATTACTGGGCCAAAGGATATGTATATTTGCGATTTTTTTTTTTATTGTGGTGAGAACACTTAATATGAGATCTATTCTCTTAGCATATTTTAAAATGTACAGTAATATCTTGTTAGCTATAGACACAATGTTGGACAGCAGATCTCTAGAACTTATTCACCTTCAGTAACAAACTTTATACCCATTGAGCGAAAACTCCCCATTTCCCCTCCCCCACCCCAGCCTTTGGCAGCCCTCATTGTATTCTCTGCTTCTATGAGCTTGACTGACTATTGTACATTCCTCATGTAAGTGTTATCATGGAGTATTTGTCTTTTTGTGACTGGCTTATTTCACTTAGCATGATGGCCTCATTTATCATTTAGAACAGTGCCTGGCCCATAGTAACTGCAATGTAAGTGTTCACTGTTATTATCACTAACAGTTTGAGTTATATCATTCTAGACATTTCTCTATGGATGAATGTATGTTCCTATATATATATATATGTATGTATTATACGTACATATTAATAAGATCCTACAATTATGTATGTGTAACAGTACTATACATACTGTTTGCACTTTATAATTTTAAATAAACAATTTTTAAGGGACATCCTTTATTTCAGTTTGCATAGATCTATCTCGTTGTTTTAATGACTATATAGTTATTTATTATAGTTGTACCATGATTAATTTAACCAATCTTTAAGTAATGGACACTTGGTATATGTGCAATCTTTACTAATACAAACAAAATTGTCCCAAATATCCAATACATACCTTTCTGTGCACTATGAGAAAATTTTTTAAATTGAAGTCGTTAAATCCAGAGGCATTTTAAACTGTCTTTGTCTTTTGCCCATTTTTTCCTATTGTGATGCTTATTTTGAGGACTGTAACTCTTTGTCAATATATGATGTAAATATTTTTCTACTTTGCCATTTTTCTTTCAACTTAGCTCATGGTCTTTTGCCAGATGAAAATTTTAAGTATTTTTCTTGATAAAGTTGACAAACTTTCAAGATTTCTGGACTTTGTGTTATAGTTAAAAAGACCTTTCCCACTCTAAGATTATAAAAATATTAATTTACACTGACTTTTAATACTTTTATGATTTTATTTTCATTTTTAAAATAAATTTGTACCCCTTCACCCATCTCTCCCACCAATTTAGAAGTTACTTTAACTTTTAAATCATTGATTAGTTTAGAGCTTACTTTTTAAAATAGTGTCAGATGGATATCTATCTTTGTGTTTTCTAATGAAAAAACAAAACTTCCCCGTAACATCTGTTGGCCAATTACCCCAATCATTTGAAATTCCAGTTTTATCATAAACTGAATTTATATAAATGTGTGGGTTTGTTTCTGGACTTTCTATATTTCATTATTCATTTATTTCTAGTTTTTCTTAGCTGTTCTCTCTCATTTATTCTTCCAATTGTATTTTAGAGTCAATTTTTCAAAAATTAAAAAAATCCTACGGACATTTGATTGGAATTTCAATGAATTTATATGTTACTTAGTGAGAATTCACATTTTTAGAATATTGAGTTTTTCCATCCAAGAGTATGGTATGTTTTCCCTTTATTTAAGTTTGTAAAAATGTCATTTGGTAAAGTTTTGATCTTATGAAGAAGGACTTGTATGTTTCTTGTTAATTTTATTACTATGTATTTTATGTTTCCAGGATTGTGAGTGGAATCTTTTCCTCCCCTATATTTTCAGGTTATTTATTACTGGCATTTATGAAGACTGTAAAAAACATACATATTATTGCAGTTTAGCAATCTAAGACGCCCTTCTCTCATATAAATCTGCATTGTGTCTTACAAACATCTTAGTTTTGATAAATATCAAAATGATATATCTGGCCACCTTACTGAACTCCATTAATCTTTCTATTAGATTCCATTGGGTTTTCTAAGTAGGCACACATATTATCTGCAAATAATTATAATTTTGTTACTTCCATTCTCAACTATATACTCTTTTTTTTTCATTTCCTATCACATGGGTCAGAATCTCCATAACAATGTTCAATAAAAACAAGGATAATAAACATCCTTGCCTTTATGCTGATTTCATTAAGAGTGAGTCTGTGTTTCACCGTGATCTTTTAAATTTGCTTCTTATAATGTGTATCATGTTGGATTATGACACTCCTCTGTTCAGGATAATCTGATGGCTTCCCACATGAATCAGAGTAAAAGCCAAAGTCTGTTCTCTGAACAAAAAGCCCTCCAGGATCTTGCCTCCCATTACGTCTCTGATATCATGCCCTACTTGTCTTGCTCCTGGTTCTTTGCACCACAGTGGCTTCCTTGTGACTCTGTTAAGATGCCAGGTACAATCTACCTCAAGGCCTTTGAAGTTTTGGTCTCCTTCACCTGTGATGTTCACTTTCTATGTATATGTCCCAGTTCTCTCACTTCATTCAGACCATCACTCAAAAGTCATTTTGTCAGAGAGGTCTTCCCAAGGCAATTTATCTAATATTCGATCTTTAAAAAAACCCATAAAATACCCTTTATGATATTTGCATGTATGCACAGAAGGAAAAATACTAACATATGTGAGTCCCCCATTTGTAGCTCCATTGTTTTGGAAGTCTGTTAATATATTTTGATTCATGGCTCCCTAATCTGTTTAGGTTGCAACCTGACCCTTTATTTCCCAAATACAGGGAAAAAAAGTCATTTGGGATCTTACTTAGGCTAATGTGGTATCACCTTTGGAATAAATTTCATCGGGGTTGTCATTCTCTAGAAAGCCTATTAAAAAGAATCAGAACAACCCCTCTATTTTTCTGGGAGACTGGTCCTTGTTTACAGAGTCTTAATTATAAGTCTGGGATTACAGGGCCCTTCAGACAACTTAAATTTCTCACTTACAGGTAAAGACTGAAAATGTGCGGGTAATATCTGAATATTGTTTGGGCATTGCATTTAATTGTTTAGTGTACTGAAATTTCCACTTCATCATAACTCAAAGTTAAATATGGTGTGGTCCAAATTGGGGAGACTTCCTTTGGCCGTTCCTAAAACAGTAAAGTCAAACAATATGTACCTTCCTGAAATAAACATTACTTGGTCATCGCCTACTACTCTTTTAACACAGAGTTGGAATTTATGGTTCCAGAAAAATATTTGACCACCTTTTAAGTTTCTTCTATGATTATTTAATTATTCAGGTTTTCTACCTCTTTTTGAATTATTTTTGGTAGTGAATAAACTACTATAAAAGCATCTAGTTCATATGTATTTTCGAATGTTTGACATAAAGTTCTAACAGTATAGTTCCATGATATTTAAAATTTCCCATGTCTGTGATTACATGCCATTTCACATTCCTAATGGTTTTCCTTTTTGGCCAGACACACCAGCATTTTGTCTATGTTGCTTATCCTTTCAAGGAACTGGCTTTTGGTTTTTATTAATTATTTTTGTTTTTCTCTTTTGCTTCCTAATACGTTGTTTTCTGCCTTTATTTTTGGTTTTCCAGTGTTCCTTCCCTTTATTTTGTTATTTTCTACAGTTTTTAAAAAGTGCTTAATTAGAATACCTTCCATCTTTATAACATCAACAACAACAACAACTCAGATCAATGAATTTTCCTCTGAGTTCAGTTTTGGTCATAGTCAATAGGTTTTGATATGTAATGTTATCAGTGTCTGTAATTCTTTTTAGTTCCATAATTACCATTCTGACTTCTATTTTGACAGAGTTTTTTAGAAAAATGAATTTGTTAGTTTGAATTTTGCACCATTGGGTAGATTTTGGAAACAATCATTTTCGCTTTAGTATGATAACATGTTGTATAGGTCAGAATACAATGAAACTGCTACTCTCACACATTGCTGGTACTCTTGTAAATTGCTATATATCATTTAGAAGTTATTTTGAAAAGCACAAAAAATGTTCATCATATTACTTTTAAATTAAAAAATGTAGGGCTTCCCTGGTGGCGCAGTGGTTAAGAATCTGCCTGCCAATGCAGGGGACACGGGTTCGAGCCCTGGTCTGGGAAGATCCCACATGCCACGGAGCAACTAAGCCCGTGAGCCACAACTGCTGAGCCTGCGCGTCTGGAGCCTGCGCGTCTGGAGCCTGTGCTCCGCAACGGGAGAGGCCGCGATGGTGAGAGGCCCGCGCACCGCGATGAAGAGTGGCCCCCGCTTGCCGCAACTAGAGAAAGCCCTCGCACAGAAATGAAGACCCAACACAGCCAAAAATAAAATAAATAAATAAATAAATAAATAAATAAATTTATAAAAAAAAAAAAAATGTAGGATACTAAATATTATACAGACTCTGATTTCAATAATGTAATAAATAAATCTAACCCTAGGGGGGAAAAAGGTCAGAGGAGGGAGCAAAATTAACTGTGGATTTCTCTTAAAATGTGGTGGGATGGTTGTCTCTATTTTACAAATATTCTGCTATACTATGTTTTTGTGAAAAAATTCGGTTTACCAGGTATCGAATGCTTGCTCTTTGCTCAGAGCCGTAATATATGGTATCTTTGATCTTTACAGATAATCTTATGCAATTCTGCAACTTCACCGTTTTAAAGTCAGATTAAGAAATTTGCCAAAGGTCATCTAACTTGAAATTATCAGAGTTGCATATTGCAACCCCAAAGCCCTTCCTCTTCCTGCTACACCAGGGCTTCGCAATCTAGGATTCGTGAATTTACTTGAGAAAAGTATTACATTTCAAGCTGAAATGTAGCATTTCCTTCGATTCTGAATTCGCAGTAGCTGTGACTCTGTCACCAATAGATGTCATAGATATTCTCATGTTATTAGTCTTGTTGCAGATATTGTGAAATATATTTTACTCCCATCACTACTTAGAAATGTCAGCAGTTATTAGACCCACTACTAGATCTTGTTATTTAATGTGTTAATAAAGAATCCATATATCACTGTATCACAAATCCGGTTGAAAAATTTTTGCTAACCATGCTTTAATATAATTAATTTCCTTGGGAATCCTGTGTATTTTTCTTTACATATTTGAAGACTTTTTTTTTTCTGAGAAGGAGTCCAGGCTGCCAAATGATCCATAGCACTAAAACAGTTAAGACTCCTTGAAGCTATACCACGAAGTTTCAGTGTGTAATTACAAATTTTGAATTAACTCTTAAGATGCATCATTATTCTACTGTTTAAAATTTTGACTTCCATTAAAAATTGTTGCATATTCAGGAAAACAGTTGAGAGAAAAATTGTCCCAGACAGAATTGCAGTATGTTTCCTGCTGATTTATTTTAAGCTACCGTCAATTCTAAGAGCCCTAAAAAGATCAAACAAGTAATTACTCTTCATAGGACCCCCTATGTAGTAGCAATAATCTAAATTTATGGCAGAATCAGCTGTCAGGCCTTTTCAACCTGTGAGCTCTAGCCTCTGAATTAGTGATTATTTTTGTTGTTGATGGGAATGGGTAGAGCAAGTCTGTAAAGAGGTGACAGCACTTTAAAACCTGTAAGCTACTAAAAATGTTACTCATTGTAAATGATTTGAATAGGCTTTGTGGCAAATACAGGTAAAAGAAAAAAAGATCTCTCATAGAGAATTTAGAGGTCAGTGATTTATTTTTAAGGCAGGTGTCCTAAAAATAATCTATCTTGTAGCTGAGTTTGCTGTTTGATATCATGATTATAAAATGTTGCTTGCCTTTTCCCATTCATCTTATTCTTTTGTTTGCCCAAAGCACAGATTGTATAAAATCTTGCCCATTTATTTTCAGTCTCTGCTCTCTATCACATATAAATGAAACCTAGCTCAGAAAAAATATGCCTGCAGAAACACAGCATATTTACTTTTTTTAAAGGCAGAGGCCTATATCAGCTTGCTTCTATTCAAGATAAATAAAAGTATGGCTATTTATCTGTCTTTTTTACTTTTAATTATCGGATGACAGAAGGAATGAAATCCTCAGAAACTGCTTTGCTTTGCAAATGCTGAAAACAGTTGAATTTACTTGGCAGCATGATCTGTTGTGAAACATACACAATGGCATAATGACTTCTCCGTTTTTTAACAGGGAAGAAGGCTTCCTTCAGGTATTATACACGTCTGGAAAGAGAATGATGCTAAAACTTGAACTTAGCAGAGAGGAGGAAGAAGCAACCCAGGGCCAATAATATGGAAACACTCATGTGAAAACTGTTCATATTTTCTCCTTCTCTTAGGTTTGCTGAATTTTTATTTACCGAGGAATTCAAGGCTGGTTCCCGGGTCCTTGAAAGTATATACAGCTTGTATGAAGGCTTCTCCGGGACGGTGTGCTTTCTGATCGATCTGCTGCAGCCCAACCAGGCTGAGTTCCCTCTCTTCAGCATCTTTGTTTAGAAGGTTCCTGAGATTTCCTGAGCCTACTACCTGAGGCAGTTTCCACATAAGCCACATTCAATGGTATCACAGCCATGAGCCTTAACATGGCTGTCGGAAGGAAGGGAGGGAGCAAGCAGGTGAAGGCAACATGATACCTGATTGAAGGGAGAACAGTGTGAGAACCTGCAAACATAAAGACACCACAACTCTTCTAAAACCCCTAGAGATGGAATAGTTGAGGGAATAGATGTGAGACCAGAGATCAGAGGAAAAAGGGAAAGAGAAATCATCTGTCTTTCACTTGCGGGATAGAAAACAAAATTGAAATGTGGACTATGGCAATGAAATGCCAAAAATACCTTTGCAATTGGAGAGAGAATTTGACCATTTGTGGGTGCCCTCCACCCCTAAATTCAGAAATAAAGACGATCAGAAAACTAAAGTAATTGCCCAGCTAAAACTGCTAGGAGGGACGTGTCAGGTTGCCGAAGGACAAAAAAGGAAACTCTTGGTTGTCCTTTGCCTTTACTTAATTGAAATTCATGATTTTTAATGAATGGAGAAATTTGCATATGAATCTCTATTTTTTAGCATTACCCTGGGCACTTTAAAGAGATCATATCATAACTTAGTTTAAACCCCCAAATTCCAAGTTCCCTTAGGTCTTAGAGCGTCTCTCTTCCTGGGTTCCTTTTTCTTTCCGAAAGCTCAATTAGAATAGCAAAATTCACAGGCTAGCAAATACTGTAGCAAGTGTTATACTGTCAAGTGTTTTTCTCAATTTGAAGCATAAGCTGTGTACTGTCTATTGTTAGTAATTTTTTAAATGCTTATGTAATCCCTATGAAGCTATTAGCTGAACTGTAAAATATACTCGTGGAAAAAATCACTCATCTCAAAGATCAGGGTAACCACTACGAAGGTGGGTCATTTCTGCCTTGGATGGAATACTGTGTCCCCTGGGACAGGCACACAGTGGCCTAGAAAGGGACCAATGATTATGAAAAGAACACTGCTCAATTTTATACTGTAAGATTAAGAGATGCGTGAACTCCCTGGCTGATCACCTTACCCTCCAAGACACAGGCTCCACTAGAATTTGTCTGCAGTACCCAGTGAGCCAAGTTGTCATATTAAATTCAGCCCTGCCATAAACACATAGAAGCTGTAAAACTACTTCAAGTAAATAGTGGTTTCCAGAACATTGTGGGAGCATCTGTCACTTCAATACTCAGAACATGAGTTTATCCATTTTCTAGAATTTGGTCAGTGTCAATTACATATATCAGAGTGAGGAGGAAATTGCATACTGTATAAGATTTAACAATTATTTAAATAGTCATTAAATATTTGGATATACGTGATAGATGTAGAATATGTATCATTAAGTGCTTAGGTTTACATCAGGATGTATCTATATCTAGATATGTATCTAGATATATGGATAGATAGGTAGACAGATAGATACCTAAGCGCTTATTCAGTTCAGTAGTTCCTAACTTCTTGATTCATAGATGAACTTTGGGAGGAGTTGGGGAATATTTTGTTGCCTAAAAATGTGTGTGTGTGTGTGCGCGCGCACGCTCTTTTTTCTGGGAAGAGGATCTCTAGCATTCACAAGATTCTCAAAGAATCTGGGGCTGAAGAAAGGTAAGAACTGTCTGGATATTTTCTGACCTTCTTTATGTTTGCACTCATCAGAACAAACTAGGACAAAGTGGTTTTGAAAAGCATGTACGTTTGTAGCTCATTGTTTCATTTTCACATCCTCAGATATAAGTATATAAAATTGGCCTCAATTGTTCCTCTTTGAACATACTCAGATTGGGGCAATACCACATAAATAGCAGCTTTCAGGTGACTCCCAAAGTTGGGTTCTACAAGTTCTTTCATGAATGGTCAAGGACCTCTCAGAAAGCCTTAAGACAAAATGCCTTCTACAAAGTAGTCTCCTTTTGAAATGATAGTGGTAGCTGCTTTCCACCATCTGGATTTAAATTCATTTCATCTGACCCCTATAGGCTGACGGTAATAAGCATTCAATATACAGGGCTTTATAGAACGCATGCTTTTTTCATCGTCCTGCAACCCTTCAAGGTGATTTACGTAATTGATCCAAAGTCTCACAGTTAGGATGTTGTTGTGCTAATCGTTGTGAAAAGGCAACCATTTTGTCAAATCCAAGAAAAGGCCATGTTTGTGTCTTTATGAATTGACACCTCAGTAAATTAGAAACAACGGTAAGCTTGTTTAGCACTTAAACATGTTGAACGTTTTTATTTTCCTGAGAGAGTAGAATTACAAGTTTGGGTAGGTCTTCTTCTATCTTGTTTTCCCAAGAAGTGGGAAAAAAGACCCTTTAGTGTTGCTGTGGAAAAGTGTGGCATGTCACTTCTTGTTTAATTAACCAAGCTGTTCCCTTCAATGTAATATTCTTTTTTGAATAGCGCTGAAGTGTGTTGCCTCTTGAAGACTATGAGGGGATTTTCACCACCACTAGTATAACTTTAATGTTATTTACTATATGTGATGCGGACAATTTTAAACCTGAAGGTAACAGTGGAAATTTGAGGATAGATTGAAAGAATCTCTCAACAATGGGGGAGACTGCCTTATACTTGGAGAACAGGAAGTTTTGGAAAATACTACAACTCCGTGTATTTTGTTTCATTAACACAATTATGTACCTTCTCTTTCGTGTACCTCCCCCCATGTATCTTTATTTTGCCTAATCCCATTTCAGTCATCAGATTTTACTTTTTTATTCCATTTGTAACCTGGTAACTGAGAACAGAGGTTTGAGAGCATATATTCCCCTGTGCTTCTTTAGGTAATTGACTACACTATTAAGATAATTGTATTCACTTTCTGATAACTCTGAGAAACAGAGTCATTTTCTTGGCCTGTGCTAAATTGGAACTTTTCCATGGCAATTTGTATCTTTAACTTCCTTTGACACACTTAAGATTTTAATCAAGACAGTGTTCAAATTGTTTCAGTTTCTGTAGAGAGCAAATCTCAATAATTTCAATGCAACAAATGTAAGTTTGTGATTTATAGCCATGTTCAGGGAACACATGATTAAAAGAAAAAACATTAGTAATGCAAAGAGCCCTGTTTTGGAAATCTCAAATCCTTGCTCGGTGACCTCCATGGGCAGCCATAATCACCATCATCGCCCTCTCTACCTCACAGGGTAGTCAGTGATAAAATGGATATAAGAGAGTTTTATAATAGGCAGGTCCTTTATATGTTTAAAAGGGAAGCTATATTTTAAGTACCTATTACGTGCATACAAAACCATGCTCAATTATGACTTCAAGTAAGCATTTCAGCCAAATGGAATCTCCCTGTCTGGATGCAGAGCTTGGAGTCTGGATCACTTGATGGGTAAAAACAAAGAATGTTCTTTATATTCTAGAACCAATCCTGACTATAGCATTTGTGCCTCAGAAAGTTCTGATTCACTGGGGCTGAGTACAAATGAATAGGCTGGTTCACTGAGGAGCTCCTTTTAATGGAAATATTTATTTTGCTCACTGGAAACAAAGGATTACAGTGCCAGTAACTTGAGAAAAGGAGCTGCAGGCTAGGTCTGCAGAGAAAACATGAACTGGGAAATAAAGTAATTTGGGGTTGAGTTTGGTCTGCACTTTCATTCAGGCCTCAGAACTGCATGACATAGAGCAATAGAAATATACTCTCCACGGCACATAAGGCCTTCCTTTGGGGACCTGGAAGGAAACACTGTCCCAAATCGATAGAGAAATGACGAAGCCTCATATTCGCCAAGGCCGGGTGATTTTGGCATAAACTTGGCAAGGAAAGCAAATGAGAAGGCAGGCAAGGGGGTGGGTGGAGGAAAGCTTGCCTCAGCCCAGCATCTCAGCGTGAGTTGTGGAGGCACGTTCATTGCTGCTAAAAACCAGTCATCTTAGTCATGGGTTTTATTGCTTCAAGGGACCACTAATCCCAAACCACCCCTGATTCAGCAACTTCTTGTTCTCCTTCTCCTCTTAAATAGTAGGTTCTGATTTTTTTTTCCCCTGTGTCTGCTTAATCATGTGACCTCCTGTCACCTGGGAGGACAGGCTTTCTCCTTATCTCTTCCATCCACGTCAGTTGGTAGCTAAGAGCTCCAGGCTCAGGAAGGCTGGACTCCCCTCTGGGTGGAAGGGCCGATCTCAAGGTCAGCAGCAGGAGGAGTTGGACCCATTCTGCAGTCACATCACAGGTCCAAGACAGGCTAGCCGGGGCGCAGCTGTTCACGAGAGGAGAACAGCGGCTGCGTTTATCCTGCTTCTCCTCCATAAAGAAACCTGGTCATTTTATTTGTACTGCTGTGGGAAAAATTAAAAAAAACCAAGTTCATGCTACATTAAATATCTGAGCCTCCTGCATTATCATAAATCTCATACTGGGGGAGGGTGCCCTCTCTCTCCTTGTTTCTTTAATTGCAAGTGGTAATGAATTGAGGCCTGATGGATGATGCCTTTGGGGTGGAAAATATATTTGTTTTTATTTTCTCAAAGTACTGAACCTTGTCATTTCCACGTGGACTTCTCCACAAATGGCAAAGTCCCTTATCTGCAGAATTTCCTGCACCTCTTTTGCGTTTGTGTACCCATTACCCCCCTGAACTGAATTTGAAAAAATAATTTAAAATGAAAACCAAATCATCCATATTTTTATTCTTTGCCCGGGGTGGGGGTTGGTGAATAGCATGATTAAAAGAGCAGATGACCCTTTCTTTCCTTGCCTTTCTCCTCCACACACAATATCCAGGAAGGAGAGGGAGAGAGGGAAAAAGATACACGAGCCTTGACTGCCAAAGACTGTGAAAACACAGTTTGCAAGGACTTCCTGTTTGTTTCCTGTTTGGGTTTTTTTTTTTTGTCCCTATAGGAAATAGTTTGTGTGTGTGTCTGTGTGTGTGTGAAAGAGAGAGAGAGGGAGGGAGAGAGACTGAGTTAGAGTCAGAATCACATATGAAATAAAACCCCACATTTAGCTTGGAGATGTATCTGAATGAACAGATATATGCAAGCGTAAACATTAATGAGTGGCTCTTCATTGTGTGTTAACTGCTCTCTAATAAATTACCACGTAATTAATGAGGGCTCTAGTTATACTTCGAGTTGTCTATCTTAAGCATTCATTTTCATTAAAACTTCTGCTGCCAGGTTAAAGCCGTTAGTAGCCATCTTGTAGAAGAGAACAGATGTGAGTTTCACAAATAGAGCCACAAATGTGAGCCACATATGTAGTTTTAAAATTTTCTAGCAGCCACATTAAAAGTGCAAAAAAAGTGAAATTAACTTTAATGATGTAGTTGATTTAACTCAGTCTATCCAAAATATTATCATTTCAACATGTAATCAATATAAAGTTATTAATGAGATATTTGACAGTTTTTGGTACTGACTCTTCAAAATCTGGTGTGTATTTTACACTTACTACACATCTCCAATCGGACTAGCCACACTTCAAGTGCTCAAGAGCCACATGTGGGTTGGCTGTTGCGTTGGACAGCAGGGCTAGCATCCCTCTGCTGTTTCACAGTATTGAGAAAGTCCTCCTACAGCGTATGTGTATTTTTGTTGTTACAAGAGAAAATGGAAACCAAACGCTACATATTACTTGAGTACTGCAGTGTTTCCCCAAGTGCAGGACACTAGGATCAAGAGCTGCCCTGTGGAAAAATAGATTCGGTGATGAAATAAGTTAGGAAAGTTCTATTCTTGTACCCCCTTTTGGAGATTTACATGGTGTGCTAACATAGCACAGACTCTGAGAAAACTCTCTTGGGTAAAGGAGCCTATTGGAAGTTGAGTTCTGTGTCTGTAAGGTTCCACCTCCCGAGTGTGACTGTTACCCAGCTACCACTGTAACAACATGGTTAGTCTGGCATGGTACATTTATGGTACGCTTATAATATTTTTTTTTCCTACCGAGGTGTTCTAACACCCCTTGCCTCCCCCCGCTCACCCCGCCAGGCCCATGAAAGATACCAGAACAATGGTTCTGTCCCTGAGTATTTATCCGTATTAATTATCTTGCCCTCACAAAAACCTGAGGTCATTCTTTACTACACTTTTGGGGACAAGAATTCTGGAAATTGCCACAAGTGTCTCTGCGTAAGGAAAACTGTGTCTTCCCCTCCTCCACTCTTTTCAGAGCCTATCTCTACTTATTCTTTGTATTCAGAATCACCCGAGAGCCAAGATACGTCTTCTTGATCTAGAACCACCTACTAAATTGAAACCAGCAGATGGCTGTAATGTCTTGTACGTGGACACAGATTTTCAGAAAGTACCCAAATACACACCTTCCTCTCATTCTTTCAGAAATGATGAGAACTCTACGAAGATGAGGGGAGAAACATCTGAATGTGTGTATGTGTAAACACAGAATACAGTTTCATAAGTAGAGTAATACCGTTCCTGCTAATGCTTTTTAAAAAAATATTTTGTGTGTGGTGTTAATTTACATGCTTTAATGTGTACTGTTATTGTAAAGTGTGTAAAGTAGTTGTGACAGCAATCAGTTTGAAGAAGATATACACTATACTTAACAACTGTCAATCTTTAGCAAATGATCTTTTTGCCTTTGTTTTAGTGGGACCTCTGACGCTGCCCCCGTAAGTTTTGTTTTACGATCTGTACTGAAGTGGCAATTACCAGTTAAACAACTTCTGTCCCTGAATTCGGTCCACGTTGACTGTAGTAATGCTTATATGTGGATGTATTTAAATAAGATTGATTTAAATGATCTGTTTTGTCTCTGTTTTTTAGCACTTTAGTATTTCAATATTAGAGATGTCTTCTGAAGACTCTAGCAGCAGTAGAATCCCTTCGCTCTTGAAAACGCAAATTATACCATGAGTTTCATATAGACTTTCCAGAAGTAGGAGTGGAACATTCTAAGTGCAAAAGTTTGGCTTTAGAATCTGTCTGATTAGGAAGGGTAGTCCATTCCCTAAACAGGTAACAGCCTTCCCAACTTTGAACATCTGGGGGAGCTCTACTTGGAAAAGAAGTCTGAATTTTAATCTCATGGATTTAATGGCGCTAAATTAACACAAATTTTTTAAATGGATTTTGTAGAATCCAATTATTAGGGGAAATCATTTAGCAAAGCCATATACTCGGGAATAGTCAAACACCACGTGCTAGTTTTGGAATGTGCATTTCCCAAGTGAATAGAATTTACTTCACCAAAAAGATTTTTCTGCACAATTCACAATACTTACAGAAATATGATTGTATCATTGGAGAAAAAAAAAGCTCACCTCTCTAATGATACATTTCACATTCACTAGTAAACTAGTATAATTCCTTAATTATTTGGGGGGGATGCAAAAGAATAATCTGTCCATAGAATATAACTGCTTATTCCTAACTGTATTTAGGAACGAATATATACTATTATTTAAAGTACTATTGAATTTTGAAGAACTGCTCAATAAATTCGTATTATTAATAAAGTTGTACTCTTTACATTTGCCTCAGCACAAATGCAGTTAAAAACATAAATTTATTTTAAAATACACCAAATAATACAGATTAGTTATCATGACTTTAAAATTCTAATTTCCAATAGCATTAAATCCCACACCAGTTATGTGTTGTATATAACTAAAACATTTAAAGTCTTGCACACAAAATGAGAGGCTTCTTCAAAAATGCCTTTTTTGCCAAAAACAGGTTCTACGACCTATTGCTAATTATTATATTTCTTTAGGGGTACTTTGAAGCGCTTTCAAAGACATATCTGTAGCAGTTAGATCTAAATTTAGAGCAGAACATTCTGTCAGATATTTTGCCATATCACAAAATGTTGTAGTACTGTATTTTATAATAAAACCAAATTCTCAAGTATTCTGGTATATTACATATTATTATAGCAAAAAACCACTTTCTAGCTGTCTATTATTGTGTATATAATATTTTAAGAAAATAATGGGTATTTCAGTCCAAGCAAGAAAGTATAATGCAATACGTGACATTCAGTTGATCTTTAGTCAAAATCCATTTAGGTATTTGACAGGGAAACTAGCAATCATAAGCTTGAATGTATACATTATTCTCAAGAACAAAATGGCAAACGATAATACATAAAGACATAGTCACTGGGGCAAGTTAGCTGGTGTGCAGACTGAAAAGGATCAACTTGCCAGTGCTCATCAGATTTTTTGTTATTGGTTGTTCCTGGAAGGGGAAGTGCTACAGTCAGTTGATGTTGCCTCCCCTTAGGTGGGGGACTTGCTCACAGTCAGTGCATGGTATAGTGAAATCTCTTTGGAAGCAGGGTTGAGTCAGAAGCTTAGAGATGCACCTCACTGTCTTTAAAACTGCTGTTACAATGTTCTGAGCACTGTGATCTTTCCAAATGTGTTTTCTGTATTTGTTTTGTACCGTAGAAAATAATACACCATAAACTGGACTCTGTAGTGTTTCAAGCAATGTTATTTATTGGCTTATTGCCCCCTGCATATTTATGGACAGTTTACTTACTAATATAAAACCTGTGATAATCCTTTGCCTTAAAAATAAAATCTAATGCTAAATATTGAGTGTGCTCTAATAATTTTAAGCTACAGATTAATTTTTCCTTTAACACTTAAGAAAGTGTCAAATAAAATATTACACAAATACTCTGTGGAGTGTTGCTGCCTATTCTGTTCTTGTGACAGTATGTGTATCTTGATCCAGGACATGATGACCTGCTGGGTGCTATAAATAGATATTAGTAATCCTTTTAGAGAATGGGCCTGGCACTTAGCTGTGAGCTGAATACCTCCCCTTAACTCTTATAAATAGATTTTCCCATGCCACAGAAGAATGAAGAAAAACAGCCCTTCATGTTCTCTCTCCCTACAATTTTTGTCTTGATTCCTACTGAATCTTCACATTTTATTTGTGTTGCCATTATATTCCTAAATAGAAAAATGCCAGAGATGCCTGAAGATGGACGAAATCACCTAATTTCAGCAGGGAAAGGGATCTTGCAATTATTCAAGTGCAGTTTCTTATGGAACAGTTAGAACCCGAGTTGTAGAGAGGTTTAGTGACTGCTCAAGCTCTGAGCGACAAGGGTGGGCTGACCCCATCCTGATGTCCAGAAGATTGCCACAGTTCCAATAAGTGAAAAGGAACTGTGTTAGTCTTGGGGCTGGCACACAGCAGCAAGTAGAGGGAGATACGGCGTGGGCTAGAAAACCATTCCTTATTAGGTCCTGGTCTTCGCCTGGCTGATTTAATCAGTTATAGAGGAATATATTTTGAAGGCAGTTTTTCTGGGAAAGAAAGCGTTGGCTCTTAGGGATTATCACTGATGCTCTTTCACCTTGGAAGCAATGCTTCAGACTTGGCCCAGTGAAAAGGTACATCCTGGGTGCGTGATAATACACTTGTACTTTGAAAAGCATCTGTGTGGTCTGCTTATTTTTAAGTGACCGGAAACGCTGGTCCTTTGAGGAATTAGGCGTTATTTAGGTCCAGAAAATAGAGACTGGGCTGGAAAGGCATCCTGACCCCGATTCCGGGCCCCAAGGGCTGCAGGTTTTCGAAGGGATGTGACGGTTTCCCACGCGAGCGCCGACCAAAGGGCTCTAGGACCCAGCGGCTGCGCGCGGGGCCGGCGGGGCCCGACGCCTCCTGTGGGGCTCGGCGCGGGCTGTAGCTGGGCGCGGGTTCGCGGCCTGCCCACGGATCGTCACCGCAGAGACGCGGCGGGCACTGAGGCGCGCGGGCGGCGCACGGTGCGCGTGGGCGTGTCCCGACCCGGCCGCGCGCCCCGCCCCAGCCCCGCCGGTTTGCTTGACCCCAGGCCCAGCTCCAGGGCCCGGGTCTCGCGCCCTTGGCGGGCAGCGCAAAGCGCGGGAGCAGTTGGGGCCGGGCATGCCGGGAGCCCCCGGGGCAGCCGCCGCCACCGCTACCGCCACCGCCACCGCGTCTGTCGCCGGTGCGCGCCGCTGACGCGCGGAGATGAAATTCCCGGGCTCGGTGCTGGCGTCCGTGTTCCTGTTCGTGGCCGAGACGACGGCGGCGCTGTACCTGAGCAGCACCTACCGCTCGGGCGGGGACGGCATGTGGCAGGCGCTGACGCTGCTCTTCTCACTGCTGCCCTGCGCCCTTGTGCAGCTCACGCTCCTCTTCGTGCACCGCGACTTCAGCCGCGACCGGCCGCTCGTGCTGCTGCTGCACCTGCTACAGCTCGGGCCACTCTTCAGGTGCGTGCGGGACCCCCGGCGGCGGGGTCGGGCCTCCCGGGGGAGGGGACAGGTGGCCGGAGTCGCGGACCGGGCCCAGGCCGGCCCGCTCGGCTCCTCAGCTCCACCGTCGCTGTCACAGGAATGCGACAGGAACCTGGGAGAGTGGGAATCGAGCCGGGGCGTACCGCCTTCCTGTTAGGGGCGAGCGTAGGAAATTGCTGATAGTCAACTGAATTTGACGAACAGAAGGGTCAGTTTTATACACTTCGACCTCATAAAAGACATGCTTTCCCTGAGATCAGGTGGGATCTGGTAGGATGAGTTTGTGTCGTGACGGGCCCTTGGGAAGTGGGTTCTAAATGGCCGTTAGAGTAGAAGTGTATACAGCTGATTGAATTTAAAGTGATCAAACACGTGGAGTGTGCCAGGCACTGTTCTGCGCGTGTTACAAATATTAACTTACGTAATTCTCATACATGACATACATGACTCTAGAAATCCACGCATCATTCTTTTCTCTCGGATGTGGAGCATACGGGGTTGTAGAAATGTCTTCGGGGCCCTGCCTAACTTCTAAACGCAGTCAATGAAGTTGGAACACAAGTGCCATGAAGACCCCAACACTTGCTGGGCGTTAAGAAAAACTGTTAGTGACATTTCTGGAAATTAAATTGTATTAACACAAAGCAAGTAGAAAAATTCCTGGTAATGAAGTAGTTTGGCTTATCTAAGGACCATGAAGAGAGTTTTAAATGTGTTGTTTTGATATCTTTCATCTCTGTAGGAAAAGCAAAACAAAGGGTTTCTATCTGGATTAGAAACAAATTTATAATACTGAACTTTAGATGTAGGTGGTAGAAGAATTGGAAGAGGTGGAAAGGCCAGAGACGCAAGAGTGGTAATTTCTGGATGATGGAGTTATGGGTGATTTTCATTTTCTCCTGAAAAATATAGAAAAGTGCGTCATTTACTCCTTTATTATACTTTTCTACATGTTTCAGTTTTTACAGTAAAAATATTTTAACTTTATTAAAGAAAGAAAAAGTTTGGTGCTTTGGAGAGATAACTTCTCAACTATAAATAAAGTTTCAACACCATAAAGAGACCTATTTCCAGAAAATTCTGAATGGGTCATTGTCTTTTGGGGGGAAAAACAAAATAAAACATAAAAAACAAAGGAATAAACAACCCGCTTCCGTTAACAAGGGCGCTTTCATTCTAATGCAGCTGATTTCTTTCAAGAAGATATTGGGCCCATGCTGAGATACACAAAATGTGGTTCCAAGCCTCTTAGCTTCCAGATGAAAAGAAAAGCAACTTGATGTTGTGTATTAGCGTGACTTAATATCTTACTGCAAGTTCTTCCTGCTGACTGATTCTACTCTAACTCTAAGACATCAGCTTCACATAAAGATCAAAATTATTTCCCCCAAACAAAGGAGAGTCTCTCTTCCCTTCTAATCGATTGGACTTAGTAATATTTTAAAACTGTTTTGGGATAATTTAGCTCTGTTTAGTTTGGGGTGGGTACTAACTAACCAAACTCATGTTCTTTTTAGGTGAGATGATGATTTTGAGTTCACTCAGTTCAGCTGCATTACATTACACTGAAATGATTATGGGCTAAAATGATTATGGCCTACAAACTAGGCCCCGCTCCTTCTTTAGGGAGGCATTTGGAGAGCACCGTATTTCATTTATGTCAGTCTTATATTTAAAACTGTAGTTGCAATTTGAAGGGTTGTTTCCTCATTAAGCCTAGGTTGGAACAATACGAACATTGAATAATGTCTTGAATTTATTTTTTTCTATTTTAAGGACAATCTTACTGTGAATGATAATAGATATTCTGGAAAACCAGAGCGGGGAAAAGCACCTCTTAACAACAGCAAAATTTGTTTATCATTCTTTTACAGTTATGTTAATTTTTTTAATTAATTGGGAGAAGGAGTAAATATAAATGAGTTACAGGTTCAAGGAATTTCCCCCCATTCTTCTTCAGTGGTATAATGAGGAAAAATGGTACGTAAAAATCTGTCTTTATAAAGTAAAAGCTAAGAAGTTCTAGTAATTTTTTTATTCAAGTATAGTTGATGTACAATATTATGTAAGTTACAGGTGTACAATATATAGTGATTCACAATTTTAAAGGTTATACTCCATTTATAGTTATTATAAAATATAGGCTATATTGACCATGTTGTACAATATATCCTTATAGCTTATTTTATACCTAATAGTTTGTACCCCTTAATCTCCTACCCCTATATTGGCCCTCCCCCTTCCCTCTCCCCACTGGTAACCACTAGTTTGTTCTCTATATCTGTGAGTCTAGTATTTTTTATAGAACATTGTAAAATGATTCACCATTGTACTTCTCTCTTTAGTAAACTTTCAAAAGACTTTAAAATAATAATAGCCTATATTTGAAGAGTTTTCTTGTTGTTGCTTGCAAAGTGCTTTTACATACAGTATTTAATTCCATCCACTGTAAAACCTTGTGAGCTAACTGTCATTATCTTTTTTTTACAGTTGAGAATTGAGGCTCAGTGAGATTATGCAAGTGGCTTTTCTTTCTTTTTAACCAGTTTGGTGCTTGTGTAGCTTCTCAGAGCATGTGTGTCATAGGAAGATAACGTGGCGTATAGGAAATCATAATCAGTATTTCTTTTGAAAACGTGTTTTTATTAACTACCTTAGAGGGTCTCTGGTACCACAGATTATTTGTGCTGACACCGACATGCATGGTTTCAGCTAAGGAATAAACTCCTTCCACTATGGTGCTTGAAAATGGGATAAAGTGGAAAAAAAAATAGATCAACCTGCTGATTACCTACATTAGGAATCAGCAAACTATGCCCCACAGGTGAAATCCCCCTATGGCCTGTTTTTGTAAATAAAGTTTTATTGGGACACAGCCATGCTCATTCATTTCTGCGTAGTCTGTGGCTGCCTTTGCACTACAGTGGTAGAGTTGAGTAGTTGCAATAGAGACCAGGGCCTGCAAAGCCTAAAATATTTACTCTTTGTAAATACAGAAAATGTTTGCCAAACTTTGGTCTACACAATACTGAAAAACTACCTTGAATGATTTTGATGAAAATACTTAATTTATGGCTACATTTAGACAACTTCTCAAGTAAAACAAAACAAAACAAAAAACATTTGGAGTAATTGTATGAGTCTTGCAGAATTCCAAGAAGAATAGTAGAGTGTGTTTCTTATCAGTTTTCTTAACCAGTAGTGGCAAATAGCAGAAGTCTTAGGGCCTTTCACAAATTTATTAAACACCTACTACATGTGAAACTCTGTGCTAAGATTTTTATTAGTTGGGAAAAACAGTGGATTGCAAGGGGGTACACCTGGGTTTCAGGGCCACCTCTGTGATTAGCTCCTTCTGGGACCTTCTTTCATTTCCATTGGTAGACTGCAGATGCTTTCCATTAAATACAGCCCCTCCCCAGCATCCAGAGAATTGCTTTTTCCTCTGAACCTTCATTTTATTCATTCAGCTCTTAACATGTGCTGGTGTTTCACTTGTTTGTTTGTTTTAGTCTTTAAAAATTCTGAGCTTGATTTTATTATTCAAGTAAAATATATTTGTTGTTGAAACGACAGAAGGGCAGAAACCAGATAAGCATAACTAAAAAAAATTTAAAGTTCTAATTCAGCTAACTAAAGAAAACAATTCTTAATGTTTTGTTGTATATCCTTACTAATATTTTTACAGTGGTAAGCTGGTAAACCGTAAACTCTCTGGGGGGTGGCAGGGCGGGGGTGGAAGCCCTGATTTGCAGTGTTTGCTGATTTCTATGATTTAAATATTTCCATTATGGCCTATTTCAAGTTACGAAGTTGTTTAAGAACTGGCTCACAAAATTCCTAACTATTGGGCTTCCCTGGTGGCACAGTGGTTAAGAATCTGCCTGACAGTGCAGGGGACATGGGTTCAATCCCTGGTCCGGTAAGATCCCACATGCTGCAGAGCAAGTAAGCCCATGCACCACAACTACTGAGCCTGTGCTCTAGAGCCTGCGAGCCACAGCTACTGAGCCCGCGTGCTCTAGGGCCTGCGTACCACAGCTACTGAGCCCGCATGCTGCAACTACTAAAGCCCGTGTCCCTAGAGCCCGTGCTCTGCAACAAGAGAAGCCACCACAATGAGAAGCCCACGCACCGCAACTAGAGAAAGCCCGTGTGCAGCAACACAGACCCAATGCAACCAAAAAAAAAAAAAAAAATTCCGAACTATTTAATTGTCTCATGAGTCAGTATGAGCCAGCTCAGGCACTTCACTCTTTATGTGTATATGTGTGTATGTGTGTGTGATTTGTGTGTATGTATATATATGTAATTTTCTTTTTATTAAAAATGGAATTTTCTATATATATTCCATTGTAATTTACTCCTTTTGCTTACCAAATATAGGAAGCATTTTTATATATCAGTATATGTATGTGTATACTGTCAATTTTAAGGACTGGATAATATTTCATTGAATACATATATTAGGATTTATTTAATCATTGTTTTATTTGAGGACCTTTAGAGTATTTCCAGAATTTTGCTATTACAAATAATGATATGATTCAAATTTTTGCAGTAGGCTTTCTTTCTAAGTGAGTAAATATATGAGAAATATCTTATAAACTGAAAGTGCTATATAAATATGAGTTGTATTAATTATTTATTATCCTTATTATGTATAGGTCCCGTTTTCTTGCTTAGATTGTGAGCACCTCTGAATGAGGCGGGGTATCCAGCTATCTTTGCATTCCCCACAGCACTTAGCGGAGTGCATCTGCATTCATCACATATTTGAGAATAAAGAAGATGGTCAGTTTATTCTGTCTTCTAGTCCTTGTTGTGGTCAGTGGTCCCACAGTGTAAAGTTGCTAGGCCTCAAACAGTCCTCAGTCATAGATTTGAGTTTTTCCTCAGAACAAATTCAGTTGGATCAGCTGGACTTGAACTCAAAACCTTGAACTTCATTGTTTTCAGCCGAACAAGCTGGTCCACGCTGTTTTACATGTTTTCATGTAATAAAGTGTCCATGACCCCAGTGGACAAAATGTAGCAGACAATTGCCTGTCGCTCTCCCTCCCCTTCCCCCCATACTACTACGTACCTTTTTTTCTCTCAGGAACAAATGAACAAGGATAATAATCACAAAATATATCCACTTTGTACTCACCAAAGAAGTTCCTGTATTTCGTTTCTTACATCAGGTTTTATTATTTCGAATTATGCATGTATTCTTGTTGCCCTGGTTGCCTCGAGGTGAGAGTACAAAGTTAACAATACTCAATAAAATAAACGAAGCCATAAAATCTTCTGGCAGCATTGTAAGGTTGTTATAAAAATGCACGTTTGGGGAAAAAAATGTCCTTTAACAATTTTTAAACCTAAGGCCATGAACATTTTTCTTATTCCTAGGAAAAAAATATTTTTTCCCAACATTTTGTTATGAAAATTTCCAAACATACAGAAGACAACTTGAAAGAATTGTACGGTGAACACCCAAGTACTTGTCACCTAGATTCTACAGTTAACGTTTTATTTCACACATCTGTCCGTTCCTCTATCAATCCCTCAATCCATTTGTGAGTGTGTGTGTATAAATCGTATACGTCAGTACTCTTCCTCTCTTCGATATCCATATCATTACCTAAAGAGGGAAATCCAATTTTAAAAGCCAGGTACTCTATCAGTCTAGAAAGGTGACTGCTTAAGGCTCCATCCCTAGGGCAGGCTTGAAACTCCATAGATAAGACAGAGCTGGCAGGCTTCCAGGCATGATTGACTTTAGTCATGTCCCGTAAAGGCTTAAGAGAGCAGAAATGGTAATGTGGTCTTCCAGGGGAATTCTAGATGGGAAACTGCTCTGTACTGGGGGATCTTCCAACCATAGCTGCTGCTTTTTTTTAATATATATAAATTTATTTATTTTATTTTATTTATTTTTGTCCGCGTTGAGTCTTCGTTGCTGCCCGCGGGCTTTTCTCTAGTTGCAGCGAGCGGTGGCATCTCTTGTTGTGGAGCACGGGCTCTAGGTGCGCGGGCTCAGCAGTTGTGGCTCAAGGGCTCTAGAGCGCAGGCTCAGTAGTTGTGGCGCACGGGCTTAGTTGCTCCGCAGCATGTGGGATCTTCCCGGACCAGGGCTTGACCCGTGTCCCCTGCATTGGCAGGAGGATTCTTAACCACTGCGCCACCAGGGAAGTCCCGTAGCTGCTGTTTTAACTGAGGTGATTTGGGACATCTGTTGGATGTGAAAAAAATATATGTGCATATATATATATATATACATATATATGTGTGTGTGTGTGTATATACATGCATACACACATACCCATATACTGTATTATCTCCATAACAGCGCGGCAAAGTAGGTTTTATCTCTGCTTTATAATTGAGGGAAAGGGCTTGGGTTAAATGACCTGTCCAGGGCTGCACAGCTAATATGTGTCAGGAAGGGAAATGGAATGTCTTTCTGTGGCTCTGGAGCCTGAACCACTTCCCATTCCATTCTCTACTTGGTTTTCTTGCCTCAGTGGCCTTCGGTGTCACCTCTGAATTTGGTTCACACTCAGGCCAGTTGGCCTGGTGGAGGACCTCAAGAGGACTGCATGCTCAGAACTGGTCCTTAGAGAGGATGATTTTAGAGGAGGGGCTACAGTTCAGAGTAACCAAGTCAAGGCTTTGAGAATCAGGCTAAGTGAAAGCAGGGTAACTGAGAAAAGACAGAATCCTGTCTGCCTCTGATTATCATGACTTGCTGGTTTGTTTCCAGGTGTTTTGAAGTCTTCTGCATCTATTGTCAGTCAAGCCACATCGAAGAGCCTTATGTCAGCATCACCAAGAAGCGACAGATGCCAAAAAATGGCCTCTCAGAGGAAATTGAGAAGGAAGTGGGCCAGGCAGAGGGCAAGCTATTCACCCACCGATCTGCGTTCAGCCGGGCATCAGTGATCCAGGCTTTCCTGGGCTCAGCCCCCCAGCTGACCCTGCAGCTGTATATAAGCGCCCTGCAGCAGGACGTCACTATCGGAAGATGTATGTATATTTTTTATTTCTCTTTGCATTTGGGAATCAAAGTGGAGAGCAAAACATAAGGTTTATTTTGTTTTAGGCGAAATTCGTTTATATGTGCATTCAATCCTAAGTCTGTGCTCCAGTTACTAAGCTCAAAACATAGTGAGTTAAAATAATAACGACGTTTATTTTGCTTATGAATCTGCACTTTAGGCAGGGCTCAAAAGGGCTCACCTATGCTCCACTGTGTGTTAGCTGGGGTGGCTCAAAGATGCGGAGTTAGAATCCATTGAGGACTCATTCACTCGCATTTCTTATGGTCGATGCTGGCTGTTGCTCGGGGCTTTAGATCTTCTCCACTTCATCTCTCCATGTAGGTTAGTTTGGGCTTCCTCACAGCATGGTGGCTGCTTTCAAGGGCAAGTATCCTAAGAGTGAGAGAGGGCCAGGTGATAGAGGGTCCCTTTTGTGATCCAGCTTTGGAAGTCATGCAACATCACTTCTGCTGCATTTTCTTTGTTGAAGCAGTCAGGAATCCTGTAGGGGTTCAAGGGAAAGGGAGGAAAGGAAACTCTGACTTTTGTTGGGGAATGGCAGAGTTCTAGAAGTTCACTGCTGTGACCATTTTGGAAAATACAACTTGCCGTAGGCTGAAAATACAGCCGCCAGGGGCTGGGCCTCTTTGGATTTTGCCTCTGTCATTCAGTGATAGTTGTAAACCAGCTGAGACACAGTTGGTTGTAACAGCTTCTTTGTGGTGAATGAGGGAATCAAGAGCACTCTCCTGTTTTCTTGAAGTTCTAATAGGTATCTCAGCTTTAAAATGAACACAGTTCTCTAACCTTTGGGCTATTCTCACATCATCAAATTGAGGGCAGGTTTTGATTAAGCCAAATTTTAAAGAAAAAACCTGTACATGCATTGGACACAAGTGAAAAACCTTCATATGAAAAGCGGAAATAATCCTTCACAAATATTAATATTATTAGTAAATGAAAACCAGATATTCTGGTAAGTTTTGCTATATAGATAAACAAAAGTGAGTTAAAAGCCTTAGGCTGAAAAAATACATATTTAAGACAGCACTGAAACTGGAATCTTTTAAAATAAATCACTCATTAATTTCACTTCCCTCAGTATTATCCTCTTTCTGCCTATAATCTAGGCTGGATGGTAAAATGTCTTTAATTTATGGCTGGGTCACAGGATATTTGCATGTTACAACTGTATCCCTTATCCAGGTTACCTCAGAGTGACTATGATTCTTAAGATATATCAGGACTTTAGGTTGAGATCTTGGACCTTGGTGGATTCACATTTATGTGAAAATGCCTCCCACAGCCCCAGGTAGACAGTAGGTGCTCAATAAATGTAGCAGCATCCTTGTTCTCTAAGGACTTATAACTAGAATGGGCATTGACCAAGGTGAGTCCTCTGCATGCCACTATACCCTTTTCCCAGTTCGTTATTTTTCTATGTGGCAGGAACACAGCAAGAGACCAGATGTGGTGATAACCTATTTGATTTTTACAAGTAGATTCAATTTTTTTCTCAAGTTATTGAAAATGAAGATTGTCTTTTAGTTCAGAAGTTGGCAAACAGCAGCCCATGGGTGTAATCAGGCACTGCTTGTTTTTGTAAATAAAATTTTATTGGAATGCAGTCACACCCTTTCATTTACCTGTTCTCTATGTCTGCTTTTTTTGTTTTTGTTTTTGTTTTTAGCAGAGTTGAGTCGTTGCATAGTTGCAACAGAGAAAGTATGGTCCACAAAGCATAAAGTATTTACTGTCTGGCTCTTTACAGAAAGTTTGCCAACCCTAGTTACAGTTTTTCAGACAGAATTCTATTCAGGAAAATGAAATGTCTATCTCATAAAATATGAGATATCTCATAAAATGTCAGTGTCACAAAGAATATCTGTGACATGCCCCCCAAGAACTTGGAATAAGTCCTCTGAGAATTAAACGATCAATCAGATATATAGAGAGAAAGGAAGTGGGCATGGTCCTCTTAAAAATATAGATGACTGCCATTTGTATAGGTTTTGACTAACCCTAATCACTGCCTTAACATATCTGAGGAAGGGATCCCTCACCCGGAAGGGGAAAGGCAGTTATAATTGGAGGACAGGCTGGGGTGTGTCACAGAGGCAAACATTGGCAATATCTATCATATGATTAGGAATGCATTTGGTGCAAGGAATAAACACTTGGCTACAAGGTTAAACAACCCATTATTTTGCTTATCTAAGATGAAGTTGGAGTTAGGCCGTTGCTGGCATTATATCAGCTGCTCACAATGGTAAAGTTGATGTTCCTGAAATTCCATTGGCCTTTCTTTTGGGTTGCTACTGCATAGAATCCATCATAGCTGCATTCAAGGTAGAAAGGGGATGAAGGCAGAAGGGCGAGTGTCTTTCTTCCTTTATTAGTAAGTAAAAGCTTTCCTACAAACCTCCCTGATAGACTTTATTTAGGTCTCATTGACCGGGACTGGTCACATGGTCACCTCGGTGCAAGAAATGCTAGGAAAGCTGGGCATAGAAATGATTGCCACCAGTGGCTTACAGCAGCATTCCTTCAACTTCGCTGATGTTGATTAGAGTCACAGGAGGTGGGGGGGGGGGGGCGCCTGTTAAAAATCTACAGATAAGTTGGAAATTGTGATTTGCTGGGTATGGAATGGGAGCCTACGATATGTCTCTTGATTTTTTCTCTTTTGTTTTTTAAATAAGTGCTCCACGTAATTTTTATCTTCAGCAAAGTTTGGGAACACTGGACTAGACTAGTCACAACCTGCCCAGGGTTGGGCCCCTTGACACCCACAAGGAAATTATGTTTTCTTAAACTATAAGAGGAGGAATGGATATTGAGTGGGCAGCTAACAGCATCTGCCACACCATGTGTCCAGACCTATAGAAATGTGCATTCTTGACAGGAGAGGGACATGAAGTCCATCAGAACCTGACCCCATTCAACTTTCAAAGTCTATATAACCCCTTCTCTCTGATTCTATGCTCACTGAGCAAACATTGATGAATTTGGCCTTGGCAGAGCTTAGAGGGGAGGTGGAGCCGGCCACATGGTCCACTGGAGAGGTTTTTGTTAATTGCAGTATAATGCATATAACATAAAATTCACCATTTTAAGAGTACAATTCAGTAGATTTTAGGATATTCACAGTGTTGTGTAACCCTCACCAGTATCTAATTTTAGAATATTTTCGTTACATAGAAAAGAAATCCCATACTCGTTAGCAGTCACTCCTCATTTCCCCTCCCCAGACCCTGGCTATCACTGACCTACTTTCTGTCTCTATGGATTTGCCTATTGTACATATTTCATATAAATGGAATCATACACTATTGGAGAGGTTTTTTCCCATAGTCAGTGAATAATGGACACTGTCTACGAGCCTCAGCCTTTGAGTGAGACTAGTCAGCTCTCACGGGCTTGATCAAGTCTCTGGACCTTGGAGGACAGGTTGGTCTGAGGCCCAGGTGAGTGCACCAAGGTTACCGTGTTCTCTGAAGGCCCCCGCATCCTGCCATTTGGCCTGCCTGGATCTCAAAGTGCCCTTGTCTCTTCCACTCAAGGTGGTCTTGTTGGTAGTAATGATGACTGTTTCTCAGATCCTTGCTTTGTGCTAGGCACTGTGATTGGCATGATTGTGTTTCATGTTCACAGCATCCCTGTGAGGTAGATCTGATTACCTCCATCTTATTAAAGTTGGAAATTGTACTCATTGTCTACCAGAGGAGGCAGGATTTGGGGTTAGATTTATGTGAATTCATTCATGAAGTCAATGAATATGTATTGAATACGTTCTGTGTTCCTCACCTTGTGCTGGGCTCTGAGGATAAAGTGGTGAATAAGGTGGACCGGCACATATCCTTTTGGAACATGATAGAGAAACATGAAACAGATAATTAGTCATGTACTTATTTTATTTCAGGTAAATCCTGCAAAGTGAAAGTCCTGTGTAAGGGTCTATCGGGGGAATCTAACCAAGTCTGGGAGATGAGGGAAAGTTTTCCAGAGGAACTTAAGTTGAAACCAAAATCTGGTAGATGAGGAGGAGTCAAATGAAGGAAAAGCAGGAAAGGGCATCCCAGCATTTCAAACTTTATCCCAGAGGCAATAGGAAGCCATTGATGATTTTTAAACGACACAGTATCATGATCAGATTTAGTTTTAGAAGCTGATTACTCTGGAAAATGGATTGGAAGGGGATGAGGGGAGAAACAAGGAGGCCAGGAAGTGGGCTGCTACAGTGGTCAAGTTGAGAATGATAATGGCTTGGGCTGGAACAGGAGAAATGGGTTATTGGAGCCATATTAATGATGTAGAAGTGGAACAAGGTGATGATTGAATGGGAGGGTGAGGCAGAGAGAGATGTCAAAAATGGTTCCCAGGTTCCTGACATATATTATTTCTTTATATCCTGCCTCATTACAAAAAAAGCACTTGAGACAGGGCTTATTAGCTAGTGCTGTGATACTCTCTGTGGAAGATACCCTTCTGTCCTCTCTTGTGGACACTGGTAAATTAAATAGTAATATTATATAAACCTACCATCTGCAATTCAAGCAGTTCTTGTGATTACTAAATATTACTGGACTTATTTTTGAATGTATCCCATTGTAAACACAATTATAAATCTCATTCTCAGATGAAACACCTAACCTATGATCATTTATTTGAGAGAGGAACAGAGTTAGCAGTGGCTGGATACATGTTTTAAGATGTATAAGTATATAAATTCTGTCCCAAGTGATAGACTCAAAAGTACACACAATTCTTATAAACACTCTACGTGCTGTGTTAGGTTAAAAAAGAAGTTGTCACATCAAGTGAAGAATAAATCTAATTGCTCTCCTAGCAGTGTCAACATCTGGCATTTTCTCCTGTTCATCATATGCTGAAGTGCCACCCTCTGCTGCCTCTTGGCCTGTCATAAAGGACTGATCAGAGGCTGCGCAGCCGGCTTGAGCAGCGGCATCAGTGGGCCTGGGTTCACCATCCCAGTTCCCCACTTTCTGGCTACATGATCTTGGACATTCATCTATTTCCTGTGGGCAGCAGCTTCCTCACCTGTAAAACGGGGATAATCAGAGTTCCTCCAACTTGGGATTTTCCCAAAGAAGACGAAGTCACCGTGTGCCTGTAAACCGCGGCTTAACACAGAGCCTGGCACAGGGCACGCCCTTAACAGATGGCTGCCTGTGTCTCCCTCCCCGTGTACCAGATGCTCAGACAGGTTTCCCCAAGGTGCCGCCAGGCCTGATTCTCACGTGACTGCTGGATGCTTGGGCCTCTGGCTGTGAAAACCCCGGCCTGCCGCAGCTCGAAGCTCGTTGGGGGGGACGAGAGTGAGAGCGCCTCCCGTGCGGGGGTGGAGGGGAGCCAGGGCTGCATCCGGGAGCCAGACCGTCCTCGCCCTGCCTGCTCCCCTCTGCCTGGTGACTCGCCGTCTCTGCTTCCTTGTACCATCTAATAAAGCTTGGAGCTGACTGAGCCTTTGCCAACTTCACAGCAGTATCTGGAGTAACAGTGTCGGGTGTGCTTAGAGCTCAGTGGAGTAGGTGCTTGTTTAATCCAAGAAACTTCTTGACACCTGGTGCTCATTCAGCCAAATATTTACAGAAGCCTCATTGCCAAGATGTCCACCGCACAAATCTGTGATTGGTTAGAAGAGCCGTGAAGGCCTCCTGGCCTCAGCCAAGCCCCCCTCTTGCTCTTCTGCTCATGTGAGTGGCCAGCAGGCCCCTCCCCAGCGACTGCAGGTGGAGAGTCACCTTCAGCTGGTCACATGAGGGCACCAGCAGTGCCGCCCCGTCCCTGAAGTGGAGCCTCTTGGTGTCCAGGGCATGCTTCCTCATCTTCCAGTGACCTTCAGCCAACAGGGAGATGCCTCCAGGGTGGGTGGTGGCAGGGAATCAGTCATGATACTCAAATCCTGCCATGTTGGTTAAACAGCGTCTGATTAGGAAAAGCTGTTTATTTTGGCTTATGGCCGTGGCTTGTTTTAGCACAAAGCATAGTCTCCTGGATACCTCACCAGAAGTCACACCAGAGGAATTCATTAAGGGCCAGAGAAGTCATAGTAGGTGCATAAACCACATCGGATTAGCAGGTCTGTGTGCTCAGGGGGTCCCCTTACAGTCCATGCCGTAGTCAGCACTAGTGGTCCCTGGGACACCTGCGGGGAGCCAGGCTTCCTGAGCTCTTTTAGACTCTCTGTTTGATGTCCGAGTTTGGAGGTTGAGCTTTACTGACCTCGTGTTGGCAAACCTTCTGCAGAGTCACCTGGACATGGGAGAATCAGGCAGAGCTATACCACCATCCCTTTAAGAATCGTGCTTCAGCTGTGCCTGTGGCTTTCACAGGAGACATGCCCCCCTCCCCCGGCCCCGGCCAGCACGTCATCAGTCTAACTGCGCCCCCTGCCAAACCCCCTCCTACATGGGACCGGGAATCGTCCACGCAGGGGAGGAAGGCAGGCAGAGGGTGAGAACCACTGCCCTTGGGAAAGCATGAGGCACCCAAGTTTAGGCTTTTTGTGCATTTTGAAGAGGTGGGAAGGGGGATGGTGAAGAAGGATTTATTCTAACGTGAGCCCTTCAGAGAGAACACCAGTGGCGACCAGTGCCCTGTTGGGAGTGGGAAAACTAAAACCGGAGTGAGTAGGGACAGAGGCTGGGGAGGGTGTGGCTGCCAAACCAGGTCCGTGATCAAAAGCAGTGTCAGGGCAGGCCAGGGTCAGACACCAGACACAGGTCAACACACGGGAAAACATCACGTGTGGGACGACGTGAGCCCACGAGTCGAGCCTGGAAAGGTCTTGGAGAGTAACGTCGCTTTGCTGTTGGCATGAACACGAGGCCTGGGACCCTGGCTGGCCTCCCATTGAAGACAACCTCTGAGAAGAGAGGTGTTTTGAAGGCCCAGGCTCCCCTGGTCCCCGAGTCTGACAGGTCTTGCAGTCATGTGGCTATGACTCTTTAGAACAGGCCTTTTGGGCCCCAAATTAGAATTTTAAAATGAGGGACCTTCTAGTAACCTCTAATACATTCTTTCCTAAAGCATAAATTGCAAAGTGGCAGCTTACAGACCTAATCTGGATGGCATTTGTTAGTCCTACACAGACATCTTAAAAGAAAATTCATAAGCTGCTGACATTTAAAATCACAGACTTTTTCCCTGAATATCTGGATTTCTGGCTTCTCTCGTGAAATCAAAATGTCTGGGTGTCCATGTGGTTGCAGTGAACTGGAGATACGAGATGCTATCCCATTAAGGTCAGGCCTCTGGTCTGCCACTTGTCTCTTTTGGATTTCATGTCTCGCCCACTTCCCTCACTTCTAGTAACTGTCTGGCCACTACAGAGACTTGAACTTGTTACTCACACCACAGATTAATTCTCAGTTCACAGTATTCAGAAGGATCAATTTTCTCATTTGATGATGTATTATAGTACAGGGCTTCTCAAACTGCCTTTAGTGTAGGGCCAGTATTATCTGTTCTTCTTGTTCTAATTCCTTATGAACTGATAGGAGGTCCTATTATGCATGACTGATATACAGCTCACATTTGACTCATCACTGGAGTACCACACCTCCAGGACTGGTGTAGACCCTATTCACTGGATGAGCCCACTCACTTAAATATTGGGGTGAAGCCAGATTGCTATGTTCCGAAATGCTGACTCTCAATTTCCATTTTTGTAGCTGGCCAGTAACAAACAGTTCCTTGACCAGCACCAGTCCGCAATCCACAGTTCAAACATTTTGAGATAATGAATTTATTTTATTTTATTCTTTTAGGGGTATGGTTTTAAATCTAAGGAACTTCATTTTGTATCATTTAGTATTTCTCTACAGTTCTTCGTGAACACAGAAGATTGGTTTCTCTGATATTTAGGGTTGTAGAATCACTGTGGGGAAAATCTGTCTAAACTTCTGTTAAAGCAAAATCTACTAAAGGAAACCAATTTGCAGCAGGGAGACAGGTTAGATACTGCAGTTGTGAGATACTTGGGTTCTGAGATGTAGGATGAGAAGAATTCACCAACTGAACTGTGGAAGAGAGAGTCTTCATGGCACAAAAGTGCAAAATAGTGAAAGAAGAAGGGGGAAACTGGGTTCTGGTCTCCCGTAAATGTAGTTTACTTGGGGCACGTCAGCTTCCATGGCTATATATAAGATGAGGAGGTTGGACTAAATTATCTCAAAGATCTGCTCGAGATGTACAGTTACCAGTCTGTGATCTTTTCCTAAGGAAAGTTCTCTACTGAAGGTGGGTGAGTGGGGCACAGAGGACAGGGATTGTTTTTTAGGGACTCCATTTTACAGCTGAGGCCACTTTGGCCCAGAGATGCCGATCAGCTCTCCCAAGGTCACGTGGCAAGTGGGTCCACAGTAAGGACGAGAGCCCAGCCCTGCTCCCTGTTGTTGAGGCTCCTCCTCTCCTGTATCCTGAGAAATGGGTGGTCTCGACATAGAAAGGGTTTAATGGTCTCCCCTGGGAAAAAGAAGCCAAACTCTTCAATATAGAGGTGTCAAGGTGTCTTGGGTTTCTAGGAAAACATTCTCAACAATTCACTCTCAAGAACTTCCACTTGTGTTTTATTTGGAGGCCAGACAGATTAGGATCAAAGGACTGATTTTATAGTACAGGTCTTCAGACTTTGTATACCTAGGCCTTGTTCCATTGGACAGTGTGAGAGCCGTGTGATGAGTCCATTTCCTTCTCAGTTAAGGTGTTCTTGAAATTCTGACTCTGTCCACTGACATGGTCGCAAAGGGGATTATGTGATGACATCAGAAGCCTGTGCTCAACAGCCTTTTCGTGAAGTACCTGAGTTACTGTCCTTTTCCACAGAGTTCTGAGACCGTCCTGCTTTGTTGAAGACAAGATTTCTGTCCTATAGCTGACTGTAGGGCCTTCAGGGTAGCCTCAGAATTAATAAAAATGTATCTGGAGATGGCAGAGACTTTAAATGTCTGGGGGTCGCTTATGACTTGTGATAATTTTCACAGGTGAAAAGTCTGGTAGGAGTGCATAATGAAAATGGTACAGTTGAAGAGGAAAATTTTTGTGACATGCAAAATAGGATAATAAAGCCAATCCAAAAAAAAAGAGGTATGGGGAAAATATCTATAAACGTAATGATTAAGCCTGTCTTCATTGAAGTCTAGAGTAGATTTTAAACATCTTTATTTTAATAAAACTCCATAGAAGGGTTTGATGTGCCTCCTCATTTTAAAAGCACTGGTCTAGAAATTGCTAGTAAAATTTAAGAAGAAAGGTGTGCCCAACTATTTTTTTTAATTTACTTAAATATGACCAAAAACACTATAATTTTGTTACCTAACACCGTCAAGGAAGGCGCCAGCAGGACTCTGATAATTAGAAACATATAATGGACAGTAAGGGTGCTGACAGATATCCAAGAACTTCACTTACAACATAAAACTTCTGAAATATTGATATTAATAATATTTCCCTATTCACATTTAATCTAGGGAAGGCTAATACCTCTTTTGATTTGACTTTTTTTCATGCAACTAATCAATACTAACATAGGAAATAAAGCGAATTATTTCTAACACCTCTCTTTTTATAAGGTGAAAGAACAAATCTTTTTTACTTTCTAGGGGCCTCTGGGAAATCTCAGACAGTTTTAAGTCCAAAAGATGTTGTGAAGTTTCTTTCACTTTTCATTTTGGATTCAGTGTTGGAAGGCAAAATTGAAAAATTTCCAGGAGGTTTGAGAATTAAGATAAGATCGTGGGTGTCTGAGTACATGAATGATTATAGCTTGGTTATTTATTAAATAAAGTGACAATATAGCATTTAATTAAATACAAAAAAATCATTAGCACAATTGTAAATGCAGAACTTCTATTGTTTCTTTTACTTTAAAGAGAGTAATCAAGGGCATGATAAAGTCATAGCAAAGCGTTATTGTGGTGAGATATCGAATCTCTGCTATTTGGACAGATTACGTAGAAGGTGAGGTGGGCGGCTGGATAATGACCCCAAAGATATTTAGTTTCTAATCCCTAGAACCTGTGAACTTTATATGGCCAAAAGGACTATCCAGATAAAGAGATTGACGTGAAGAGTATTGTAGATTAGCCAGGGGGGCCCTTAATGTAATGACAAGTGTCCTTAGAGAGGCGGGAGGTGATTTGATTACAGAATGAGATGATAATGTGAGGACTGGAGCAAGTTGCTACACTGCTGGCTTTGAAGATGGAGGAAGGAGCCACCAGCCAAGGAATGCAAGGTATACAGCTCTAGAAGCTGGAAAGTCAAGGAAATGGATTCTTCTCCAGGGCCTCTGGAGGGAGCATGGCTTTATTGACACCTTGATTTTAACCCAGAGAAACTGATTTGAGACTTCTGGCCTCCAAAACTGTAAGAGAATAAATGTGTGTTGTTTTAAGCCATCAAGTTTGTGGTAATTTGTTACAGCAGCCATAGGAAACTAATACAGGTGCAGAGTAACCTCTTATTAGGAGCAGACCAATACTCCAAAAAAACTTTCTCATTTTCACAGAGAGCAAATAAATTCTAGGTTTGCTTCAATGTAATATTTCATTTTAAAGGACCCACAATCTCTTTTTGACAATCTTACGAGTAAACCCATCAAAACTGAGGCAGATTTGGCAAAGTTTTAACACAGATATGTGTTACTTTTCAGATTCTCTTTCCACAAACTTACAGCTTTCTATATTCATTCAGGTTTTTTTCTTCACCATTCTTCCTCTTTTCCATTCTGGAACAAGTCATTTTACTTCAGGACAGGAACATTCCCTTTTTTGCCCCTAATTTTAAAAATGTCTCATTATCTTCAGACTCCTAGTAGAGACTCATTCATGTAGAGTCTCATTTACGTAAATTAATTATAACTTTTTGGAGAAAACTAGGGGGTTGATCATTGTAAATTTCTGTCATTTTAGTAGAACTCATGAATACATTCAACCCAGCTTTATTCAGCCACGCAATTCCTTTCTATAGTTTCACATCATGGCAGAAATGAACATATCCATTTACAAACCCAAAGATATAGCCTCTTTGTAGAATATATAAATAAGAAGCAAAAGTATATAAACTCAAATTATGCTTAGTAATCAATGTTTTAGTATCCTTTCTTAGACATTTTCTAGGCATCCATTGAATTTCTATAAATTATCTCATAATATCAGTCCAGAGACTTCAGCTATCTAAAGATTTTGGAAATGCTCTTCAAGGGGATGTACTACAAAATCTCATTACTGTGGAAAATACAGGTGTGTCAGAACAATGACTCGATTTGCTTAAACATAAATTGACTTTTTCTCATAATCTTAGACCTTCAGTAGGAGTAATTCTAGCTCATTTGATCATAAACCTGTACAAATTTAAGAAAAATATACCCAAGAGGCTTAAAAATGTATGCTTGTATTATACTTAACACTGATGAATCAGAGAGGACCTAGTTGTCATTAAACCCAAAATATTATACTAGTCGTCATTGTCAAAGATTTACATAAATTATGTAAATTTGAACTATTAAAGTATTCTAAAATCTAGCACATTTAAAATACTAGTAGTTCAATTTTTTTTAAAATTTATTTTCTTATTAGTCATCCATTTCATACACATCAGTGTATACATGTCAATCCCAATCTCCCAATGCATCCCACCACTGCCACCACCACCACCCCACTGCCACTTTCCCCCCCTGGTGTCCATACGTTTGTTCTCTGCATCTGTGTCTCTATTTCTGCCCTGCAAACCGGTTCATCTGTACCATTTTTCTAGGTTCCACATATATGAGTTAATATACGATACTTGTTTTTCTCTTTCTGACTTACTTCACTCTGTATGACAGTTTCTAGATGCATCCACGTTCAATTTTTGTATTTTAGGAAATTTTAGTTATATTCAATTTATATAAGCAATTGTTTATTTAGATATGCCAATCAGAACAGAGGTCCTTTAAATTAAGAGACTTTATAATCTAATGTATTAATACTATCCAAAGGTAGGAAAATGTTACATACACAAAGATGAAGAAATTTCTGAATTACAGACACAGAGACATACAGCCACAGAGAAATAGCTTCAGTTCTACAATTTCAGTCATAGATCAAGAGTAAACACAAACAGAAAATCTCCCCAGTCCAGATTTCAAAGAGCTGTTTTCTTCCCAAAGGACATGAAATTTTAAATTGATTTGAACTAAAAAATAGACTAACAAATAAATCTGACAAACCAGATTCTCTGTTGCCTCACACCTAGCAGGGACCTGAATCGTATGGACCTGAATCTCTCTAAACCATGAACCCATTTAGAGAGGGCTCCAGATGGTCAGACCCTCAAACCAAATCCCCATCCATTTCTGCCAACGATGTGGAATAACTTAATGGCCATAAATGAAAGAAAACAAAACCGAAACACGACATTAGTAGAGAGGCAATTTAAAGTTAGAGGAACACAGAGTCAACACAGTTCTGTCCACGCTCTGGCTTCACCCAGGAGAGCCAAGAAAAGACACGTCTGGGCTTTAACTGCATACAAGGCGCACTTCTCCGTGAACAGTGTTTACCTGGCTCTGACAGGTGAATCTATTGGGTATCTCATTGTGAGCTCCAAAGCGGTTAAAAGATATTTTTCAAAAAAGATGAAATCTTGTCGCTCATATAGATATGAACACATTAAAGATTTTATTACTCATGAGGAAATGGACAGATGCTAAAACCAGTTCAAAAGGGAACAAAGGAATGTTGAGTAAGAATATTGAAAAAAGTGTGTAATTGGAAACAAGACTGGTTTTATTACATTGTGAGAGGGGAGACAATTGAACCTCTACTGGATAATGCATTTTGCATGTGTATCTGTGACCTGACAGCCTGGATCTTGGAGCTGGCAAGCAACAAGGCCCATGACCACCACAGGAGGTGCATTGCCCCCAACATGTGGAGAGGGCAGTGCCCAACCCTGAGCTCCACCTCTTCTTTAGGGATGGGACCATCTGTCTAATTTCCAATTCAGGAAGTATTGCTGATGCAATTTCTGGGTTCCAGAGCCTGGCGGGGCCCTTCAGAGCCTCATCCACTGGCAAACCCACTCACAGTTGAGGGGGCCCCATGCTGCTGCTGTCAGCAGATGTTATTAAAGAATTTGGATCCATGGGTGTGCTTCTGACTCCTCTCAGTTTCTGTCAATTTGAGTTGGAAATGTCTGTGGGATATCTGAGAGGAGATAGCCCATGGAGTTTGAGGATTTAGAATGGATGTATAGCCTGGAGAGCTGAATTTGGGGCTTATAGTAGGCTCTTGGATACTGTGAGTCACTTGTCCTTGGCCCTTTTGATTTTAGTGCAGTTGTGGTGAAAAGTTCTGTGTGCATTGCTAGCATCCCACATCAAGCCTGTGTCCCAACACACCCTGAGGTGCTTCTCTTCTTTTCTGCCTCCGGGTTTTCTCCTATGCCAGGGAACACAGCTCAGGTACACTTGAGAAGTGTGGGCACGGTAATGCCTGCAGGGCCACCTCCAGACTAAGGGAGATAGTAGTCTATGGATAAAACCTCAGTTTCTGTCCTTAAGATGGATAATTTGGGGTCCAGTATATATGGTCCTTTGTGGATCCCCAGTGGGAATGAGGCCCATTTGCCACAGTGGTAACCAGCTTAATAGTGTATGTAGTCTTTATGAGCCTTGCTTCCTTCCCTCCTTCACTCTGTTTCCTAGGCTCCCCTCCCAGATGAACTGCCTGCCTCCAAATGCTTGTCTCAGGCTCTGCCATTAGTATAGTCATCTGAGTGGAGGTGGTCATTTGAGTCACAGCAGGCCCAGCACGTGCAGCTGTGGAAAAGGCAGTTAAGTTCCTCCAGGGTACATGTTGTGATGGAGGCTGCAAAAGAATAGAGGGGCAAGAATAGAGAGGTTTGTGTAACAGATTGAATGAAGTTGGGCACCAAGGATTCTTAGCTGGATGAGGGAAAATAGAGGGTTCGTTTGATTTGAGGGCTAGATAAGGATCTAAAAAAGTTATGGTAGTTCTTAGACAAGTGAGTTGAATGGGTAGAAGTTGGTAGTTGGCATAGGGTGTTTCAATTAGTGCTTTCAGAGGTGCTTCTTGCATCTTGGATTTCTAGGAAAGCACTCTTAAAAACTCATCCCTACTGTTTCATTTCTCCTGTATTTGAGGGAAGGCTGAATAGGCTAGGGGTCAGAGGTCTAAATTTATAATACAGTTCTTTTAACTTTGGTAACCTGACACAGTTGCCTTCTTTTATTCAGCTTACTGCCCCGAGTTGTACCTTGGCCAGACACATTGTTTAGCTTCAGAAAAAAGCTTATTTAATGTGTTGCCTGTTTCCAGAACCAACTGCAGTTTATGAGCTAATCTAAAGATAATAGCTTTAGGGCTTCCCTGGTGGCACAGTGGTTAAGGATCTGCCTGCCAATTCAGGGGACACGGGTTCGAGCCCTGGTCTGGGAAGATCCCACATGCCGTGGAGCAACTAAGCCTGTGCACCACAACTACTGAGCCTGTGCTCTAGAGCCCGCGAGCCACACTGCTGAGCCCTCAGGCCACAACTACTGAGCCCGCAAGCCACAACTACTGAAGCCCACGTGCCTAGAGCCCGTCCTCTGCAACAAGAGAAGCCACCACAATGAGAAGCCCACACACCGCAACGAAGAGTAGCCCCCACTCGCCGCAACTAGAGAAAGCCCACGTGCAGCAATGAAGACCCAATGCAGCCAAAAATAAATAAATTTTTTTAATTAAAAAAAAGATAATAGCTTTAATTCATACATTCTCAGAGGCCCATTGAGAAAGAAGTTGAAGGATAGCTGTGTGTGTGTTTGTGTGTGTGTGTGTGTACACCTGTGCAAGCATGTGTGTTGCTCTACATGTTATAAGCTTATAAACTTCTGCCACAACATCTTCTCAGTTTTTTGCATGTGTGTACACATATGCACAAACATACACAAAATATAAGACTTCAAAAATAGTCTGAAACAAAATGTCAATTAGTTGTTGTCTTAGGAGACAGAGGTTATGGGTTTTTTTTTCTGCTTTCCATTTATCTGTGTTTTTCATGTTTCCACAATGAATGTTTGTTAGTTTTTGTTGGGGGCAGGGAGGATGGTCAGGCATGAGCTACTGGGGCTAGCCGAGCGTCTCTGTCTTATTGATTTCTGCATGCTCAGTTTGGCACATACAGGTTCTCAATATATGGTCAGTGAATGGTGAAAAATAACAAGCAGGGCGATTATATTAATCTCATTTTTATAGATGAAAAAACAGGGTATCATTTAAGATATCGCAGTTGCAAGTGATAGAAGACCCAACTAAAAGGGACTTAAAAAAATTATTGCCTTGTATAATAAATTCAGAGGCAGAGTGAACCCATGATTGGCTAATTTATCAGCACAGCAGTATCATCAAGGACCTAGGCATTTTCTATCTTTGTGTCTTTCTCCCCTCATGATTGCAAGAAGACTGTGTATCTTTTATATATTGCTGCGTAACAAACCACCAGAAACCTTGGTGCCTTAAATTAACAACAGTCATTTCTTTTGCCCACAGATTTGTAATTTGGACAAGTCTTGTCAGGGTCAGCTTACCTCTGCTCCATGTGGCATCAGCTGGAGCATCTTGACTGGGGGCTGGAGAATCTATTGATACTTCCAAGATGGCTTACTCACATGGCTGACAGTTTGGTACTGTGTTTCCTCCTGGTTGCTTAGCTGGTTCTTTTCTATGTGGGCCTCTCCTTAGTTTCCTCGTAGCATGGCAGCTAGGTCTTAAGAGTAAGTGTCCCAAGAGACATGAAGTGGAAGTTTTGTTTCTTAATAACGTTGGCTCAGAAACTGGCAGTTGTTTTTGCCATATTCTATTATTCAAGCAATCAAAAGATCTCAGATTCAAGAAGAGGAGACATAACTCTACTTCTTGATGGGAGGAATAGTAAAGAATTTGGGGAGCCATGTTTTAAAATACCTACAGGTCTTTATAGGCCTAGACATCATATGCAGGTATGACCAAGTCAGGAAGAAGAAGGAGGTTTCTTCCTGTATACTTCTTCTTAGTGGGGATGAATACCTTTTCCTTCAGCATAATTCTACTCAGGTTCCATTGGCCAGACATGGGTCACATGTGCATGCTAAACTGATCCCCAGACACAGGGATAGAAAGTAGAATGCAGAGGCCTCTAAGGTATAGATAGGGCCCAGAATGGATAGATCGACTTCATCCAGTTAACCCAGTGAATACACCATGCAAATATCATTTTTTCTATTTGTGACACACAAAAAAATAGGAGACTGGTCTTACACAAATCTTGATTTACTCCAGGGGCTGAACCTGATATCATCTTTTTTTGAACACGTGGGAGGGTTAGCATGTAATCACAATTAGAGTTCTGCCTTCAAGGAAGAGTGGAAAAAGGATACCAATTAAGTGGAAGCCCCATAGTATCTGCAATACCAAGGTTCAAGAAGTTTAAGGGCTCAACTGAAAGCTGAGACCCAAACCCAGGTTTTTGGATGCTTGACCCACAGCTAGTTCTTTTAGCCAACACTGCTTTGCACAGAGTTGTAGAATGTTAAGAGGTAGAAGGGATCTAAGAGGTCATCATGTCTGACTTTGCACTCTCTGTAGAAATCCCTTCCTTAGTGTCCCTCAAAGTTGGTCCACCAGCCTCTCTCTTCTTGATTATGTTCAGTAGTAGAGCTCTCAGTACTCAAAATGCACTGTTCCATTGACAAAACACTCTTGTTAGAATGTTCTTCCTTGTATAGTAAGCTAAATGAGACTTTTCCACCAAAAAATGATATCAGTCCCAGGTGCTGGATACACCACATTCAGAAAAAATGCCACTAAGAATTGGCCAGATTCCTTTTTTTTCAGGATTTTCCAAGAGTGACAAACCAGCCCTACCAGGGTCAACCCCTTGCATCCCCACTCTCAGATTCTATAAGGAAATACCTGGGGGAAGGGGTGAGAGAATAGGGGTTTCTGTAATATGCTATTTATGGTAGAGGCCACTCCCTGCCCTCCTAGAAGCCACCTAAAGTGAGATTCCAAGGTGGAGGATGCTCACCACATGGGTAGCCAAGCACTTGACTCCCCGCCTTCTAAGCTGGGAGCCCTCAGGTCCAGCCCACTGCTGGTTCCCTCAGAGATAGCTTGTTGTGGATACCCTGGAGTTTAGGAGCATTCATGATCATAGAGACTGAGGCCTGCTTCTCATTTGTAGGTTTCTGAAGGAGGGAGACTTGAGTGAATAGCCTGGGTGAGGAGAGAGACTATGGTGCCATGTGCCTGGAAAGGGGACAAGAAGTCTCCACTGAAAAAAAAAAAAAAAAAAAAAAAAAGAAGTCTCCACTGTATCAGCTAGCTATTGTGAGTAACAAACTACCCAAGACTTAGTGATTTAAACAATAAGCATTTATTGTTGCTCAACAGTCTACAGGTTAACTGGGCAGTTCTGGTCTGGGCCCGGCTAGGCTGATCTTGACTGAGCTTACCCATGAGTTCACACTCAGCCTGTGGGTCAGTTGGGAATAACTGGTCTAGGATGGCTGCACTTGGAATGGCTCTCTTCCAAGTGATTACTTCCTGCGCAGGCTGGCCTGGTGGTGGCAGGGCTCTGAGAGAGTCAAAGCGTGCAAAGCCTCTTGCGGTCTAGGCTCAGAACTGGGACACTGTCACTTCTTCCACATTCTATTTCCACAAAGCACAGTTGAGAGGAGATTGGGGGAGAAAATTAAATCCCTTTCGTGATAGTACCCCACCAAGGTGACACTACTAAGTAGAGCATTTTCACTTATATTATATGGAAATTAGCCTCCTTTAGTCTTCAGCCTGATGGTTAGACCTGATTTTTCCCTGCTAAAGCACCACTAACACAACTACTTCCCCTTACCACATGGCAGATCTCCAAATATGCACATATTCACAACTGTCCTGTCTCCTTTTTCTTTTCCAATCTCCAGACCCTCCAGTCATTTCTCTAATGGCATGCTTGGTAGCCATCAAGGTCGCTGTACTTGAGATACAATCTGACTTGTCACTTTTTTCTTAACACGTGGCATTCATAATTGCATGTGACATTGCAGACTTATTTTGATGAGCTTATAGCAGTGGGACTATGTTTTATTTTATTTTATTTTTGCTTTAATCTGAACTCTGTGATTTTATTTATGTGCCCAAATGTAGCTTTTGGAAGAGCTGAATCACACAGTTGGTTTATATTGATAGATGGTCCTATAAATTCTCCCAGTTCTTTTTTCATACTGAGAACAGCTAAATCAAGATTTACCCATCCTGTACCTGCTCAGTATAGTTTTACGTATATAAAGGTAGGGCTTGATATTTTTTCTTGTTATATTTCCTTTCCTTGGATTCAAGCCCAGGATATCAGCCTGTTCAGATAATTTTGAATCATGATTCTCTTGTCTTCCTAGTTTTATCCCAACTGTAAGTTTATGTCTTCATGCAATAGTTAACAAGAAAGTGAGACTAGGACAGCCCCAAAACCACAGCCCTGCGGACGCCTTGACAATTGCCCTTTAGCCTGAAAGGGCGTAGTGAAGCATATAAGAGCAGACTGCACATCCGGTTGCAAATCCATCTCCACTGCACTCATATTAGCATATGCATTTTCTCTGACTCATTCACAAGGACATCATGAGAGGGCTTTTTTTGGTTTATTGGGCTTTTTCTGGAGGCCTTGCTGAAAACCACGCACGATATCTATAATATCTACTCACTTATTAACTGCAGATATGTTTTCTTTGTACATTAATGAAATATTAAAGCATGTAGACAGGAATAAAGAATAATATAACAAACACTCATATACCTACTTGCCTGCTTTATCGAATAATTCACATGACATGTTTGCTTCAGAATTATCTTTTTTTTTCTTTAAGAAACAAAACATTACTAGTACAGCTGGGCCACCCCATGACCCTTCCTTGTTATGATTTCAGAGTTTATCATTCTCATGCATGATTTATAACTTAACTACATATACATATGCATACTGTCTCTACGAATAATATATATTGGTTTCGTAGGTCTTAAACTTGCTCATACTGCAAATATCATTATGTAATTTGCATTTTTTGCTCAACATAATATTTCAAGAACTATACATGCTGATGAATGTAGCGCTAGTTCATTCTTTTTGTGGCTAAGTGTTCTGTTGCAGGCAACAATTTTCTAAAAGGGATCGATAAAAAATATTTTTGATTTTGCAGGCCGTCTATGGTCTGTGTCACAATCTTCTTTGTTTTTGTTTTTACAACCCTTTAGCAATGTGTAAAACACTGCTAGCTCTTGGGCTGTACAAAAATAGGACTTAGTTTGCCAACCCCTGTTCTACTGTCTGACTCTAACACTATTTCTCCATCCTCCTTTTGATTTACATGGCTTCTTACGTCTCAGGTTCTCCTTTTATAAAGCAGAATGATCGTCTTGCCTGCCTCCTCAGGAGGGTAGGAAGATAAGGCAGATGATGGATATGAAAGTGCTTTGAAATGTTTTTTTTAAAAGGCTGTTTTATTCCTTCCCTCTCTTCTCACTTCCCTTTTCTTTCTTTTTCCTTCCTCCTGCTTCCTTTTTGCTGGCCTACGTAGGCTCTCAATTGAATTTCCATGAAGAAATATGGGAGCTCATTGAGAAATCTAGGTGGCGGAGACACATGGGAAGACACTATCAGGCAATGGGGGATTGGGGAGGCCTGAGCCCAAAGTGGATAATGTTACGTTCTTGCTGGCAGTTTCTCTGCAGCACTGGGGCATCAGTGGCTGGGAAATTCAGGAGGCACTCTCATTCTAGGCAGCCTATTAGTGGAACACAGCTGTTACTTTCTTTAAATGTGCTGGACTAAGGTCTGGGCAGATGGCCTGTTCTGCCACCGAATAGCTGTGTGACCAGTCTCACCTCACAGACCTTTTGCCTCTTCATCTATCACAACTGCATCTGTCAACACAGGTTTCACAGGATTGTTGTGAAAATTAAACATGATGAGCTAAAAATGTTGGTATGTGGTGCAGACCCTTGGTGAAATGCTCATTAGAGGTTAATTTACTATATTACTTATGGAGGTTAATTACTATAATTTATTGTTTACTTATAGAGGGTCCCCTTTGAGGGTCCCTGCACCAGACAGCAAGTCCACAAGGAATATGTGCCTACTTTTCTCTTTTTTTTTTTATAGCACTGGTAACTTTAATGGATTTTAATGAAACTTGTAACCTTACAAAAGGTGAGTAAGGTGAGCTTGGATTAGGTGTTTCAGCACCTTCTCTGGTCTTGATGCAAAGCAGTGATGAATTAATTTTTCTTTGTAGGAAAGTTTTGCTAATAATTTAATTTCTTTAATGGCTAGACGGCTGTTCAGATTTTTAATCTCATCTTGTGTCACTTTTGGTAAGTTTTATTTTTCTACCAATTTCTCCATTTCACCTAAGTTACTGAATTTATTGGCAACTGTTGTTTAGTAATATTCCCATATATAATTTAATGTCTAGGACTGTAATGCTATTCCCTCATTTGTGGTATTCATAATTCATTTTGTGTCTTTTGTTTCTTGATTAGTCCATCTAGGAGTTTATCAATTTTGTTGATCTTTTCAAAGAATCAACTTTTGTATGTCTACTTTTAAAACTATCCCAAAATGGGAACTTTAATTTGAGAAAAATATGCATAAATGATAGCATCCCTCATACAATACTACAAACACCTTTTTTAATGTCTTAAACACATGGTTAATAGTACCTAGCCTGGTGTCAGGCATGTGGACATACTAAAGACTTCTTTAAAAAGTTGAACCGAATTCACATTTTCATTTCTCAGATGTGACGTACTCAATCCTTCCACATCTTCTGCAGTTAAAGATCGCCTTACCCTTAGGTTGGCTAAGGGCTGGGGATTTGCCCATGGACAAGGGGAACACATAGAAAGGGTCAGACTGGCTTTCGCAGCTATATTATAATATGGGTAATAGTCATTGGTGTTGCTGGCCTTTCATTATTAAGGCTGATTCTGCAGTTTTTTTCGCATGTAAGAGCCTGAGAAAGAAGATTTAGATAGCCAACCTTTATATTTCCAGAGATAAGTAGTTTTTAATGCTTGCTTCAGGTCAGAAGCTATTTCTGGTATTCCTAATTGTGTCTCAAGAGACCAAAAAGTAATTTGGGCTCAGTGGATAGAATGAAATTGAATTTTCTCTAGGGAAGATAATGTTAAACATAAATTCAAAGCATCTTATAACAAGGTTATTACAATGGCATATGTTCACTATGTTTAGGAAAAAGTAAGACAATAAAATTCATGACTTTAGACCTTCTGAGAATTGGCTACTTAAGGACATGCAGTTGTTATCATTTGCTTCTGTAAACATTTTCTGAGTTGTTCTTTTGTATGTGGACCAGGATCCAAATGTCAAGGTTAATTAAAGGAAGTGTGTGTGTGTGTGTGTGTGTGTGTGTGTGTGTGTATAAAGTGATGAATACCTAGAAAGAATCTGGAAAACTTGCTTATTAGTCTTTGATTTCAAAGTTTTCTTATTCATTTTTAAGCCTTTTAGAAGTACATTTGAATTATTTTAGTGAATGCTTAGTAAAAAGGATGATAATACATTGAGCAGAGAGTTGGTTATCCAATTTCTTCTCTTTCAAAGTAAGAGTGACTGGCAGAACAAATGTGTCAAATGTGCCATGAAACTCAGTTAAACAATCCAAAGGGAATGGAGATTTCTGGGCATTTGATTTTCTGGTAAACATAGGCCATCCAGAAATATATTTTGCTTGTGTGTTTTTCAGCCTTATATTTGTTATCTTTATGCCTTTCTTTGGAGAAAAGCCCATAAATGTTAGAAACAGTCTTCAATGATTGAGGTGCACCATTTGGAACATGTTTGTAGCATATGGTTTGGTAAATGAGGAAGCTATGTAACACTGGCTTGAATACAGTGTTTTTTAAAATTTAATAATAACTCCTTGTTATCAATTAATTATTCAACAAATATCTATTGAAGACCCACTGTGTGCCAGGCACTGTACTTGGTGCAGTGCTTGGTGCCAGGCATCAGTGAGTAAAACAAAATTTCTGTTTTTATTGAGCTTGTATTCTGTTAGGGATATGAATATTTCTCTTTTACCTAAAAGTAGAGCATTGGTTAATTGGAAATTTGGTTAAATATGGGCAAATTGAAGTTTGTGGTTATTTTAAATTTCAGTTTCTAGATGTGGCACATATATACAATGGAATATTACTCAGCCATAAAAAGAAAGGAAATTGAGTTATTTGTAGTGAGGTGGATGGACCTAGAGTCTGTCATACAGAGTGAAGTAAGTCAGAAAGAGAAAAAGAAATACAGTATGCTAACACATATATATGGAATCTAAGGGAAAAAAAAAAAAAGGTCATGAAGAACCTAGTGGCAAGACGGGAATAAAGACACAGACCTACTAGAGAATGGACTTGAGGATATGGGGAGGTGGAGGGGTGAGATGTGACAGGGTGAGAGAGTGTCATGGACATATATACACTACCAAATGTAAAATAGATAGCTAGTGGGAAGCAACCGCATAGCACAGGGAGATTAGCTTGGTGCTTTGTGACCACCTAGAGGGGTGGGATAGGGAGAGTGGGAGGGAGGCTCAAGAGGGAAGAGATATGGGAACATATGTATATGTATAACTGATTCACTTTGTTATAAAGCAGAAAGTAACACACCATTGTGAAGCAATTATACTCCAATAAAGATGTTTAAATAAATAAATAAATAAATAAAATTTCAGTTTCTAAAAATTTTACTTGCATGTGTCCAAAATCATCAAACTGTGCACATTAAATATGTACAGTTATTCGTATAGTAAATTATACCTCAATAAAGCAGTAAAAAAATTTACTGTAGTTTGTTTTCTTCTTACCCTAAGGTTGATTTAGGTGTATTGTATTGACTCCTCCAGTATGAAAGTGTCTCAGACTTCTACTCCTTGTTAGATGTCTGTGATTTGGATCCCACACTGCTCTCATCTACCTATACCCAGAAGAATTTATTTGACTATTGCAAATCCAAGAAAGATGTGATATATATATATATATATATATATAGTTGAATATTAACTGTTTATTTAATTTTTTCTACGCCAAAGAGCATTTTCAGCTATACTCAGTATAGTATACGTAACTGCTATAGCAGTCTAAACAATGGTCTATATGATTGTGTAATGGTGGATGTCGGTGTGTAAGACAATATGAAGCGTGCAAGACTTGTGGGTGAGTTCATATCCATTGCTCCGAAACTGAACTCAGCCCCAAATGCACTGGGGAAAAATGCTTCTCTATACCACCAACACTTTTCATTCAGGCTTGGCTCTTGCCTGGCTATAGGCTCCGATTTTCTTTTCTGGCATCTGTGGCCACAAGCCAGTGGAAGTTACTTAATGCTATTCAGTGGGGAGACACACACTCCTCCCCACCCTGCATATAAGTGCAACGTCAAGGCTGTGCTTGGGTTCACTGGAGACTGGCAGTGCTGCTTATGTAGCTTCTCACGTTTCCTTCTAGAGCGTATGTTTGAAGAATCCAGCATAGGATCTTCTGATTCCTCCCTCATGTCTCTGTAAAGTAGGTCCTGGTGATGCAGCTTAGAATTGGGCGTGTTGAACAGGTACAGTCATACACAGGAGAACTGAGGTCTTCTTTGCAAGTTCCAAGCCATTTATTTATCCATTTTTAAAATTATTTATTTCCTATGTATTTTTTTAAAGTTTTCATGTTGTTTATAGCTATGAACGCATATAAAACAAGACTATTAAATAAGAAGAACAGAATAAAGCATTTGAAAAGAGGGAAGGGAAGATAGATTTGGGGAAAAAATTATACTAGAAAAGACTAGTGGAGGTAAGGATGTGTGTGCAAATGTTTGTGAGTGTCTATGGTTCAAGTGTTGGCGAAGGCAGAAAATGCAAGAGATTATTTCAGTTGTGGAGGCTCAAGTGGCTGTGCCTGATTATCTACAAAGTTCACTGTACATGAGTAACTGTGTTTTGAGAAGGTTTGCTCTGCCTTGCCAGAGGTAAGAATCCTTAGCAGAATGCAGAACTGTTGTCTTGGGGTTCTGAGTGGTCCTGCTAACTATTTTGCTGTTAGAAAACCTGATAGAGGGTCTCGCACACGGGTCAGGTACTAACTTCCTTTGTTTGGCTATGGAGGACAAGGGTGTTCCTTTCTCTAGCTCAGCTCACTGATGCCTCTTCTCTCTGCCTGAGGCAGGATGATAAGAACATTGGTAGGGCAGATAGGGGAACCTGCCCCTCTTCTTTCTGATCATCGGTTGTGCCTTGGGAGGTGATTCCCAGAAACCAGCTCAGTGCAATGAGGCTTACCAACTCCTAGGTACCTAGACAGCATGATTTCAAGAAGTTTTTATATATAGACTACTCATATAATAGAAAATAGATATGAAATTTGGGCTCAGTTGGAGTAAAGAAGAATTGGGCAACTCCCCAGAATACTCTAGGCAGGGGGTAGGGGGAGATTCTCCAGACTCCTTGAGGCCCTGGACACTTTCAAGGGTAGCAGACTCCTGCTCCTTGCCTCCCATTGATAAAAGAGGTAAAAAGTAGAGCTAAGACCCCTGCTAGGGGACAGGAATAAAGACTCAGACATAGAGAATGGACTTGAGGACATGGGGAGGGGGAAGGGTAAGCTGGGATGAAGTGAGAGAGTGGCATGGACATATATACACTACCAAATGTAAAAGAGATAGCTAGTGGGAAGCAGCCGCATAGCACAGGGAGATCAGCTCGGTGCTTTGTGACCACCTAGAGGGGTGGGATAGGGAGGGTGGGAGGGAGACGCAAGAGGGAGGGGATATGGGGATATATGTATATGTATAGCTGATTCACTTTGTTATACAGCAGAAACTAACACACCACTGTAAAGCAATTATACTCCAATAAAGATGTTAAAAAAAAAAAGACCACTGCTAGGGAAATAGGCCTCATTATATTTAATATTTATTTAGCCAGAATTGCCTATTGTTTAAGACCAAGACTCTAGAGCAAGACTGCTTAGGTATGAATTCCAACTCTGCTAGCTGAGTGATTTCTGGGAAATTATTTAGCATCTTTGTGTTTCTATTTTCTCATCTGCATAATGAGGATAATAACAGTATCTACTTTATAGAATTGTTGTTAGGATTGTGATTAGTACCTGTAACGTGCTTACAATAGTCCCTGGCATGAGAAGACTACAGTAATTTTTTTGAGCATAAGAGAGATGAGCCGGAAGAGATTTTATCATCCAGTTTCCTTAGGTAAGAAATTGAAATATGTCTGGGAGAAAAATAGCAAAAATTATTCGGGCTCTCTAGGGATTGTAAAGCAGTAATAATCACATCACATGTACTGTGAATGACATGCCATAATAATTTGTTCTGACAATTCTGAATACTAAACAAGATATAACTATGTATTGAAAGGAAAGTCCTCAATTTCTGACTAAACATCTGGTAAACTGGCAGATGTTCAAGAGACATTTTGGTAACAGTAAGGTCTTAGTCACTAGAAGTTTAAAATGTGTTTTACAGTATTAGGATGTCATTCTGGTTACATCTGTAGAACCAGTTTTGCTATAGTGATTCAAGTAGGTGTTTATAGTATGTTTTGTTTTCTCCTTGGCATTTTGCCAGGGTAGGGAAGGAAACTATTGCTGAAATAACTTCATTACAATAATGAAAGTGTAGTCTTTTGCCTTTAAAAAAATTCAATTTAATACAAATTTATTGAGTTGCCTAGTGAGTATAGCAGTAATGCACCTAAATGTTTTTAGAATTTTTTAAAATTATTTATTTTATTTATTTTTGGCTGCGTTGGGTCTTCGTTGCTGTGCACGGGCTTTCTGTAGTTGCGGTGAGCGAGGGCTACCCTTCGTTGCAGTGCGCGGGCTTCTCATTGTGGTGGCTTCTCTTGTTGCAGAGCACGGGCTCTAGGCGCACAGGCTCAGTAGTTGTGGCTCGCAGGCTCTAGAGTGCAGGACCAGTAGTTGTGGCGCATGGGCTTAGTTGCTCCGCAGCATGTGGGATCTTCCCAGACCAGGGCTCGAACCCGTGCCCCTGCATTGGCAGGCGGATTCTTAACCACTGCACCACCAGGAAAGCCCCTAAATGTTTTCAAATAAAGATTTTTATTGGGGTATGCAATGTATATAGAAAATTTTACTCATCATGTGGGTGAAATTTGATGAATTATCACGAAGTAAACACACCCATGTAGCCCTCTGTGCAGGTCAAGAAACAGAAGAGTACCTGCACTCCTAGAAGCCTCGCTTTGCCTCTTCTCAGTCACTTTCCCAACCCTTCTTCCCAAAAGATAACCACTAAGCAGAAAGCTGACTTCTACCCAGAAATAAACCCGCGCGCCTATGGTCAATTAATCTACGACAAAGGAGGCATGAATGTACAATGGAGAAAAGACAGTCTCCTCAATAAGTGCTGCTGGGAAAACTGGACAACTACATGCAAAACAATGAAATTAGAACATTCTCTAACACCATACACAAAAATAAACTCAAAATGGATTAAAGACCTAAATGTAAGACCGGACACTATGAAACTCTTAGAGGAAAACATAGGCAGAACACTCTTTGACATAAATTACAGCAACATCTTTTTGGACCCACCTCCTAGAGTAATCAAAATAAAAACAAAAATAAACAAATGGGACCTAATGAAACTTAAAAGCTTTTGCACAGCAAAGGAAACCATAAACAAAACAAAAAGGCAACCCACAAAATGGGAGAAAATATTTGCAAATGATGCGACCGACAGGGTATTAACCTCCAAAATAAACAAAGAGCTCATGCAGTTCAATATCAAAAAAACAACCCAATCGAAAGATGGTCAGAAGATCTAAATAGACATTTCTCCAAAAAAGACATACAGATGGCCAAAAAGCACATGAAAAGATGCTCAACATCGCTAATTATTAGAGAAATGCAAATTAAAACTACAATGAAGTATCACCTCATACTGGTCAGAATGGCCATCATCAAAAAGTCTACAGACAGGGACTTCCCTGGCAGTCCAGTGGTTAAGACTCTGTGCTTCCACTGCAGGGGGTGCAAGTTCAATCCCCAGTTGGGGAACTAAGATCCCACATGCCATGCGGCACAGCCAAAAAAAAAAAAAAAAAGTCTACAAACAGTAAATGCTGGAGAGGGTGTGGAGGAAAGGGAACCCTCCTACACAGTTGGTGGGAATGTAAATTGGTACAGCCACTATGGAGAACAGTATGGAGGTTCCTTACAAAACTGAAAATACAGCTGCCATATGATCCAGCAATCCCACTTCTGGGCATACATCCAGAGAAAACTATAATTTGAAAAGATACATGCACCCCAAGTGTTCATCGTTTCACTGTTTACAGTAGCCAAGACATGGAAACAACCTAAATCTCCATCGACAGATGAATGGATAAAGAATACGTGGTACATGTATACAATGGAATATTAGCCATAAAAAAGAATGAAATAATGCCATTTGCAGCAACATGGATGGACCTAGAGATCATCATACTAAGTGAAGGAAGCCAGACAGAGAAAGACAAATACCATATGATATCACTTATACGTGGAATCTTTAAAAATTATACAGATGAGCTTATTTACAAAACAGAAACAGACTCACAGACTTAGAAAATAAATTTATGGTTACCAAAGGGGAAATGTTGGGGGAGGGATAAATTAGGAAGTTGGGGTTAACATATACACGCTACTATGTATAAGATAGATAATCAACAAGGACCTACTGTATAGCACAGGGAATTCTACTCAGTACTCTGTAATAACCTACATGGGAAAAGAATGTGAAAAAGAATAGATGTATGTACATATATAACTGATTCACTTTGCTGTACACCTGAAACTAACCCAACATTGCAAATCAACTATTATCCAAGCTGACTTCTAACATCACAGATTAATTTTTCCTGGTTTTTAAAAAGTTGATATAAATGGAATCAGAGGTCTAGGTTCTTTCATTCAACATTATATTTGTGAGAGTTATCCATGTTGTGACTTGTAGCAGAACTTTGTTCTTTAGCATTGCTGTGTAATTTAATATTCCATTGTATGAATATACCACAATGAATTGATACATTCTTCTCTTGATTAATATTTAGGTTTTTTCCAGATTGGGATTAAAAATAATGCTGCTGAAAATATCCTCATACATGCCTTTTAGTATGCGTATATATATATGCAGTTCTGTTACATCTATACTCAGGGGTAGAATTGCTGGTCACAGGAAATGCCTATATTTAGCTTTAGTAGAAACTGCAAAAGTCATTATACCACTTTACACTCCCACAAGCAGTGTATAAGAGTTCCAGTTGCCCCGTATCCTTGCCAACACTTGCTATTACTTTCAGTATTACAGTGGGTGTGTAGTAGTGTCTCATTTTAGTTTGAATTTGCATTTCCTGATGGCTAATGAGCTTGACTTCCTTTTCGTGTTTTTAGTGACCATTTTGGTGTGTGAGTGTGTGTGTGTGTGTGTGTGTGTCAAGTGACTATGCAAGTCTTTTGGCTGATTATAAAAATTGAGTTGTATTTATCCTTTTGGTCCCTGTTGAGACCTTCCTGTATCTCCATGCTTCCATGTGGGATCATTTTCATTGGGTCTGAAATGCTACCTTTAGTATTTTCTTTAGAGTAGATCTACTAGTGAAAAATACCCTCATTTTTGTTTTGTCATAAAATGTCTTTCTTTTACCTTCATCTTTGTGTTTGGAAGACTAGGTTAGTGGTTACTTTCCTCACACTTTGAGGTTACCATCCCTTTGTCTTCTGGCTTCCATTATTTCTGTTGAGATGCCAGCTGTTCTTGTTATTGTTGCTCCTTTGAAATTCATCTGATTTTTGGTTGTTCGTTTGTTTCTAACTGCTTTTTAAGGTTTTCACTTTGACTTTGATGTTCCGCAGTTTTAACATGCTTAGTTGAGGTTTTCTTCGTATTTATCCTACTTGGGCTTTAGTTTGATATTTTAGCAGTTTGGGAAAATTCTTAGACTTTATCACTTTAAGTATTGCTTCTGACCCATTCTTTTTCTTCTCTTTTTTCTCTCTCTCTCCAACATTTTCACTTTGCCATAAGTCTCTCATGCTTTTTTGTTTCTCCATTTTCTTCTGACTTGCCTTCTGCTTAGTACTAATAATCTTTATAGCGATTTCTATTCTATTAAACCCATCTGTTGATTTCTTAATGGCCCTTATTGTATTTTTCAGTTCTGGAATTTTCATTTGAGTTTTTAGAATAGTTTCCAGTCTCTGATAAATTCTCTATCTTGTCATAATTTCTTAAACATATTAATTATGAATATTTTTAACATCTTTATTGGCGTATAATTGCTTTACAATGGTGTGTTAGTTTCTGCTTTATAACAAAGTGAATCAGCTATACATATACATAAATCCCCATATCCCCTCCCTCTTGCGTCTCCCTCCCACCCTCCCTATGCCACCCCTCTAGGTGGTCACAAAGCACCGAGCTGATCTCCCTGTGCTGTGGGGCTGCTTCCCACTAGCTATCTATTTTACGTTTGGTAGTGTATATATGTCCATGCCACTGTCTCACTTTGTCACAGCTTACCCTTCCCCCTCCCTGTGTCCTGAAGTCCATTCTCTACATCTGCATCTTTATTCCTGCCCTGCCACTAGGTTCATCAGTACTGTTTTTTTAGATTCCATATATATGCGTTAGCATACAGTATTTGTTTTTCTCTTTCTGACTTACTTCACTCTGTACGACGGACTCTAGGTCCATCCACCTCACTACAAATAACTCAATTTCGTTTCTTTTTATGGCTGAGTAATATTCCATTGTATATATGTGCCACATCTTCTTTATCCATTCATCTGTCGATGGACACTTAGGTTGTTTCCATGTCCTGACTATTGTAAATAGTGCTGCAATGGACATTGTGGTACATGACTCTTTTTGAATTATGGTTTCCTCAGGGTAATTATGAATATTTTTAAGTCCATGTGAGATAATTACAATATCTCTATTTCCTATGGGTATATTTTAATTCCTGGATTTAGATTATTTTTTTGTTTTTCTTGTTGGCCTGCCATGTTATTTTTAATTAAATGTCAGATGCTTATATTAAAAAAAAAGAGATACTTTGAGTCTCTGGATGAGTTCTCTTTCTCCAGGAAGATTTTACTTTTGTTTATGACAGGTAATTGGGTTAGATATAGATTGAATTGATCCAGTCATAACTTGAGTTGGTTGAAATGTGTACTTCAGCCTTTATGAGGGATTATCTATTTCTGGTCACCCTTACTCCTAGTGTCTAGTCTTCGGGGTTCCCACCAGAAAGCTTTGGCTGTCTCCAGGACCATTATAGGGCCACAATATCAATATTTGCTCCCACACCCACCAGATTTGAGAGACTGCTGAAAGCTGTGTTCACGTTCCATAATACTGTACCCGGTATCATATGGGCATGTGTCTTAAGGGGAAGAGCAGCTTCAGAATTTTGTCTTAGGACTTTTCTTCTCTTTAAGATCTTGGCCCGAAAGTACTGACTGCTTTCTTTGGTAGATCTCTGATGCCTTTAAACAGGTGTTTGTCCAGTTGTTCTTGGCAGAAATATTGAACCAAAACAAACTAATCTGCCATTGTCAGCATGGAAATCCTCTTTTTTGCTTTTTAATGCCTTTTTAAGGGAAGTTAAAAAGCACGAGAAGACAGAATTGTACTCTTTTTTTTAATTTTAAATGCTCATTGACACCTGAGGGTGAAGCTAATATATTGTTCTTAATAAGTCTATGCAAATCTGGCCTTTGAATTCTGGTAGAGTTTTTGGGATACATATGAGAAAGTGTGAAATCTATTATGAGTTTGTTCTATAGTTAAGAACCAAAGCAACTAAGGAAGATGTACAAATGTCCAATAAGCACATGAAAAGATGCTCTACATCATTAGTCATCATGAAAACGCAAATCAAAATCACAAAGGGGTACCACTTCACACCCACTGGGATGACTAGAATCAAAAAGTTATAATAAAAATTGAAGTTAATGATAATAACAAACATTGGTGAGGGTGTGGAGAAATTGGAACTTTCATACACTGCTGGTGGGAATGTAAAATGGTGCAATCACTTTGGAATACAGTCTGGCAGTTCCTCAAATAATTAAACACAAAGTTACCATATGACCCAGCAACTCTACTCTTATAGACCCAAGAGAAATAAAAGCATATTCATAGGGACTTCCCTGGTGGTGCAGTGGTTAAGAATCCACCTGCCAATGCAGGAGACACGGGTTCGAGCCCTGGTCCGGGAAGATCCCACATGCCGCAGAGCAACTAAGCCCGTGCGCCACAGCTACTGAGCCTGCACTCTAGAGCCTGCGAGCCACAACTACTGAAACTCACATGCCTAGAGCCCGTGCTCCGCAACAAGAGAAGCCACTGCAATGAAAAGCCCGCGCACCACAACCAAGAGTAGCCCCTGCTCGCCACAACTAGAGAAAGCCCGTGTGCAGCAACGAAGACCCAATGCAACCAAATTAAAAAAAAAAAATTCATACACAAATGTTTGTAGAAGCACTACTCACAATAGCCAGAAGGTGGAAACAACCCAAATTTTCATCAGCTGTTGAATGGATAAGCAAAATGTAGTATATCCATACAATGGAATATTATTTGACCATGAAATGGAATGAAGGACTGATGCATGCTACAAGATAGATGAGTGTTGAAAATGTTATGCTAAGTGAAAGAAACCAGTCACAAAAGACCACACATTATATGATTTCATTCATACAGAAGTCCAGGATAGGGAAATCTATAGAGACAGAAAGTAGTTAGTGGTTGCTTAGGACTGGGTGGGGGAGGTGGGTAGAGAAATGAGAGCTAAAGTGTACAGGGTTTCTTTTTGAAGTGATGAAAACGTACTAAAAGTGACTCTGGTGATGAAACGTACTAAAAGTAGATTCATATATCTGCGAATCTACTTTTAGAGAAACATTGAAAATATTTTCTCCTCTTCTGAGGTTTGTCTTTCATCTTGTTTATGGTTTCCTTTGTTGTGCAAAAGCTTTTAAGTTTCATTAGGTCCCATTTGTTTATTTTTGTTTTTATTTCCATTTCTCTAGGAGGTGGGTCAAAAAGTATCTTGCTGCGATTTATGTCAAAGAGTGTTCTGCCTAGGTTTTACTCTAAGAGTTTTATAGTGTCTGGCCTTACATTTAGGTCTTTAGTCCATTTTGAGTTTATTTTTGTGTATGGTGTTAAGGAGTGTTCTAATTTCAGACTTTTACATGTAGCTGTCCAGTTTTCCCAGCACCAATTATTGAAGAGACTGTCTTTTCTCCATTGTATTTTCTTGCCTCCTTAGGGAACTCTACTCAGTGCTCTATGGTGACCTAAACAGGAAGGAAATCCAAAGAAGAGGGGATATATGTATACGTATATCTGATTCACTTTGCTGTACAGCAGAAACTAACACAACATTGTAAAGCAACTATACTCCAACTAAAAAAAAAAGAGTTTAGAGACAAACAGTTCTCAATTTGAATCCCAGCATGACCACTTACTAGCTGTATGACATTGGGAAAGCTATTTAACCTCATCTTTCTCATCTGGAAAATGGGTATAAACTAGAACCAACTGATAAGGATTAAATGTGATCATATATGTAAAGTGCCTGGTGTTGAGGACGTCATAATTGTTCAGTAGTAACTGTGATAATAAAATTATTGTTAACAAAAAAGAAACATTGAATTGTACACTTTAAATTGTGAATTGTATGGTATGCGAATTATGTCTCAATAAGGCTGTTACAATAAAGGACCGAAACAATATTTATGATAGCAACTGGGGAGAGAAGGTGGCAGATGTGGGTGCAAGCTCATGGTGATGACGATCTCTCTCATTTTCACTCTCTTCATTAACAGTTTGCTGACGCAGACGTAGAGAATGGACTTGAGGACGTGGGGAGGGGGAAGGGTAAGGGACGAAGTGAGAGAGTGGCATGGACATATATACACTACCAAATGTAAAATAGATAGCTAGTGGGAAGCAGCCACATAGCACAAGGAGATCAGCTCAGTGCTTTGTGACCACCTAGAGGGGTGGGATAGGGAGGGTGGGAGGAAGACGCAAGAGGGAGGGGATATGGGGATATATGTATACGTATAGCTGATTCACTTTGTTATACAGCAGAAACAAACACACCACTGTAAAGCAATTATACTCCAATAAAGATGTTAAAAAAAAAAAAACAGTTTGCTGACCAGTTGTCAGGGCCTGGGGTGGAATTAAAGCAGAACACTGGGTCCTGTAATACATGGTCAAAGGTAACTCAAGTAAGAGTAAGTCATGGAATCCAGCAAGAACAGTGATCTGGATAACTGACCAGGAAGATAACACTGCTGAGATAATCCAGACTTGTCTTAATCCTGGCTGGGCCCAACATCCTGAAGCAGGACTTAGCTTCCTTAGTTATTCCTGTGGTCAGAAAGTACTGCACTGTTCCTAAATCTTCCTGTTTTGCAAGCCTCTCATTTACCTAGAAGAGGTTTTTTTTTAGAGTGTAAACTTAAATTTCAAAGACCTTTTCTAATTTAGATCCTATTTCTCTGGAAGTGCTGGAAACACGTGCAACTTCTTGATTGAGAAAGGCACATAAAGCAGATGTATTTGCATAGGAAGCCCATAACCCCAGAAGTCACCATCTGGGAAGGGGCTTTGAGAGTTCTCATGGCTCACTTCAGTCGTGTCTGTGAGAGATTTGGAGCTTCAATTCCTCGTTCAATGGTTAAAAAAAAAAAGGGCAGGTCACAGATTGTACAATTTTTAATTCATTTATTCAACAGACATATCAGTTACCAACTTTGTGCCAGTCACTGTACTAGGTGCTGGTAATAAAAATCTGTATGAAACAGTAGCTACCTCTAGGAGATTGCACTAAACCAAAGGTACCAAGTGATGAAAGAGACGTATGCATTAAGTGACTGTGAGTTCCCAGTAGAGTGTCAGTTAACTGAGCTTAGAAGAGTCTTGGAAGCATTTAGCACAACTGAATAAATATAGTTGAATAAAGGCTGAGGAAAGGCATCACTGAGGCGATAACACTTTAACTGAAACTTGAAGAACAAGTAGGGTTTATCCAGGCAGACGAAGAGCAGAGGAAGGCTGGTGGCAGAGAAACAAATGAGTTAGGACCCTGTGGTAAGAGCCATTATGAGAGTTAACAAGGGACAGAGCCAGAAAGGGAGGAAGAAATGAACTTAGAGCAGTACTTCTCAGACTTCAGTGGTCATACATTAAAGCCTGAGAAAAACGGACAATCGTGTAAAAATAGAGATTCTGACTCAGAATCTCAGGGTCTGAGCTAGAGCACTTCATTGACCCCCAGTCAATGTCAATACTTCTGGTCCATGAGCCACACTGAGTAGCAAGAGCTTAGAGATCTATTTGAGTGGGATGGGAGAGGAAGGTGAAAAGTCCTAGTTAACATGTAAATTTCTGGATAGAATGATCTGGAGTGATGGTGTTGTGAGCTGCTAGAGGGAATGTAAGAGGAGATTTTCAAGGAAATATAAGTTTTGTTTTGTGTTTTGTTTTGTTTTGAGACGCCTATAAAGATATCTTGGAAGAGAAATCTGGTAGGAAGGAGAAAAATAAAACCATGGTTCCTGAGTAGAAGAGAAAGATGTGCCTATGAATGAAATTGAGAAGGGACTGCAAGATAAGTGAGAGGATGATTAGGAGAAAATGATGTGATCACTTCCACAGAAGAAGTTTCAAGAAAGTGGGAATGAACAATGTCAAATGTTGCAGAGAGATGAGGAAGGAGCAAGACTAGAATCCAGACTGCAAGGAGTTGAGGAATGGAAAACGAGTGTTTTGATTAGTGGTAAGAGGGTTGAGGAAAAGTGTCAAAGAGAGTGTGGCAGTAGACAGAAAGGAGTGTAGGGTAAAGGGAAGGGTCCTCCCTCACCCTTCTTTTCCTTCCTCTTTCCTTTCTCCTTCCCCCTTCCCTCCCTCCCTCCCTCTCTCCCCTCCCTCCTTCCCTTCTTTCCTTCCTTCTTTCCTTCCTTCCTTCCCTCCCTCCTTTCTTCCTTTTAGCGTTATTATTATATCAATAGAAATTTTCCTACATACAAAAAATTGAGAGGCTATTATAATGAATGCTAGGATAAGCCACAGAGAAAATGCTTGCCTTGTCCTACAAATAGAATTCCCGTCCGAAGAGGAATCCTGAGGAATAAAGTGTTCTCCACCACTTAACACAAAGATTAAGGTCTTGATGTCAAGTCAGGAAATTAGCAAATTCATTCCTAATAACAATTAATTTCTCTGTGAAATAGGAAGAGTTCCTTTGGAAGGGGTTCGTTTGGCTGGAACTGAGTGGGAAGAAGCTTTGTAAGTGCGGCAGGGGTTTGGAATATTGCCAAAGCCTTCCTTTTAGCTTTACCCAAAGTGATGTCTTACCTTCTAATAAAAGATAAAAACAGCAAAATGCCCTCCGACCTCCCCCCTCCACTCCACACACTCACATAGGAAATGAGAATATGAAAAGTAGCAGGACACCAAATTAATGCACAGAAATCTCTTGCATTCCTATACACTAATGTTGAAAAATATGAAAGAGAAATTAAGGAAACACTCCCATTTACCACTGCAACAAAAAGAATAAAATAGGAATAAACCTACCTAAGGAGACAAAAGTCCTGTATGCAGAAAATTATAAGACACTGATGAAAGAAATTAAAGATGATACAAATAGATGGAGAGATATACCATGTTCTTGGATTGGAAGAATCAACATTGTGAAAATGACTTTACTACCCAAAGCAATCTACAGATTCAATGCAATCCCTATCAAACTACCAATGGCATTTTTCACAGAACTAGAACAAAAAATTTCACAATTTGTATGGAAGCACAAAAGACCCCAAATAGCCAAAGCAATCTTGAGAAAGAAAAACGGAGCTGGAGGAATCAGGCTCCCCGACTTCAGACTATATTACAAAGCTACAGTAATCAAGACAGTATGGTACTGGCACAAAAACAGAAATATAGATCAATGGAACAGGATAGAAAGCCCAGAGATAAACCCACACACATATGGTCAACTTATCTTTGATAAAGGAGGCAAGAATATAGTGGAGAAAAGACAGCCTCTTCAATAAGTGGTGCTGGGAAAACTGGACAGCTACATGTAAAAGAATGAAATTAGAACACTCCCTAACACCATACACAAAAATAAACCCAAAACGGATTAAAGATCTAAATGTAAGGCCAGACACTATAAAACTCTTAGAGGAAAACATAGGCACAACACTGTATGACATAAGTCACAGCAAGATCCTTTTTGACCCACCTCCTAGAGAAATGGAAATAAAAACAAAAATAAACAAATGGGACCTAATGAAACTTAAAAGCTTTTGCACAGCAAAGGAAACCATAAACAAGACGAAAAGACAACCCTCAGAATGGGAGAAAATATTTACAAACGAAGCAACTGACAAAGGATTAATCTCCAAAATATACAAGCAGCTCAAAGTCAAAAAAACAAACAGCCCAATCCAAAAATGGGCAGAAGACCTAAATAGACATTTCTCCAAAGAAGATATACAGATTGCCAACAAACACATGAAAGGATGCTCAACATCTCTAATCATTAGAGAAATGCAAATCAAAACTACAATGAGGTATCACCTCACACCGGTCAGAATAGCCATCATCAAAAAATCTGCAAACAATAAATGCTGGAGAGGGTGTGGAGAAAAGGGAACACTCTTGCACTGTTGGTGGGAATGTAAATTGATACAGCCACTATGGAGAACAATATGGAGGTCCCTTAAAAAACTAAAAATAGAACTACCATATGACCCAGCAATCCCACTACTGGGCATATACCCTGAGAAAACCATAATTCAAAAAGAGACATGTACCACAATGTTCATTGCAGCTCTATTTACAATAGCCAGGACATGGAAGCAACCTAAGTGTCCATCAACAGATGAATGGATAAAGATGTGGCGCATATATACAATGGAATATCACTCAGCCATAAAAAGAAACAAAATTGAGTTATTTGTAGTGAGGTGGATGGACCTAGAGTCTGTCATACAGAGTGAAGTAAGTCAAAAAGAGAAAAACCAATACTGTATGCTAACACATGTATATGGAATCTAAAAAAAAAAATGGTTCTGATGAATCTAGGGGCAGGACAGGAATAAAGACGCAGACGTAGAGAATGGACTTGAGGACACGGGGAGTGGGAAGAGTAAGCTGGGACGAAGTGAGAGAGTAGCATTGACATATATATACACTACCAAATGTAAAATAGATAGCTAGTGGGAAGCAGCCGCATAGCACAGGGAGATCAGCTCAGTGCTTTGTGACCACCTAGAGGGGTGGGACAGGGAGGGTGGGAGGGAGACATAAGAGGGAGGAGATATGGGGATATATGTATATGTATAGCTGATTCACTTTGTTATACAGCAGAAACTAACACACCATTGTAAAGCAATTATACCCCAATAAAGATGTTTAGAAAAAAAGATTATTAAGGGCTCTTAGACTTCTATGACGTGCCACTTAAAAGGGCGGGACCACCAACTGATCCCCTGTTGTGTTGACTCTGGGAAGAGAAGGTTGGGAAATGATGTCAGGAACTTTTCTCCACTTAAGTCTGAATAAGTAGGTATTTGCATAAATATCATCCTAGCCATTCATTAGATAACAGCTTAACTCTAGAGGTAGAAATGTACATTCCAAGCATTTTGTTCAAGCTTGTTGTCTCCCAAGTATATCTCTCTTCCTGGCCCCTTTCTAGGGCGACATTTTGCAGGGAGCACCCAACACTGGGAATGATGATTGAAGTCAGTGATTTCACAATAATTTCTTAGCATTCTCAGAAGGCTTCAGCAGTTAATTCCTACTAAGCACCAATTGCGTAATAATTGGCTAACTCTCTTGATAGAGAAAAAAACGTAATTTGGAAATAATTGACCTAATGAGAAAAATGGATAGACGCTTAAAAAATTGTTTGGGTCATTGCATTGTTAAAAGTAATAAGTAACTTGGAGATAAAGTACCATAAATATAACAGTGTAAATCCTGCATGTGTATGAATACATAATTTACATGATAATTTATGCTTAGCTCATATTCTACATTTGCAGTTATTTTTCTTGTAGTAGAAAAAACAGAAGGACTAAAAGAAAAGGATCCAATACTAGATTCTTAAGGTCTGTAGAAATTTGGAGCCATACATATAAAAGTATATCACCTGGGATAAACCATAATGGAAAAGAATATAAAAAAGAATGTATATGTATAACTGAGTCACTTTGCTGTACAGCAGAAATTAACACAACGTTGTAAATCAACTGTATTTCAATAAAAACAAACAGTGTATCAGCAGTATGTACTGCTTTATAATGCTCCACTGAACTAGCCTCTCAGAAAAAATAACTCAGTCCAATTACTTCCCAGGCTACTCCTGTGATAGTATTTCTATCTTTTAAATTCGATTAGTAGATGACAGTCTTCCCAGAGAATGATATCGATGATTTAAATCAGTGCCAAAAGACTATGAGAGGAGTTGATGCTTTGAGTAAAACTGAGCTTCTCCCAGGCAACTAACTACCCAAGCTTCCGAATTTTTATGCCCATCAAATGTAGATGTTTTCCATTGATTCAGAACTTAAATAAGAAAACGAACCCTTTATCCCCATGCATTTTAAATTATAAGTAAAGACCGTTTTGTTATATGTACGTTGGAGGTAGGCATGGAAGGTATTATCTCAATTTTGTGGGCGAGAAAACAGAACCCAGCCAGACTCTCGGTTCCTCCCTGCTCCAATATTTGGAGGTCGTGGCAGCCTGCAGTAAGTGATTGTATTTCAGATTTGACCACACAGTCTGTGCTCATGGGTTGGCAGTACATTTTTTAGATAATGGAACTCACAGCCAGCCGTGTCATGCTCTGAAACATAGTACCGTACCGTGCTCCATTCAAATGAGCCACATCTCGTCCCCTAACACTGCTGCTCGGTATAAACCGGGTAAACCCATTAGCCATCAGTCATTTTAAGAAATAAACAGCTAGAGTTGAGACCTCTTGAAACATTAAGGCCTTTTAGACCAAGACGGATTGACTCTCAGTAACAGTGAGGTTCTTGTTTCTTCAGCACTGTATGGAATTTAAGAATATAACTGAAGAGCAAAGAAAAGTGAGCAATCTGTAGTCAGTCTATAAATTTAAAAGGTCCTGCAGATAGAGCGGAACTCATGAACAATTTATTATTGAGTGCTTTCTGTTTCAGTTTCTACACTGGTATATGTTGAGGGTATCAAGAAGAAATATCAGACATGGTCACTCTTGACTCCTCAGGAGCTTATAAGCTGATTGAGGAAACAAAACGCACCATGTAAAGGACTCTACATATTCAGGCAGAGCAGATGGGGTCTGAAAGGTGTTTTAGTCTCAGTTGACCCTGAAGCAGACCCTGAGACAAGCATTTGAGTGCATGTCTGTCTGGAGGAAGGTATAAGAAGCGTGGGAGAAGGGAAGTGAGACAGGGAAGGGAAGGCGGCCAATAAAGGTGACAACGTTGGTATTAGACAACGGTCACCGTGGGTGACTAGAAAGTGATCCTATGAGGAAACACCGGTAAACAGTATAGAACACACACGTCCGAGTTATTCTACCCAAACGGTAGGAGAACTGGTCTCTTTATAGTCCAGCTCTTCTCAGGGCTAGGATTGGGGTGTTGAAGGGCTCTCCCAGGGGTATTCATTCCTGGGCACTTCAGCCTGCCCAGCACCTGGGCACAGCCGGCTTCTGCAGCCCTGGGGAAAGCCCTCAGGTGCAGTGAGCAGACACTGACAGCTGGAGGGCAGCCCGTGCACATGCAACAGGGGGGTCCAAGGAATATGGGTAGGGGACTGCCAGCGGCCACCACAGTAGGATTCTTGGTGTAGGTGAGACTTGAGAGCGTTCTTTCTCTTCTCTCCTCAGGTCTCTTCATGGTCCTCTCCCTACTGTCCATCGTGTATGGAGCCTTGCGCTGTAACATCCTAGCCATCAAGATCAAATACGATGAATATGATGTCAAAGTGAAGCCCCTGGCCTATGTCTGTATCTTCCTCTGGAGGAGCTTTGAGATTGCCACTCGAGTCATTGTCCTGGTCCTCTTTACCTCTGTCCTGAAGACCTGGGTGGTGATAGACATACTCATCAACTTCCTCAGCTTCCTCTTCTACCCCTGGATCCTCTTCTGGTGCAGCGGCTCCCCCTTCCCTGAGAACATCGAGAAGGCGCTCAGTCGGGTGGGCACCACCATCGTGCTGTGCTTCCTCACCTTACTCTACGCCGGGATCAACATGTTCTGCTGGTCAGCGGTACAGCTGAAAATCAACAACCCCGACCTCATCAGCAAGTCCCAGAACTGGTACCAGCTGCTGGTGTACTACATGTTGAGATTCATCGAGAACGCCTTCCTCCTCCTCATGTGGTATCTTTACAAGACTGACATCTATATGTATGTGTGCGCACCCCTGCTGATCCTGCAGTTGCTCATCGGGTACTGCACGGCCATTCTGTTCATGATCGTGTTCTATCAATTCTTCCACCCTTGCAAAAAGCTCTTTTCCTCTAGTGTTTCTGAAAGCTTTCAGGAGTGGCTAAAGTGTGCTTGCTGTGACTGCAGGCGGCGGAAATCCTCTGAGTCTGCAGAAAAGACAGATCTAAGGTCACCCGCAGACAGAGAGGAAACCCCTTCTAGCAGTAAAATAAGTTCTATGCCCAGCCAGATCTTGAATGCCGATGAGCTCTTTTCTGCTTAATGGGACCTGAGTCTCTTGAGGCACAGATGTATTGTTTGCTGGGTTGATCCCTGTTCTTCATACAAGTGATGGGCCCTGCACAATTAACAAAGCAGGAAGTTATCTCTCAACTCCTTGTGAGTCTCTCCCCTTTAGAGAGCTCTTGGGCGGGCATGTGGGAACCATGGAGAGAAGCCAGGGAAACCCCTGAGTGTTGCAGGGGCAGCCTAAGTCACCACCATTCACAGTTGACCATGTTCTCCCAGGCGTTACTGGCCTTTTCATTGACACAGTACCCATGATATCTGAGTTGGGCTGGTTAGATCCATCAGGTAGAATGAGGGCAGAGGCTTACTCGTTTTCTAGTTTTCTGGACTGCTGGTCTAGGTAGCCTAATGTTTTATTATCCCTGAACGTAGTTTTCACCCAAGAGCTGTCTGATGACCACAGATGGTTACTGGGGTTTTGCCATCAGCCACAATATTCCTGTCAGAGTTTTCAGAGAGGGCTGTTCAAGCTTGGTTTTTGAATAGACAGATGTTCCGTTTTCATCTCATTAGGGCTCTTTGTACATAACCAACTGTAGCAGCCTTGGCCTGCTATCTCTAATTGACTCAAAAGTCTGGATTTGGAGACTTTATTCTCAAGGATCCATGGATGCAAAATTGAATTCTAAATTTGGTTATGGAAGCCCTAGAATTTTAGGAAAGTTGTGTTCCTTCAATATGTTGAAGAAACTCTGGATCAAGAGGGTTGTTAAAATATCAAAGTGATTTAGGCTTTTATAAGCAGAATTCTTACCTTCTTGTGATGGTTTAAGATGTGAATCTGCTAGAAGGTAGGCTTAACCTCATCGAGGTTCAGTCCTGTCTTACAGTTCTGGGAAATTTCTAGTAGAATTTGCTGGGATTTGCCTTCTTAGGAAAAAAGAAAGTGAAACTCATAGTCTTTACTCCACCTCTTCCGTGCCTGCCAGGAAAGTTTTAGACAAGAGTTACCTTGGTTAACCTAAGTTCTTCTAGAAAACTCCACAGAAATTTCTCGCCTAGCATATGTATATAGGCCATTTTAATTTTCATTATTTGAAGGAAAAGGGTTCCCCGCCTTCAGTTAGATGTTGACTTCAGAAACTTTTAAATTTTGCAAAGAGCTGACATGACCAGAAGGTTTTTATCTTTAACTGAATGCATTTTGATTTGGTATGATTATGAGTTAATTTGAATAAGAACTTCAATCTTATCCTCCTACACTCTCCTATCTTCAGTATAATTTCTCCTTTGATCTGGAACCGTATTTCTTTCATAAAAGGATTTGTAGAATATCCTCAGTTGTCTTGGAAAAATGCCTGGATCTAGTACCATTATTTCTACCATAAAAACCTTGATAATGAAACACCTGGGAGCAGGTGACCTGTCACTGACGAGGCTGGACATTGCAGGTCGATCAGGGTTGACAGTCTTAGGACCCATAATGGCTGAACTTTCTGACCCATCGAGTTTCTAACAGCTAGTTTGTCAGGGGACAGGTTAAAATGGTGAGTTTGAGTAGGAGTTGTGGTCAGAATTAGACAGGGATGGAGAGACTGGTACTTCCCCAGCCTTGGTTTGGAAGCCTGTCTCAAGAACCACTACAAAATCTGGGCCTTCAAATACATTTAAAATCATTTTAATGTAGAATATAGGTAAGCATATTGAGTGACCCCAAACCAAACTGACAGTGATGGTCTGTCATACTCCTAAAGCCCAATTATAAGCCACATTTAAAAGGATAAAGAGGTTTGGTAACTAAATTGGACATTTTGTCATCTTTAACTCTTGATATGCAGATACCCCTGCTTTGGGGCCATATATGTCTAGTCACTTTGGGGAAGAGAAACCACTGCTTTTTTTCTTCACGGCCACAATTTAAGTCATAGTGAACTGAGAAATCTTGTTTTTAAATGATTTGTATTATACCTCTGAAATGGCAAAATTATAGCTCAGACTGCAGAACTAGGTTGCCCTAAAGACAAACAAACCAGCAAATTTCCTCCTATCTTGAGAGTTAAAATGTCTTTTTCAGTAATAATTCCAAGTTTTAAAACTCTCCGTGCTTTGTCTAATTAATTACATGCCATAACTTGTCGCAACAGATACTCCCACTGATTCATTATCATTTGGCTGGATGGAGGTGAAGTGTTTCCTCGAAATATATTGAAATAAGATCATCAAACATGTTTAGACTTTCTTCATTACTGGAGACAGTGCAGTGTAGAGGTTGGCATCTCCCTGTCCAGCCCTGCAAGTTAGTTAATTGTTCTATGCCTCAGCTTCCTCACCCACAAAATTTGCATGATATACTTGCCCGGGCTACCTCACAAGGTTGTCAGAAGAACACATTAAATAATAGGTGTGAAAATGCTTTGAAAATATTTTTGAAGTGCCATGCATGTTTAAAGGAGTTGTTTTTATAGTTACTCAAATCCATAACAGGTTATTGTTTTGTTTTTTTTTTTTACCGTTAGAGAAGAAACAAGTAGCGTCATTCACATCAGTGTCTTAAGTGAATATGTCGGCCTTTGGCCTTACGGAAGGGCAAGTGTAAATGGCCTTTATTCTTGGAGAGAACTCAACAGTTGCCCTTTCTCTTACCATCAGTTGCTTATAAAAATTAGCACCCAAACATATGGTACTTGGAGGAAAAAGACCCACTGAAATCTGAGAAATTGCTTTTGATAACAAATGAGCTTATCATTTTTGTATGTCATCTTTCATAAAGGATATAGCAGCATCTTTTGTTAATTTTGCTTTACAATTTGAATGCCTGATCCCGCTAGACTTTAATTGAATGTGGGTATAATTTTTTCAGCCTTGTAAATGGGAAAAATAAACTTTAAAATTGATTGTCAAATACAGCATTTTCTTGGAAACCTCCTTAGAACATTAGTGCTATGGTTATGACTGTATGTGTCAGTACTCCTCAGCCAGTACATTGTGGATGTGAGCTTTTGCAGGCTGCTTCTCTGCAGCCATTCGCTCTAATAAATATTGTTTATGTTTCTTCATATAATAAATTAATTTTTCAATTTCTCCTTGCTTTTCATTCCTTATACAGTCCTTTCAAAAAGTCAATACTTTTTGACTTCAGGGACTTTTTTAGAAACAAATTTGAAAATGGTTTTGTTGTGATTAATTATGATTTTGTAACCTCACCTGGAAATTTTGTTTTATAAGCATTTACTCCATTTGTTAAAGCTGCACTGCTGAATACTAAAATTCTGCTCAAACATAAGTGGTATACTGATCCAGAAGTATAAAATATCAAATGAGCAACTTGATATTAACATAAACAAATAGTCAAATTGTAAATGGCGATCTGTGGTTGGAAAAAATATCAGGTTTTTTCTGCATGTCCAAAGGCCTTATTTTTTCTATTGAGGTATAATTGACATATAACATTATATTAGTTTCAGATGTACAACATAATGATTCAATATTTGTATACACTGCAAAATGATAACTGCAATAATTCTATTTACCATTCCATCGCCATGCTGTTTATTACATCCCATGACTTATTTATTTTATAACTGGAAGTTTGTGCCTCTTGATCCCCTCCACCAATTTCGCCCACCCCCCTAACTCCCCTCCCCTCTGGCAACCGCCAATCTGTTCTCTGTATCTATGAGGGGTTTTTTTTGTTTAAGAAAGACAAATACCATATTATTTCACTTATATGTGGAATCTAAAAAACAATCAGTTATTTAAGGGGTCATTTCGGAGCATGAGATAGACAAGGATTGTTGCAATAATTTCCTTTCCTCTGAAGGTGACCTTGCAATTTGGAAAGACTTGGCTATAGGATAAATCTTTTGAAAGAGATCTCTTGGTGTTAAATCAACCCCTTGAGAAAACTGAAGGTCAACAAGTGTAGTGTTTAAGTAGGTCAATGCAAAATTACTTCATTTGGTGTTTGTAAATGTTTTATTTTGAAATACTTTCAAGCTAATAGAAGAGCCTTAAGAATAGTGCAAAGAATTCATTTATCCTTCAATCAGTTTCACCTATTAATATTTTGTCATGTTTGCTTTATAATTCTTACTTTCCCTCTTTTGACCCTTTATTCCTAAATACTTCAGTGTGTATTCTCTTATACTCTGAACAAAGGCATTCTCTTACATAGCCGCAGAATGATGATCTAATTCTGGAAATTCAACATGGATACAATACTAGTATCTAGAGTTCATATTCCATTTAACAATTGTACCAATTATTTCATTTGTTTTCACAAAGCTTCCCTAACAATGTGAATCTACTCAGCCCTCTTTTATGGGTTCTCTTTAGTTAAAGTTATGAGTAAATTTTAACTTCCCTATGAATGCTCTGAAAACTATAGCAGACTTTGAAAATCTATTTGAAGAAAACATGCATGTTATCAGTACTAATAGCTTAAAAGCATAAATTTGGGATGTTTACTGGCAAACTGGGGGTAATTCTTTTTCATGAATCTCCATTTTAACCACCAAGTGTTGACTGCTTAATATATGAACCTGTAGCTCACGCCCTGCCCCTGCCCCACTGTGATAGTTCATTTTACAGTGTTCAGGCCCAAGTTTGTAAAGATTTGGAAGGGGGTGAGGGAAGTACAGTATATATTATTCCTCCATGACCATAATTCTCCGGGTACCCCCTTCCAGGAGACTGTATTCTCTGTGAACATCTTTCCAGCTGGGAAAAAGCTCAGAAATACCAACTCTACACTATACGAGTGATGTTTTGAGCCTCTTCTCTTTTTCAAAAAAGGCACTTCATATCAGCAGAGATTTCTACAGAGCTGAGAATTCAGAAACATCCCTGATCCCTTCTTTCCCAGCGCACAAGATACCCTATCAGACTAGGTCCCTAACCTGCTAAGAAGGTGTGTCCGCTGCAGAAGCCTGCCTGAGGGGATGCCTCACGCCTCCCTGTCACCCTCTCTGTGTGGTTGTTTCTCTGGAAATTATCGGACCAAGGACGTCTAAAACAATGCAGACTTAAGCAGGGTTTGGTACCCAGAGCATCTTTGAGGAGTATACAGCAGGATGCAGCAGCAGCATCTCTTGGCAGCAGGTTATCAGAAAACTTCTCACCCAGACTCCCCTGTGTGAGGTTTCAGCATTTGCCTCCTGCCAAGGAGAGATTCATCCAGAGAGATTTTGAGATTCTGCCTGTGCTTCTGCTTCCCCCCTGCCTCCCATCCTGAATTAATTCTCTCTCTCCGAATGATGAGTTCCTGATTGAAGCCTGATTAGCCTGTTTCCTAGAGCCCTGGGAATATCATCCTCCGTAGACATCTGCATTATGCATACTGGTTTAATTTCTTATCAGTCGGCTTCCTATTTTAATTACCTAAATTCAACAGTTAATGAGTCAGGTTCTCAGGAGCGATAGCACTCAAGAAACAAAACAGGATTTAGAAATTCTATTTTGGAGTGGTGCTTCAGGACCATCCCCACCACCACCCCAGTGCAGAGGAGACTGCTTCCCTGGTGGCGCCTTCTCCTGACAAGGTGACCTTCTTAAGTGGAGTGGCAGAATTTTTTAGAACAACGATGCCCAGCTGTAGAGCTGCAGACCTCCAAGAACTGCAGAGGCGTTGCGCTCCTCTCCACTAACTAGGGATGTTTGACACTATCCAGAGATGTTTGGCACACATTTGTACGATTGTCTTTCACACCTATGGGGATGCTGTTGTGCGTGATAGAACAGGACTGATTAAAAGTGTCACTGTATTTAAAGTAACTTTGTCATCACCCCTCCAGTCCCTACCATGAACAGGTGTTAAAAATTCAACCACCATCATGTGGGAAGTCACCTTAAAAGACGTCCTTTGTAATTGAAAATGTTGGGAATTATTTTCTTTTCATTTTTATTGGGGTATAGTTGATTTATAATGCTGTGTTAGTTTCAGGTGTACAGCAAAGTGAATCTGTTATACATATGCATGTATCCACTCTTTTTGAGATTCCTTTCCCATATAGGCCATTACAGAGTATTGAGTAGAGTTCCCTGTGCTATACGGTAGGTCCTTATTAGTTATCTATTTTATATATAGTAGTGTGTATGTGTCAATCCCAATCTCCAAATTTATCCCTCCCTGTTCGGGATTATGACCCTAGAAAGTTTTTTCACTGACAGAATATTTTCTCAGGTGTACTTACAGTCTACTCTTTTCCTTTTATTTTTAAATGTATTTTTTTAAATTTTATTTTATTTTTATACAACAGATTTTTTTAACATCTTTATTGGAGTATAATTGCTTTACAATGGTGTGTTAGTTTCTGCTTTATAACAAAGTGAATCAGTTATACATATACATATATCCCCATATCTCTTCCCTCTTGCATCTCCCTCCCTCCCACCCTCCCTATCCCACCCCTCTAGGTGGTCACAAAGCACAGAGCTGATCTACCTGTGCTATGCGGCTGCTTCCCACTAGCTATCTATTTTACATTTGGTAGTGTATATATGTCCATGCCACTCTCTCACTTTGTCCCAGCTTACCCTTCCCCCTCCCGTATCCTCAAGTCCATTCTCTAGTAGGTCTGCATCTTTATTCCCGTCTTGCCCCTAGGTTCTTCATGACCTTTTTTTTTTTTTTTTAGATTCCATATATAACTGTTAGCATACTGTATTTGTTTTTCTCTTTCTGACTTACTTCACTCTGTATGACAGACTCTAGGTCCATCCACCTCACTACAAATAACTCAGTTTCGTTTCTTTTTATGGCTGAGTAATATTCCATTGTATATATGTGCCACATCTTCTGTATCCATTCATCTGTCGATGGACACTTAGGTTGCTTCCATGTCCTGGCTATTGTAAATAGAGCTGCAATGAACATTGTGGTACATGACTCTGTTTGAATTATGGTTTTCTCAGGGTATATGCCCAGTAGTGGGATTGCTGGGTCATATGGTAGTTCTATTTTTAGTTTTTTAAGGAACCTCCATGCTGTTCTCCATAGTGGCTGTATCCATTTACGTTCCCACCAACAGTGCAAGAGGGTTCCCTTTTCTCCACACCCTCTCCAGCATTTATTGTTTCTAGATTTTTTGATGATGGCCATTCTGTCTGGTGTGAGATGATATCTCATTGTAGTTTTGATTTGCATTTCTCTAATGATTAATGATGTTGAGCATCCTTTCATGTGTTTGTTGGCAATCTGTATATCTTCTTTGGAGAAATGTCTATTTAGGTCTTCTGCCCATTTTTGGACTGGGTTGTTTGTTTTTTTGATATTGAGCTGCATGAGCTGCTTGTAAATTTTGGAGGTTAATCCTTTGTCAGTTGCTTCATTTGCAAATATTTTCTCCCATTCTGAGTGTTGTCTTTTCGTCTTGTTTATGGTTTCCTTTGCTGTGCAAAAGCTTTTAAGTTTCATTAGGTCCCATTTGTTTATTTTTGTTTTTATTTCCATTTCTCTAGGAGGTGGGTCAAAAAGGATCTTGCTGTGATTTATGTCACAGAGTGTTCTGCCTATGTTTTCCTCTAAGAGTTTGATAGTGTCTGGCCTTACATTTAGGTCTTTAATCCATTTTGAGTTTATTTTTGTGTATGGTGTAGGGAGTGTTCTAATTTCATTCCTTTACATGTAGCTGTCCAGTTTTCCCAGCACCACTTATTGAAGAGGCTGTCTTTTCTCCACTGTATATTCTTGCCTCCTTTATCAAAGATAAGATGACCATATGTGCGTGGGTTTATCTCTGGGCTTTCTATCCTGTTCCATTGATCTATATTTCTGTTTTTGTGCTAAAAGTATTTTTATTTTTTAAATTTTTTTAATTTTAAAATTTTATTTATTTATTTATTTAGTTAGTTAGTTAGTTATTTTTGGCTTCTCCGTTGCGGTGTGCGGACTTCTCATTGCGGTGGCTTCTCTTGTTGTGGAGCATGGGCTCTAGGCATGTGGGCTTCAGAAGTTGTGGCTCGTGGGCTCAGTAGTTGTGGCTCATGGGCTCTAGAGCATAGGCTCAGTAGTTGTGGCGCACGGGCTTAGTCGCTCCACGGCATGTGGGATCTTCCTGGACCAGGGTTGGAACCTGTGTCCCCTGCATTGGCAGGAGGATTCTTAAGCACTGAGCCCAGGGAAGCCCTACTCTTTTCCTTTTGAAATGAGGTTTGTTCACACACAAATCGCTTGGCTCCTCTCATTTCCAGCTTGAGTCAAGAGATGAGAAAATCTTTTTATTTTAAAAATGTAATGTGAATTGGTGAGTATTCTACCTTCAAAAAGTCAATTATGCCGTTAAGGTGAAATGCTTTTACAATTTCTAAGCACTAAAACATGTATATTAATATCATGATAACCATCAAAATAATGAAATGATTTCTAGACATTCTTCAGTTCACCTCCCGATTCACCTCCTTGGCCTTATCAGAAATTCTATCAAGGTGCTTTCAGCTACAATTTGTAGAACACCTGATTAGAAGTGGCTTACACAATAGGATTTTGTTATCTGACCTAGCAAGTTTTGTTGCTTCATCTTCACATTTGTCTCTTTATGATTGCAAGATGACAGTCTGGGCTCCAGGCATCACATTTACACAACTGAATCCAAAATAAGAAAAAAGGATTTCCCTTTGGGTATCTCTATTCTTTCAGGAGGAAAATCTTTTCCTAGAAGCCACCAACCCCCTCCAGCAGAATTCCCCAAATTTCTTATTGGCTGGAGTTGTCACATCCTTACCTCTAAAGCTGTCTCTGGCAAGGAGAATGACATTGTCATGATTTCCTTTGACTACACAGCATTCACCCCTTGGGTCTGGCAAAGGGGCCACCATCCTTTAGCTTACGGGAGGAAGAACACCCACAAAAATAGGGTTCTGCAGACAACAACGAGTGGGGAAAACAGCCATTTGCTGGGCAACCTGACATTTTACTGTCATTTTTAAAAAATAAAGGTTCAGTTAAGATGATGATTTGGGGAAGAATATGAAAGCTCCCTAACCCTCTTTCCAAAAAAAAAAAAAAATCCTGTTCTTATCTCCTTTTGCATTATATGTCCCTGGTTAAGAAACTCTCAGCTATTTACAGTAGCCAGGACATGGAAGCAACCTAAATGTCCATCGATAGATGAATGGATAAAGAAGATGTGGCACATATATACAATGGAATATTACTCAGCCATAAAAAGAAACGAAATTGAGTTATTTGTAGTGAGGTGGATGGACCTAGAATCTGTCATACAGAGTGAAGTAAGTCAGAAAGAGAAAAACAAATACTGTATGCTAACACTTATATATGGAATCTGAAAAAAAAAAAGGTCATGAAGAACCTAGGGGCAAGACGGGAATAAAGATGCAGACCTACTAGAGAATGGACTTGAGGACACGGGAGGGGGAAGGGTAAGCTGGGACAAAGTGAGAGAGTGGCATGGACATACATACACTACCAAATGTAAAATAGATAGCTAGCGGGAAGCAGCTGCATAGCACAGGGAGATCAGCTCGGTGCTTTGTGACCACCTAGAGGGGTGAGATAGGGAGGGTGGGAGGGAGACACAAGAGGGAGGAGGTATGGGGATATATATATATGTAGAGCTGATTCACTTTGTTATAAAGCAGAAACTAACACACCATTGTAAAGCAATTATACTCCAATAAAGATGTTTTAAAAATTTTTTTAAATAATTAAAAAAAAAGAAGCTCTCAGGAAGAAGTCATGTATTGAATAAATAGGGGCAGTTGCATCCAATTATCTTGTGAGAATGCCCACTAGTTGGATTGTCTTTGTGTCACCGGAGTGAAATTGTGGGTCTGTGGGCATCTAAGAGAAGCAGGGAAGAGAATTCTCAGCTCTGGAGAATCAGGAGTCGTAGAGGTTAGAGGGGGAAAGCAGATATTCATTCATTAGTTCAACAGATATTTGAAGAGCACCCCTGTGTGCCAGGTGCTGGGCTAGGCACTGACAGTAGACTGGCGAGTAGGATACTAGCCCTCGTTTCCAGAGCTCACAGTCTCTGAAGAGTCAGACACCCAACCTGGTGATCTCAATGCACTGAGATAAGCGCTATGATGGGACTATTACCCAGGAGGTCCGAGGAACAGAGATAAGGAGCCCAGATCTGGTCCTGGAGGTCCAGAGAAATTCACAGAGAAAGTGGCATAAAATCTCAGACCAGAGATGAATTTACCCTGAAGTTTATAAAGCTTAAGCCTCAGGCCCCGCAGTGAATGCTGGAAGTTGTAGCACTTTCTAGGCAGCAAGGAGAAATCAGGATGCGATTAGAAAGCACATTCACTAAGCATTTCTGCCACATTGTCCAAAGAGATCACAGAGGGAAGGGATTGGAATGTCTAAGTCGCCAGTAATTTGTTGTGATTTTCATTCTGAATATTCTTTCATTTTGTACCTAATTTTGAATTCATGTTTTTTAATCTTTTTTTTCAAAGCCTCTCCCCAGACCAAACTAAGTTTAAGGCCCCATAAAACTTTGATCTACCTCTGCTTGAGATCTGAAACACGAGTAGGTGTTTGCCTGGTGAAGGCAGTGGAAAGAATATTCCTGGTAAAGGGAACACCATGTGCAAAAACCCAGAATTAGTAAAAAGGACATTTATAATCAGGGAACGGCTCGTAGGTCAGTGTTGCTGGAACCTGGGAGAAAAAAATGATAGTGTTGACACGAGCTAGGTATTCTGCTAAGCGTCGTATCCACGTGACCACTTTGATTCCTCTCCACAATCCTATGTGACCGTTACTGCAATTATTTCCATTTTACAGAAAAGGAAGCCGAGACTAGTGAGATAAAGGAACTTTCCTGTGGTTGCACAGTAAGCAGTATGGTTAGGATTCAAGCTCAACAGTGTCTGGTGCCAAAGCTCAAGCATTTAATCACTAGGCTCTCCTGACTCCCAAACTTTGCCCAAACTGCAGATGTGGTTAAGTCTGGCAGATGCTGGAGACCGAGGGAAGAAGCAAGCCTGGTGGCATTTCCCGGGGTACCCTGGAATGAAGGGGCAGAGTACGTATAAGGCAGCCCTTACTCAGTAGGGAGGAGTCGTTTCTCCTGGGGCCTCAGCAGGGGGGCTGAGGCAGGGTACCTCCCCCATAGCTCCCAGCACTGGAGCCCTGCTCCGAAGAGCCATAACGGGGCCACTGGGCTGAAAGCATGAGGGTCCCAGAGGAAAGAACTCTGGGTTGAAGTCCTGTTCGTCTACAACAACATTTCTGCTCAGGGCCACTGTCCTCTTTTCCCAGAAAAACTGATAGGACTTCTCAAGGCCAACTAGTGAGGCACAGCACAGGTGAGCCCAAAACCTGGTTTGTCAAGTCATTTTTTTGTTCTTTGGAACCAAAGAGGTTAACACTGCTTAAGTAGATAAATGAGAAAAAAATGTTTTCTTCAAACTGATGTTTAGGAGGGAGACTATTAAGTGCTTACATTGTAGAGGAAGAGTTTGGTTAAGGGGTCATGGTGACATTTAATGGTGTCAGGCCAGGGCCCAAGAAAGACTTCAGTCCTGACCCAGACCATTCACCTCTTTCTTCAAAGTCCCCAAGGACAGTGTTTCCTGAGAGAAAGAAGCAAGAGCTTTTATTATCTCCCCCGAGCCTGATGTAGCTGGTCTGACACATCTAGAAGAATCCTTCTCTCCACAGCAGACTGTTAGACCTACCCCGTGGATTTTGTGTTACTGCCAATACTCAACTCTTGGAACTACAGGACAAATGGGCGGGAAATCACCACCCGTGCCAGAGGGTACATCTTTCACCTGTAAAGGGCTTAATTCAGTGGATGAATCCTGGCCCTGCAATCTGACCAGTCAGCTCTGGGCATCTTGAAGTAGAGAGAGGGTCCCAAGAGTTGTGAAAGGAGGCAGAGTGGTATTCTTCAGCCACCAGGGTCATAACCTCTCTCCTAGTACCGTGAGTTACAGGAAAAGAAAAAAGATCCCAATTCCCCTGCCTGAATGTTGACCTCACTTTTTCCGGTCTTAGAACTTCTTGGACTTGCTTTACATTCACCTCCCAGACTGAATTCATTCTCTACTTTCTCTGAAGAGATGATTCTGAAGGAAAGAGATAAGTAAGGTTTCTATTAGGTCCCAAAGAACTACTCAGGTAAGGCAGGACCCTGTAACCTGACAGGGCTACCTGGGATTACAGGAGGAAACAAATATTACATTCTCAGGGCCGTGATATCATCGAGGTATTTCCAAAGGGAAATAAATTTTATGCTAAAATGTCATCTCCTTGGATAGCATTCTGATTCAGCATCTAATACTCGTGAATGCCACGATTTCTAAACCAGTATGGCAGCCATTAGCCACGTGTGATTACTGAGCACTTGAAATGTTCCTAGTCTGAGTTGAAATGCGTTGTAAATGTAAAACACACGTCAGATTTCCAAGACTTAGTACCAAAAACATAGAACTTTTTTATTAATAATGTTTATGTTTGACATGTTACAATGATAATATTTTGGATATATTGGGCTAAATATGGGATTTATTAACATTAGGTTCACCCCATCTAGTTACTTCTTTAATGTGGCTGTTAGGAAATTTAAAATGTCATATGCGGTTGGCATTTGTGGTTTGTGTCCTGTTGGGCAGTGCTGCTCCAGACATTTGGAAAGCTGGATGCCTTGAAGACCTGCTTTTCTGTGAAGGATGCTAAGTGCACCACAAAAATGTCAGGTCAGCCAGGTCTCATTCTTGGATATCATCTTCCTCCCCTCGTGTTAGGAAAATTGTATTTGCAGTAAGAACAGGTAGTCCTCACTCTATTATTTCTGTGTTCAAACAGAGCGTCCTGAGCAATGGGGCCCATGTTTTCCTGTATAGTGGTTCTCAGCCTAGGCTGCCCACTAGAATCACCTGGGGGCTTTAGAAAATTCTGAAGTCAGGCTACACCCCAGACTACTTAAGAGGTAAAGTGTGGGAGTGTGACCCGGGCATCAGGGTTTTTCTAAAGTTCCCCCAGGTGATTACACTGCAGCTGGGCTCTCCAGCATTCCAGAAATCGTGCTGTATAAGAAAGGCAGGTGTCTGGGGCTTAACAGCAGATGAATATTTCATCAGATATATGTGTCAAAAGGTAACAGAATCACTGATTTCCTCACACTTAGCCAAGTAAAATGGAGCTTCTTTATATTCTAGAATGGACTCCCCATCCCCATTTGGTGCACACACACCAAAAAACCCCAAACAAAACAAAACTTTGCTAAGCCAGTTGTCTCCATCTGGGCTAAATTGAATAGTCTCTTTGGAATAACTGGACATCTTAGACTTAAAATGCTCTGTCTTTCATTTTTTTAGTTTTTTAAACTTTATTTTATTGAAGTATAGTTGTTTTACAATGTTGTGCTCATTTCTACTGTACAGTGAAGTGATTCAGTTATACATATACATATATATTCTTTTTCATATTCTTTTCCATTATGGTTTCTTACAGGATATTGAACACAGTTCCCTGTGCTATACGGTGGGACCTTGTTTATTTTATATATAGTGGTTTGTATCTGCTAATCCCAAACTCCTAATTTATCCGTCCTCCATCCCCCTTCCCCCTTGGGAACCACAAGTCTGTTCTCTATGTCTGTGAATCTGTTTCTGTTTCGTAGATAAGTTCATTTGTGTCGCATTTTAGATTCCACATATAAGTGATATCATGTGATATTTGTCTTTCTCTGTCTGACTTACTTCACCTAGTATTATAATGTCTAGGTCCATCCATGTTGCTGCAGATGGCATTATTTCTTTCTTTTTTATGGCTGAGTAGTATTCCACTGTATATATGTACCACATCTTTTTTTTTAATTTTTATTTTACTTTTTTATACAACAGGTTTTTATTAGTCATCCATTTTATACACATCAGTGTATACATGTCAATCCCAATCTCCCAACTCATCCCACCACCACCCCTGCCCCCCACTTTCCCCCCTTGGTGTCCATACGTTTGTTCTCTACATCTGTATCTCTATTTCTGCCTTGCAAACCAGTTCATCTGTACCATTTTTCTAGATTCCACATATATTAGTTAACATATGATATTTGTTTTTCTCTTTCTGACTTATGACAGTCTCTAGGTCCATCCATGTCTCTACAAATGACCCAATTTCTTTCCTTTTTATGGCTGAGTAATAGTCCATTGTATATATGTACCACATCTTCTTTATCCATTCCTCTGTCGATGGACATTTAGGTTGCTTCCATGTCTTGACTATTGTAAATAGTGCTGGTATGAACATTTGGGTGCGTGTATCTTTTCAAATTAGAGTTTTCTCCAGATGTATGCCCAGGAGTGGGATTGCAGGATCATATATGGTGGTTCTATTTTTAGGTTTTAAAGGAACCTCCATACTATTCTCCATAGTGGCTGTATCAATTTACATTCCCACCAACAGTGTAGAAGGGTTCCTTTTCTCCACACCCTCTCCAGCATTTATTGTTTGTAGACTTTTTAATGATGGCCGTGCTGACCGGTGTGAGGTGATACCTCATTGTAGTTTTGCTTTGCATTCCTCTAATAATTAGCGATGTTGAGCAGCTTTTCTTGTGCCTGTTAGCCATCTGTATGTCTTCTTTGGAGAAATGTCTATTTAGGTCTTCTGCCCATACATAAAACGCTCTGTCTTTCAGGATGCCTTCCCTGCCCTCCACCTTTACTAAGATGGCGGTACTCCTGTGTGTGGGAGAGACACTGTGTGCAACCGACCTCTTGGCGGAGGGGCACCTGAACCTTCTGGCCTGAGGCTGGTCCTGGGGCCAGGTCAGGCCAGTGTTAGCTCACACCTGGGCCCTACACTTTCTGCTGGGGCTGCTGCCCAGGTGTGAAGCTGGTGAGACCCATCCTCTGCTGCCTTCCTTGGCCTTCCTCAGCTCACTGTGAGCTACAGACCCTGGAGCCAGCACCATTCCCTCCTCCGGGGCCTGCGACTCGGCTGCTCCACAGGGGGTACATTGAAGGCTTTCGGCCTCAGCCTCACATCCCACCTCCCCGGCAAGGCAGGGCTTCTGGTTCCCTAAGGCCACACCAGAGGGCAAGTCCCTGCCCTCTCTCTGTCTGACCTCGCCTCCTCCTTGGTAACTCGTGATTAGGTTGGGCCTTGGGCTTCAGAGTCGTTCCCAGCACCGCTCTCCTTGAAGTTTCTGGTAACCAACAGGCCAGCAAGCCAAACCCATGTTTGCCGTCTCAGGTAGAGCAAGCTTCTGGGTTCGAGTGTAGTGTGTGTGCAGTTCCCAGGCCCTACAGCTGCATTTAGCTGCTTCCCAGAGCCACTGCCTAGGCCTCTGCACCATTTCCTCCACCCCGCATGGCGACAACAGCAAGGTGTTAATAATAGCAGCCACCTCCAGTGAGCCCGTTCCGTGTGCTCAGTGGTTCACAGGCATCATCGCGTTTCATCTTCAGAACAGGGCTGAGCTGTGGCGCTTACACTTGTGGATGCCACGGCTGAGGTTAAACAATCGGTCAAAGTCACGCGGCCCCAAAGTGGAAGAGCTGGGGTTGAGTCCAGGCCACTGACTTGAAAACCCTCGCTCTTACCCCCCCACTCGCTGGAGGTCCCCCAGGACATCACATGTTCTTGCTTCAGCAGCTAAAAGTGGAACAAGGCCGCCACCCTCACACCCACCCCACACCCACAATTCCCAGATTTCCTTCCCCTCATCACCCACAGCTCACGACTCTGCAGAAAAATCAGACCTGGCAACTTGACCTGCCCTCTGGAAAGGCTGTGGTCCTTCGCTCAGGGGTCCCGGCTCCAGGTGTGAGGCCCAGATGGGCAGGGCAGCCCCATGGCAGTGGTAGTTGGCCACATGGCGAGGGAGCTGACTCTCACCGTCTGCAGTGCTGAAGGAAGCCCGTGAACTTGGGAAGGAGGGGGACACAAAGGGAGGCCTACGAGGAGGCCTGTCCTCTGATTCAGAGCTAAGGTTTGGCTTCTCGGGGTCACCAGGAATTCCTCCACACCCTGCGGAGAGGCCAGCTCCTGAATGGAGGAATTCTCCTCCGACGTAAGGGAAGGGGTCAGCGCCTCCATAGCCTGGGTGGGATGCATTGACAAACCATTTCTGGGCCATGAGGCTTCCTACAAAGCCAGGCCGAGATTCTTTCTGAGAGCGCTGGTGACAGAGTCCACATTCCTGCTGCTGTAGTTGTGTGCTGCGCTCCCATCCCCGTGCTGGTGAAGAGAGGAAGGAGCAGGTTGCCGTGACAGTTTTGGTTCACTGCATGGATGATTTTGTTGGCCTGAAAAATGGGTAGTCATGGAAACCATGGAAGGCCTGCTCTGGAAGGGCCCTACTAGCCTCGTGTTGCTGTCCGTGTCTTATGTAACGCAGCTTCCAGAATTCTTCTGCCTGTAGGTATAAACCATTAATGCATCCCCAAATCAATTTTGGGTCACAACCAGATTTTTTTTTAAAAAAAGAAATAGACTAGAATTGAATACAAGGGAACATATCAGAGTGCCTTGCATATGTCAAGTCAGTTATTCTCTGGGGGCATTTTTGTTTCAGTTCTATACGTTTATGAGTGTAGTGAGTCGCCGTGTAAAATAGACTCTTGTTGTAGCTGAGGTCCCAAATGCTTGTAAACTGCTGCTAACCTGAGTCTCATCTTCACAGAAGGGAAAAGCTTGCTTCTTTTTTTTCAGAGGAAGAAAAACATTTCTAGTAGTCAAAAACTGGACACAACCCAAATGGTCATCAAAGGTAGAAGAGCTAAATAAAGTGTGGCATAATTATGCAATGGGAATATTATGTATATGGGAAAGAAAGTGAATGAACTATAGCTATAAACAATAACATGGATGAAACATATTGACGTCATGTTGAACATAAAAAGCAAGATGAGAAAGAGTACATAATTTATGATTCAGTTTATATAAAATTTTTAAAAGGCAAAACTAAACTCTATGGTTTACAGATACATCCGTAGGTGGTAAAATTATTAAAAAGTGATCATTACATCACGTCAGGCAATTGGTTACCCCAGAAGCGAAGGGGGTTGACGATGATCAGGAAGGGACACCAGGTGGGGGAAACCAGAGGACTGACCATGTTGTTTCTTAGCCCTGCTGGTGCTTACATGGGAATGCACTTTAACATTGTTAGTTAAATTATATATTTATGTTATATGCATTTCTAGGTATTCATCTTTCATAGTTTAAAAAAAGACTGTAAAAGTACAGTGATCAAATTTTTACCTTTCAATCTACATTCTTATTAGTTGCTAGTTTTATGACTTGCCGGAAAACATCTTGTCAGTGAAACATTCACAGAAGTAATTATAAATTAAATTATGTCAGAACCTACTAGTTCTAGACCAGCACTGGACAATAGAAATTTCAGTGATAATGAAAGTGTTGTACATCTGTGCTGTCCAGTACGGAATCTACTAGCCACGTGTGGCTATTGAGCACTTGAGATACAGCTAGTGTAACTGAGATATTAAATTTCAAATTTTATTTAAATTTAATTATTTCAATCTAAAAAGCCACATGTGGCTAGTAGCTACCACTACTATTGTCCATATTGGACAATACTGGTCTAGACCCACTTGCTTGGTATAATCAAATGTAATAATGCTTTGTTTTCAGATCAACCTAAATTTGAATCCTACCTCTGTTACTACCACCATAAAAATTTAGGTGGAATACTTGGTTTTTCTAATCCTCACCACACTCATCTGTAGAATGGGGATGAGAAGAGTTACTTCTCAATCTTGATATGAGGACTGTATTAAATTAATGAATACAGACCACCTATCACAGACCCTGCCAGTGGTTGATGTCAAGAAATGTTGGTTTCCTTCCCATACCTATGTGGCCATCCTGAAATTGTGTGACCTCCAAATAAGGACTGGATGAGAGAATTCAGATAATTAAGTGCAATTTACACTGCATCTTTATCATCAATTCCAAGGATCTATCTTCAGGGCAGCAGGACCATCACTGCAGCTCTTTAGCAGAGCTTCTTCCATAGCTCAAACTCCAAAGAAACATTTATGTCCATGTTTCCAAGAAGAAACGCATATCCAAATACCAGCTCAGCCCTTAGATATAGAAAAAGACCACCTACCCACATCAAGGTTTTTTTTGGTTTTATCCTGTTTTGTTTCTTTGATTCAACAAGTTTATACTTTTATCCTTAGGGAGCAGGATGCATTATTTATTTCTCCCCTCAGTGAGTAATTCTTTCTTTCTTTTTTTTTTTTTTTGCGGTGCTGTGCGGCTTGCAGGGTGTTAGTTCCCCAACCAGGGCTTGAACCCGGGCCCCTCGGCAGTGAAATCACAGTGTCCTAACCACTGGACTGCCAGGGAATTCCCAGTAATTCATTTTTTTATTGAAGTATAGTTCTTTTTGGTTTTCTGTGTGTGTGTGTGTTTTTTTTTTTTTCTTTTTTTGGCCACACGGCACGGCTTGCAGGATCCTAGTTCCCCGACCAGGGATCAGCCCAGGCCCTCGGCAGTGAGAGTGCGGAGTCCTAACCATTGGACCACCAGGGAATTCCCTGAAGTATAGTTGATTTACAATGTTGTGTTAGTTTCTGGTGTACAACAAAGTGATTCAGTTGTGTATATATATATATTCTTTTTCAAGTTATTTTCCATTATGGTTTATTACAGGATATTGAATATAGTTCCCTGTGCTATAGAGTAGGACCTTGCTGCTTATCTATTTTATACATAGTAGTTTGTATCTGCTGATCCCAAGCTCCTAATTTATCCCTCCCCCACCCCCTTTCCCCTTTGGTAACTATAAGATTGTTTTCTAGGTCTATGAGTCTGTTTCTGTTTTGTAGATATGTTCATTTGTGTCATATTTTAGATTCCACATATAAGTGATATCATATGGTATTTGTCTTTCTCTTTCTGACTTACTTCACCTAGTATGATAAAGTATAGGTCCATCCATGTGGCTGCAAGTGGCATTATTTCATTCCTTTTTATGGCTGAGTAATATTCCATTGTGTATATATATATATATATATATATACAATACCACATCTTCTTTATCAATTCATTTGTCAATGGACATTTAGGTTGCTTCCAGGTCTTGGCTATTGTAAATAGTGCTGCTATGAACACTGGGGTGCATGTATCTTTTTGAATTATGGTTTTCTCTGGATATATGCCCAGGAGTGGGATTGCTGGATCATATGGTAGTTCTATTTTTAGTCTTCTGAGGAACCTCCATACTGTCTTCCATAGTGGCTATATCAATTTACATTCCCACCAACAATGTAGGAGGGTTCCCTTTTCTCCACACCTTCTCCAGCATTTGTTATTTGTAGACTTTTTCATGATAGCCATTCTGACCTGTGTGAGGTGATACCTCATTGCAGTTTTGATTTGCATCACAGTGAGTAGTTCTTCAGCGATTTTCCCTTTTGGTATATTATTATATAATATTATACTATCTTATTAAAACTTAACTTATATTCTCTCAACATTTTTTACTTCTGTGTTTCTAATATGTCTTACTATATGACCAGAAACCTTGACAAATCTGCACTGTTTTAAGAATGGAATTCTCATTTACAACTGATATGGGCTGAATTATGTCCCCCTCCCCTCCGAATTCATGTGTTGAAGTCCTATCCACCAGAACCTCAGAATTTGACTGTATTTGGAGGTAGCTTCTTTAAAGAGGCAATTAAGTTAAAATGAGGCCCTGACGGTGGACTGTAATCCAATATGGTTGATTTCTTTATAAGAAGAGATCAGGACACAGACAAGACACAGAGGAAAGACCATGTGAAGGCAAAGGAAAAGACGGCCATCTACAAATCAAGGAGAAAGGCTTCAGAATGAAACCAACCCTGCTAAAACTTTTATCTTGGACTTATAGCCTCTAGAACTGTGAGACAATAAATCCTGTTTTTTAAATCGCCCAGTCTGTAGTACTTCGTGATGGCAGCCCGAGCAAATTTATGCAACTTTCCTCCCATGAGGCTTCTCACTTTATATATACCCGGCCAGATATTTTTTGTAGTTTTCTTTTTTTTTAATTTTTTAATATTTTAAAAATTCTATTGAAGTATAGTTGATTTACAATGTTGTATTAATTTCTGCTGTACAGGAAAAATTATACATATATATATTCTTTTTCATATTCTTCTCCATTATCATTTATCACAGGATATTGAATACAGTTCCCTGTGCTATACAGTAGGACCTTCCTGTTTATCCATTCTATATACAATAGTTTGCATCTGCTAACCCCAAACTCCCAATCCATCCCTCCCTCACCCCTCCTCCCCCTTGGCAACCACAAGTCTGTTCTCTGTGTCTGTGAGTCTGTTTCTGTTTTGTAGATAAGTTCATTTGTGTCATAATTTAGATTCCACATATAAGTGTTATCATATGGTATTTGTCTTTCTCTTTCTGACTTACTTCACTTAGTATGATAATCTCTAGGTCCATCCATGTTACTGCAAATGGCATTATTTCATTCTTTTTTATGACTGAATAGTATTCCATTGTATATATGTACCAAATCTTCTTTATCCATTCATCTGTCAATGGACATTTAGGTTGTTTCCATGTCTTGGCTATTGTGAATAGTGCTGCTATGAACATAGGGGTGCATGTATCTTTTCGAATTAGAGTTTTGTCTGGGGATATGCCCAGGAGTGGGATTGCTGGATCATACCGGCCAGATATTTTTTATCAGCTACCCCAACTAAATTGCTGCAGTTTACATTAAAATCTTCTCATGGTTTAAGGTGATTGCACACTTCTGTGTGAGCCAAGAACGTGAGGCAAGTCTTTGAAAGGGTAGCACAATTGATCTAAGATTACACCATAGACATGCTATCTCCAAAACAACGGAAGTCAGGATTCTCCTTCACTCTTGACCAGTCCGACCGCACCTAGAACATTTTCCTCTTGTTTGGACCACATTTTAAAAGGGAGGTAGGGCTTCCCTGGTGGAACAGTGGTTAAGAACCTGCCTGCCAATGCAGGGGACACGGGTTCGATCCCTGGTCCGGGAAGATCCCACATGCTGTAGAGCAACTAAGCCCGTGCACCACAACTACTGAGCCGGCGCTCTAGGGCCCGTGAGCCACAACTACTGAAGCCCGCGCACCTAGAGCCCATGCTCGACAACAAGAGACGCCACCACAATGAGAAGCCCGCGCACCGCAACGAAGAGTAGCCCCCACTCGCCGCAACTAGAGAAAGCCCACGCGCGGCAACGAAGACCCAATGCAACCAAAAATAAATAATAAATAAATAAATAAATAATTAAAAATTAAAAAAATTAAAAGGGAGGTAGAACTCACGCATCATGCAGCCACCGTGTGTCGAGCACTGTGCTATGTGCATTGTGTACCCTTCATCTTCCCACGAACCCAATGAAATAGGTATGAATACCTCTCTTCCATTATACAGGTAAGGAAACTGAGACTAAGAGAGGTTAAGTAGATTACCCAAGGTCATATAGGTGGTAAGTGGAAGGTCAGGATTTAAACAATTTCTATGTAATTTCATTAAACCCCTTTGCAACGAGAGGAGGGCCTTCCTTCTGGGTAACTTCAGTGGCTCCAGAACCTTGCCTCACTCTTCCTTTGCCTTCTCATTCAGAAATCTTCCCACTCCATTTCAGCCACCCACCCCCAAGGCCACACTCTAAACCCCATCATCTCTCAGAAGTGCATCATGTTTAAAATCTCCATCGCAGATGTGCCCCCTCGGAACACCACCTCCTCTCTGTCCCTCATTCATTCACACCCAAGATGACTGCCCTTCAACCTCATCAAGACCTTTGGTTTCTTCTTGACCCTTTGTCTCTGCTTCCCTCTTGTGTTCCCTTCTTGGTGCTACGCCCGTCATAGACGCCACCATCTGTCACTTCCACCGTTCTCCTGCACGTGTCCTGAATCCCCTCACACACTGTCCTCCTGTGCCCTCTGCCAGCAAAACCCAAGCCGATCACCTCCACTGCCTTCTTGCTCTACACCTGCACACGAGTTGGTAAGGAGAGCGAGGACAGTGACCCACGGCTTCAGACCACTGTCAGCTTATGATCTCAGACTCAGCTGGGTTCTCAGGTCTCTGGAAGCCATTTTGGCTTCTGCGGTCAACCCCACTTAGGAACAGCAGACACAAAACCTGAAAAGTTTCTTCGTTGTCCTGAAACATCCACCTACCACTTCATTTTCAACAAAAGACCTTTTCTGCTCTTTCACAAAGAAAATGAAAACCACAGAGAGGAAGTCCCTCGGCTTCCTGCCACCGCCCTGCAGACGCTCCTGCATCTGCACTCTCTGTCCCTCCTTTTACAAGACAAGGGCTGCTCCCATTTCCCTCCTGCCGTGGGCCCAGGTGCCTGGCTCTATCAGAGAGCCCCGTGTTTAGCTTCTCCCTTTGTCCTGGCTTCTTCTCCACAACACTCACAAGCTCTTATTCCAAAGCGAATCGAAACCAGCTCCACGTGGTGTCCACATGTCTTCTCGATTCCAGCCAGGCTCTCTTCGCCATCACAGGCAGCATTTTGAGGTGACCCCACTCCTCACCCCAACCCGTTAACATCTAGCTCCCGTCCTTGCTGTCCACTGAGACCTCTCACTGAGGTCACTCATAGCTTCCTCATTGCCGAATCCAGGTCACTTATTAGTCTGCATCACACTTACACCAGATGACTGGTGCCTGGGACTCCAGTGGCTGCCGAGGCCCATCGTTGCAGGTGTGGCCTCTCTTCTTTGCCTGCCTTTCCTCTTCTCCATTTCAGTCTCCTCATCTTCTGCTCTCCTTCGAAATGAGGTCTCCAAGAAGCATCTGTCGAGGGGCTTCCTCCTTTCTTACCGCTGCCCTCTCCCATGACCTTTTGTAACTCTCTACTTTAACTTCTACTGCTGACGCCTACACCCCTGTCTCCAGCCAGACCACGGTCATGAGCTCCAACTGTACATCCGACTAACCAGCCAACACGTCTCCTCGGAGACCTCGTCTCCCCTTCCCCACCCACCGAAACTCAGGCCCGTGCAAAGCTGAATTCCTTACCTCTCTTCACACAATGGTTGTTCCTCCTGGCACTTTTCTTCAGGGGATGGCGTCACCATTAACCAGCTGCCCAAGCCAGAAACCTGGGGTCAACCTTGACTCCTTCCTGACCCTCAGTCTCATGCAACTAACTCCTCAGGCAACAAATGCTGGCAGTGCGACTTCTGAATCCTTCCATTTCTCTCCCTTGCTGTCCTTTCTAGTCTAGTCTAGTCTAATTCACATCACTACCATCTCTCACAGCGGTGGAATAGCGTACATTTGCTGTACTGTTGGAGGATATTCAATTCCGCTGTAAAAGACAAGAAAACAAATGGGAGGCATGGAACTCTTCTCTCTCTTCCTCTTCTTATGACACCAGTCCTATCAGACTAGACACCCCACCTTTATGATCTCATTTAACCTTAATTTTCTCCTAAAAGCCCTGTCTCCAAATACACTCACATTGGAAGTTACAGCTTCAACCTATGAATTTTGCTGGGGGACACAATTCAGTTCATAGCAGTTAGTAAGTTATTAACCTGGAAGACATGTGAGATAAATAAAGCAAGTAAGGCATATTTGTGTACCTATAGATAGAAAAGGATGGAAGGACCAAGGAAACACTAATACTCTCTCTATATATGATAAATAAACATGAGGTCCATGAGGCAGACTATTTTTATGTCAGGATTATGCAACACTACAGACTTATGGAGTCTTAATTCAGCCACGCCTTGGTGACACCCATCGTGGCCCCATGTGTCCTCTTCCTAAGAAATACAAATAAACCCTTAGCTGTTCAGCAGACTTATTGACAGGCTACAGCTGTGGCCAGGTGTGCTAGTCGCTGCATCTCTCAGAGGAAGTATGTGCCGTCGGTCCCAGGCCCCTTCTGTCTGTAGACCCCTGGCTCAAACCTCAACTCTGGTGCTTGTGACCACACGATCGGCAGGGAAGGCTGATGCAGCAGAGACAGAGAGAGGGCGGATGTTCGTCCACTGCGTGTTCCTGGATTCAGGAAGTGTAGTACTTCTGCTTGTTTGCACCCCGTACTCAGTGTCCTCATCTCTTTCCCCTTGCCATTTGCTGTGCGTTCTAAGGTTTATTGATTAAGTGAGTCAAGCTTTTTCATATGGTCAGCAGGTCTTTCTTTTCTGTGACCTCTTATATAGCTTGCCTGGTAGTGTACCTGGAGGCCACCATTGCATCATGAGGGACAGAATCCTACATGACAGGTAGAACGCATGAATGGCCTCAATCCTTCAGCCCTCCCTATAGGCACACCCTTTGTTATGTGACTTCACAGCTCCTCCCATCGAGGGGTGAAATGTATTTCCTCCCCTTTGAAATTGAGCTCAGCCAGGTGGTGTGCTTTGCCCCATGGGATGTTAGCGTGCATGACGCTAGCAGAGGCTTGAAAGAGAGCCTGTCTGTTTGGGCTTGCTCTCCTGCACCCCTCCCGTCCATAGGAGAAGGATGTGCCCAGGTTTGCCCACTGTTCCCAGGAGGAGGATAAGAAACACAGGGTATGGAGCCATGGCCAGCCAAACCCAGTCTAGATCAGCTGACTCCTGGCTTGCCCGGCGTAGATAAGTCATCTATCAACTGGTCCTCATACTCACCGAAATAATATTGGATGTTATTTTAAGCCACTGGGTTTGGGGCATTTTCTTACACAGTGGTAGCCAATTTATATATTCACCTAGACAAATTCTGCAGCCTCCTAACTTTTATTCCTGCCTACAGTGCTCCCTTCCAGCCTGTTTCCTACTGAAGTCATAGTACTCTTGTAACACACAAATCTCCTCATTTATCCTCCTTCTTAAACCATTCAATGAATCTTTTTTTTTTTTTTTTTTTTTTTGGCCGTGCTGCGAGGCCTTCAGGATCTTAGTTCTCCGACTAGGGATTGAACCCAGGACCTTGGCAGTGAGAGCGCGGAGTCCTAACCACTGGGCTGCTAGGGAATACCCCACCCCTTTTTTTTCTTTTCTTCATCTTTAGGATAAATTGCAAACTCCTGCATAATCTGGCCCCTGCTTGCCTATCTAGCCAGCCTCATTTCTTGGCATTACCCTCCTTTCTCTCTCTCTAAACTTTAAATACACTGAACTCTTTGCAGATCCCTGACTGAGTCATTCTCTCTCTTGCCTCCAGGCCTTGGAACAAGTTGTTTTCTCCACAGGGGGCATGTGTTAGTTTCCTAGGACTGCCTTAACAAAGTAGTACCACAAACTGAGTGGCTTAAAACCACAAAAATTTATTGTCTCACAGTTCTGGAGGCCAGAATTCCTAAGTCAAGTTATCAGAAGGACCCATGCTTCCTCTGAAACCGGGAGGGAAGACTCCTTCCTTGCCTCTTCCTAGCTTTTGGTAGTTGCCAGCCATTCTTGGCATCCCTTGGCTGGCAGCTGCTGAACTTCAGTCTCTGCCTCTATCACCACATGATCTTCTTCCCTCTTTTCTTCACATCCTTTTCTTATAGGGACACCTGTTGTATTGGATTAAGGGCCCATTCTACCCCAGTATGACCGTATCTTTTTATTCCCCCAGGTTTATTGGAATATAATTGACAAATAACATTATGTAAGTTTAAAGTGTACAACATAATGATTTGATACACGTACATATTGCAAAATGATTACCACAATAAGACTACTTATCACCTCCATCACCACACATAATTACCATTTCTTTCTTTTTTTTTTTAACATCTTCATTGGAGTATAATTGCTTTACAGTGGTGTGTTAGTTTCTGTTTATAACAAAGTGAATCAGCTGTACATATACATATATCCCCATATCTCTTCCCTCTGGCATCTCCCTCCCACCCTCCCTACCCCACCCCTCTAGGTGGTCACAAAGCACCGAGCTGATCTCCCTGTGCTATGCGGCTGCTTCCCACTAGCTATCTATTTTACATTTGGTAGTGTATATATGTCCATGCCACTCTCTCACTTCGTCCCAGCTTACACTTCCCCCTCCCTGTGTCCTCAAGTCCATTCTCTACGTCTGCGTCTTTATTCCTGTCCTGCCCCTAGGTTCTTCAGAACCTTTTTTTTTTTTTTTTTAGATTCCATATATATGTGTTAGCATATGGTATTTATTTTTCTCTTTCTGACTTACTTCACTCTGTATGACAGTCTCTAGGTCCATCCATCTCACTACAAACCATCTCTTTTCTGTGGTGAGAACATTCAAGATCTACTCTGTTAGCAACTTTCAAGTATATGATACAGTATTGCTAACTATAGTCACCATGCTGTACATTAAGTCCTCAGAACTAATTCCTCTTATAAGTGGAAGTTTGTACCCCTTGACCACCAACTCATATATATAGCTCACATTTTCTTTTTTTTAATAAATTTATTTATTTTATTTATTTATTTTCAGCTGTGCACGGGCTTTCTCTAGTTACAGTGAGTGAGGGCTACTCTTCATTGCAACGCGCGGGCTTCTCATTGCGGTGGCTTCTCTTGTTGCAGAGCATGGGCTCTAGGCGCGCAGGCTTCAGTAGTTGTGGCACATGGGCTCAATAGTTGTGGCTCGCAGGCTCTAGAGCACAGGCTCAGTAGTTGTGGCGCACGGGCTTAGTGGCTCCGCGGCATGTGGGATCTTCCCGGACCAGGGCTCGAACCCGTGTCCCCCTGCATTGGCAGGTGGATTCTTAACCACTGCGCCACCAGGGAAGCCTGCTCACATTTTCTTTATCCATTCATCGGAGCCATACTTTCTTGTTTCTTTATATGCCTTGTAATATTTTGTTGAAAACTGGACATTTTGAATCTTACCATGTAGTAACTTAGATTCTTTGCCCCACCTTCGGGATTTGTTGTTGCTTGCCTTGGGTTGTAGTTGTTTGTTTAGTGACTTTTCTGAACTACTTTTGTAAAGACTGTCTTCTTTGCAATGAGTGGTATATGAGGACTCTGTTCCTTTAGCTCAGGGGTCAGCTAGTCATTTGGCAGAGATTTCCTTAAATGCCTTGAGTGAAATTTAACAAGAAAGAAAGAAAGAAAGAGAAATATACTTTCCAGGTCCTTGAAGATTGGCTCCCTGTTGGCACAATCCTTCACGCCTTAGTCATACCATTTACAATTCTGCCTTAACCTTCACTTCCTACATACTCCGAGCATAGAGATCAGCTAGATGTGGAAGTTTATGGTTTTCTCAGGTGTCTTTTGAGCATGCATCCTGCTCTGGACATGTGTGTGGCCTTCTAGTTTCCCCAGTCTACAAGGCAGCTTGTCAAAACCCTTATTGCCCAAAGAATCTCATACCTAGATTTTCCTGCCAAGCTGTCAGTGTTTCTATCATTTGCCCCAATTGTTATGTTTTGCCCCAATTGTTATGTTTTGCCCCAAGTGGTACTGGCTTTCCTTTCAATGCTTTTGAGGGAGGATCTTTGCATGGCCCCTTCTCCACCCTGAGAGAGCTCTGACTTAGGGGAAACAAAATCAAGCACCCTGTGCCTGTCCTTCAGGGAACCCCCAGACCGATCAAAACAGACAAACACAGTTCCTTGGGATTAAGGTCTGCTCTAGTCCCTCTGCAACCAGGTGCCCACAATGGGAATGCAGGCTGCCGTCTTCAAAGTCAACTGCCACCCTTCAGAGAGGCATGGGACCAGGGTAAGTTAAAGTGCCACAGAGTTCTCCTACTGTGTTCTCATGGCCTTTCTCTTAGTTAAGCATTCACTTGTTGCTGTAAACATTTCATTATCGTCCAGCGTTCTGATGAGGCTTCTCCTGACAGTCTTTCCCCCGGTTTTTCAATGATTCTGGGCATGGACAACCTCCTGGATTTCCTTACTCTGCCTGTATTTATCTGCTCAGGCTGCCGCAACAATATACCACAGACTGGGTGACTTCAATAACTGAAATTTTTTTTTCACAATTCTGGAGGCTAGAAGTCTAAGATCAAGGTGCCATCAGGGTTGGTTTCTGGTGAAGCCTCTCTTCCTGCTTTCTCACTGTATCCTCACATGGTCTCTCCTCTGTGCACACAGAGAAAAAGAGACAGCCCTCTGGTGTCTCTTCCTCTTCTTATAAGGACACCAGTCCGATCAGATTAGGGTCCCACCCTTGTGACCTCATGTAACCTTAATCACCTCCTAAAGGCCCTGTGTCCAAATACAGTCACATTGAGGGTTAGGGATTCAACAGATGAATTTTATTTTATTTTATTTATTTATTTATTTATTTATTTAATACACTACCAAATGTAAAATACTAGCTAGTGGGAAGCAGCCGCATAGCACAGGGAGATCAGCTCGGTGCTTTGTGACCACCTAGAGGGGTGGGATAGGGAGGGTGGGAGGGAGGCTCAAGAGGGAGGGGATATGGGGATATATGTATACGTATAGCTGATTCACTTTGCTATAAAGCAGAAACTAACACACCATTGTAAAGCAATTATACTCCAATAAAGCTGTTAAAAAAAAAACACAGGTGAATTTTAGAGTGACACAATTCAGTCTATAACGTCACCACTTTCACTGATATCATCCCTGACTTTATTTTTATTATTATTTTTTCAATAAAAGAAAAAGCTTTCCCATAATGCTTTATCTTCCATCCTCCTGGAAGATTTTTTTAAAAGGCTACTTGCAAGGAAGTTTGGGAACTTTGGGAGACCTAGTATTTGTTTTTTTCATCCTCTATATTGGGAGGCAGTAAACGAGAAGGGAGTTAAGAAAATCTTTAGAGTAATGAAAAACAGTGCCTGCTCTGCTGGTATTTAACAGGCTAAACCATCCCGGGGAAATGTGAAGTGGATAGAGCTAGAGAGTACCTCACTTTGACTCTGGGCATGCATTGCTCATGGTGCCTCTTTGATTTCAGCTATTTCATTAATGACAGCAATTTTATACAGTTACCTAAGACCCAAGCATTGTTCATCATTGCGCTATATTGCTAGATATTTTAGGAGAGTTTTAGCATCTATAGTCACATAGTTATATTTCCACGGACACTCTCAGTTTTTATGGGCATGTTTTATTTTTAAGCCCAGTCAGTACTTTTAAAACTGAATCACACTGACAGGACTGATAGTCGTCCAATTATATGTGTATAGATATAGACGTTTAAATTTCCAAGGCAACTGAATAAATTTTAAGTGCCATCCATAGTCATCAAATCTTTTTTTAAAATCATGGTTTCATTTCCACCAAAATGTTTGCCTTTGTTCAAAATCATTAATCCATTGAGTCCAAGGAAGTTTAATAAGGGAAATGGATGTGGTTTCTGAATTATAGAACAGTCTGGGCTGTGTCTGACTATCTTCACTTCTTTGAGCTGACAGCAATATTCACATTTTTAGCCTGTAGTTTCAAGTTCAGTGTGTGCAGATGTCTTCTCACATCAGTGAGAAAATAAAACCTTATGATTCATTTGAACTCTTGTTGGTTGAGTTTCTTAGACTTTTTAAGTTCCTGAGATCTCAGTCTCAAGAAAGCAGTTCAGGAGAGGGAGGGGCAAGATGGCGGAAGAGTAAGACGCGGAGATCACCTTCCTCCCCACAGATACATGAGAAATACATCTACACGTGGAACTGCTCCTACAGAACACCCACTGAACGCTGGCAGAAGACGTCAGACCTCCCAAAAGGCAAGAAAATCCCCACGTACTTGGGTAGGGCAAAAGAAAAAAGAAATAACAGAGACAAAAGAATAGGGACGGGACCTGCACCAGTGGGAGGGAGCTGTGAAGGAGGAAAGGTTTCCACACACTAGGAAGCCCCTTCGCGGGCAGAGACTGCGGGTAGCAGAGGGGGGAAGCTTCGGAGCCACGGAGGAGAGCGCAGCCACATTGGTGCGGAGGGCAAAGCGGAGAGAGTCCCGCACAGAGGAGCGGTGCCGACCAGCACTCACCAGCCCGAGAGGCTTGTCTGCTCACCCGCCGGGGCGGGCGGGGCCTGGGAGCTGGGGCTCGGGCTTCGGTGCTAGCCGGGAGGGAGTCCGGGAAAAAGACTGCAGCTGCCGAAGAGGCAAGAGACTTTTTCTTGCCTCTTTGTTTCGCGGCGCGCAAGGAGAGGGGATTCAGAGCGCCGCCTAAACGAGCTCCAGAGACGGGCGCGAGCCGCGGCTATCAGCGCGGATCCCACAGCAACAGGGACGCAGAGGGAAAAACGGAGAGATTCCCGCACAGAGGCTCGGCGCCGAGCAGCACTCACCAGCCCGAGAGGCTTGTCTGCTCACCCGCCGGGGCGGGCGGGGGCTGGGAGCTGAGGCGCGGGCTTCGGTCGGATCCCAGGGAGAGGACTGGGGTTGGCTGCGTGAACACAGCCTGAAGGGTCTAGCGCACCACAACTAGCCGGGAGGGTGCATGAGAAAAAGTCTGCGGCTGCCGAAGAGGCAGGAGACTTTTTCTTGCCTCTTTGTTTCGCGGCGTGCAAGGAGAGGGGATTCAGAGCGCCACTTAAACGAACTCCGGAGACGGGCGCGAGCCGCGGCTATCAGCGCGGACCCCAGAGACGGGCATGAGACGCTAAGGCTGCTGCTGCCGCCACCAAACAGCCTGTGGGCGAGCACAGGTCATTCTCCACACCGCCCCTCCCGGGAGCCTGTGCAGCCCGCCACGGCCAGGCTCCCGTAATCCGGGGACAACTTCCCCGGGAGAGCGCACGGCGCGCCTCAGGCTGCTGCAACGTCACGCCGGCTTCTGCTGCCGCAGGCTCGCCCCGCCTCCTCCGTACCGTTCCCTCCCCCCGGCCTGACTGAGCCAGAGCCCCCGAATCAGCTGCTCCTTTAACCCCGTTCTGTCTGGGCGGGGAACAGACGCCCTCAGGGGACCTACATGCAGAGGCGGGTCCAAATCCAAAGCTGAACCCCGGGAGCTGTACGAACAAAGAAGAGAAAGGGAAATCTCTCCCAGCAGCCTCAGAAGCAGCGGATTAAAGCTCCACAAACAACTTGATGTGCCTGCATCTGTTGAATACCTGAATAGACAACGAATCATCCCAAATTTAGGAGATGGACTTTGGGAGCAGGATATATTAACTTTTCCCCTTTTCCTTTTTTTTTGTGAGTGTAGATGTGTATGCTTCTGGGTGAGATTTTGTCTGTATAGCTTTGCTCTCACCCTTAGTCCTAGGGTTAGGTCCGTCCGTTTTTTTTTTTTTTTTTTTTTTTTTTTGGCTTAAAAAAATTTTTTTTCCCTAATAAATGTTTTCTTAATAATTTTTTCCTTATTTTCTATTTTTAAAAAAATTTTTAATAAGTTTTTTCATATTTTTTATTTTAAAAAATTAAAAAATTTTTTTTCTTAATAAATTTTTTCTAAATAATTTTTTTCTTATTTTTAGTATAAAAAATTAATGAATCTATTTTTAAAAATTAAAAAAAAATTTTTTTTTCTTAATAAATTTACTCTTAATAATTTTTTTTCTTATTTTTTATTATAATTGCTTTATTTTATTTTATTTTATCCTCTTTTTTTCTTTCTTTCCATTTTTTCTCCCTTTTATTCTGAGCCGTGTGGATGAAAGGCTCTTGGTGCTCCAGCCAGGCATCAGGGCTGTGCCTCTGAGGTGGGAGAGCCAACTTCAGGACACTGGTCCACAAGAGACCTCCCAGCTCCACGTAATACCAAACGGCGAAAATCTCACACAGATCTCCATCTCAACATCAAGACCCAGCTTCACTCAACGACCAGCAAGCTACAGTGCTGGACACCCTATGCCAAACAACTAGCAAGAGAGGAACACAGCCCCATCCATTAACAGAGAGGCTGCCTAAAATCATAATAAGGCCACAGACACCCCAAAACACACCACCAGACGTGGACGAACCCACCAGAAAGACAACATCCAGCCTCATCCACCAGAACACAGGCACTAGTTCCCTCCACCAGGAAACCTACACAACCCACTGAACCAACCTTAGCCACTGGGGACAGATACCAAAAACAACGGGAACTACAAACCTGCAGCCTGTGAAAAGGAGACCCCAAACACAGTAAGATAAGCAAAATGAGAAGACAGAAAAACACACAGCAGATGAAGGAGCAGGGTCAAAACACACCAGACCTAACAAATGAAGAGGAAATAGGTAGTCTACCTGAAAAAGAATTCAGAATAATGATAGTAAGGATGATCCAAAGTCTTGGAAATAGAATAGACAAAATGCAAGAAACATTTAACAAGGACGTAGAAGAACTAAAGAGGAACCAAGAAACGATGACAAGCACAATAAATGAAATTAAAAATACTCTAGATGGGATCAATAGCAGAATAACTGAGGCAGAAGAACGGATAAGTGACCTGGAAGATAAAATGGTGGAAATAACTACTGCAGACCAGAATAAAGAAAAAAGAATGAAAAGAACTGAGGACAGTCTCAGAGACCTCTGGGACAACATTAAACGCACCAACATTCGAATTATAGGGGTCCCAGAAGAAGAAGAGAAAAAGAAAGGGACTGAGAAAATATTTGAAGAGATTATAGTTGAAAACTTCCCTAATATGGGAAAGGAAATAGTTAATCAAGTCCTGGAAGCACAGAGAGTCCCATACAGGATAAATCCAAGGAGAAACACACCAAGACACATATTAATCAAACTATCAAAAATTAAATATAAAGAAAACATATTAAAAGCAGCAAGGGAAAAACAACAAATAACACACAAGGGCATCCCCATAAGGTTAACAGCTGATCTTTCAGCAGAAACGCTGCAAGCCAGAAGGGAGTGGCAGGATATACTTAAAGTGATGAAGGAGAAAAACCTACAACCAAGATTACTCTACCCAGCAAGGATCTCATTCCGTTTTGATGGAGAAATTAAAACCTTTACAGACAAGCAAAAGCTGAGAGAGTTCAGCACCACCAAACCAGCTTTACAACAAATGCTAAAGGAACTTCTCTAGGCAAGAAACACAAGAGAAGGAAAACACCTACAATAACAAACCCAAAACATTTAAGAAAATGGGAATAGGAACATACATATCGATAATTACCTTAAATGTAAATGGATTAAATGCTCCCACCAAAAGACACAGACTGGCTGAATGGATACAAAAACAAGACCCATATATATGCTGTCTACAAGAGACCCACTTCAGACCTAGAGACACATACAGACTGAAAGTGAGGGGATGGAAAAAGATATTCCATGCAAATGGAAATCAAAAGAAAGCTGGAGTAGCAATTCTCATATCAGACAAAATAGACTTTAAAATAAAGACAATTACAAGAGACAAAGACAGACACTATATAATGATCAAGGGATCGATCCAAGAGGAAGGTATAACAATTGTAAATATTTATGCACCCAACATAGGAGCACCTCAATACATAAGGCAAATACTAACAGCCATAAAAGGGGAAATCGACAGTAACACAATCATAGTAGGGGACTTTAACACCCCACTTTCACCAATGGACAGATCATCCAAAATGAAAATAAATAAGGAAACACAAGCTTTAAATGATACATTAAACAAGATGGACTTAATTGATATTTATAGGACATTCCACCCAAAAACAACAGAATACACATTTTTCTCAAGTGCTCATGGAACATTCTCCAGGATAGATCATATCTTGGGTCACAAATCAAGCCTTGGTAAATTTAAAAAAATTGAAATCGTATCAAGTATCTTTTCCGACCACAACGCTATGAGACTAGATATCAATTACAGGAAAAGATCTGTCAAAAATACAAACACATGGAGGCTACACAATACACTACTTAATAACGAAGTGATCACTGAAGAAATCAAAGGGGAAATCAAAAAATACCTAGAAACAAATGACAATGGAGACACGACGATCCAAAACCTATGGGATGCAGCAAAAGCAGTTCTAAGAGGGAAGTTTATAGCAATACAAGCCTACATCAAGAAACAGGAAACATCTCGAATAAACGACCTAACCTTGCACCTAAAGCAATTAGAGAAAGAAGAACAAAAAAACCCCAAAGCTAGCAGAAGGAAAGAAATCATAAAGATCAGATCAGAAATAAATGAAAAAGAAATGAAGGAAACAATAGCAAAAATCAATGAAACTAAAAGCTGGTTCTTTGAGAAGATAAACAAAATTGATAAACCATTAGCCAGACTCATCAAGAGAAAAAAGGAGAAGACTCAAATTAATAGAATTAGAAATGAAAAAGGAGAAGTAACCACTGACACTGCAGAAATACAAACGATCATAAGAGATTACTACAAGCAACTCTATGCTAATAAAATGGACAACCTGGAAGAAATGGACAGATTCTTAGAAATGCACAACCTGCCGAGACTGAACCAGGAAGAAATAGAAAATATGAACAGACCAATCACAAGCACTGAAATTGAAACTGTGATTAAAAATCTTCCAACACACAAAAGCCCAGGACCAGATGGCTTCACAGGCGAATTCTATCAAACATTTAGAGAAGAGCTAACACCTATCCTTCTCAAACTCTTCCAAAATATTGCAGAGGGAGGAACACTCCCCAACTCATTCTACGAGGCCACCATCACCCTGATACCAAAACCAGGCAAAGATGTCACAAAGAAAGAAAACTACAGGCCAATATCACTGATGAACATAGATGCAAAAATCCTCAACAAAATACTAGCAAACAGAATCCAACAGCACATTAAAAGGATCATACACCATGATCAAGTGGGGTTTATTCCAGGAATGCAAGGATTCTTCAATATACGCAAATCAATCAACGTGATACATCATATTAACAAATTGAAGGAGAAAAACCATATGATCATCTCAATAGATGCAGAGAAAGCTTTCGACAAAATTCAACACCCATTTATGATAAAAGTCCTGCAGAAAGTAGGCATAGAGGGAACTTTCCTCAACATAATAAAGGCCGTATATGACAAACCCACAGCCAACATTGTCCTCAATGGTGAAAAACTGAAACCATTTCCACTAAGATCAGGAACAAGACAAGGTTGCCCACTCTCACCACTATTATTCAACATAGTTTTGGAAGTGTTAGCCACAGCAATCAGAGACGAAAAAGAAATAAAAGGAATCCAAATCGGAAAAGAAGAAGTAAAGCTGTCACTGTTTGCAGATGACATGATACTATACATAGAGAATCCAAAAGATGCTACCAGAAAACTACTAGAGCTAATCAATGAATTTGGTAAAGTAGCAGGATACAAAATTAATGCACAGAAATCTCTTGCATTCCTGTATACTAATGATGAAAAATCTGAAAGTGAAATTAAGAAAACACTCCCGTTTACCATTGCAACAAAAAGAATAAAATACCTAGGAATAAACCTACCTAAGGAGACAAAAGACCTGTATGCAGAAAATTATAGGACACTGATGAAAGAAATTAAAGATGATACAAATAGATGGAGAGATATACCATGTTCTTGGATTGGAAGAATAAACATTGTGAAAATGACTCTGCTACCCAAAGCAATCTACAGATTCAATGCAATCCCTATCAAACTACCACTGGCATTTTTCACAGAACTAGAACAAAAAATTTCACAATTTGTATGGAAACACAAAAGACCCCGAATAGCCAAAGCAATCTTGAGAACGAAAAATGGAGCTGGAGGAATCAGGCTCCCTGACTTCAGACTATATTACAAAGCTACAGTAATCAAGACAGTTTGGTACTGGCACAAAAACAGAAATATAGATCAATGGAACAGGATAGAAAGCCCAGAGATAAGCCCACGCACATATGGTCACCTTATCTTTGATAAAGGAGGCAAGCATATACAGTGGAGAAAAGACAGCCTCTTCAATAAGTGGTGCTGGGAAAATTGGACAGGTACATGTAAAAGTATGAAATTAGAACACTCCCTAACACCATACACAAAAATAAACTCAAAATGGATTAAAGACCTAAGTGTAAGGCCAGACACTATCAAACTCTTAGAGGAAAACATAGGCAGAACACTGTATGACATAAGTCACAGCAAGATCCTTTTTGACCCAGGTCCTAGAGAAATGGAAATAAAAACACAAATAAACAAATGGGACCTAATGAAACTTAAAAGCTTTTGCACAGCAAAGGAAACCATAAACAAGACCAAAAGACAACCCTCAGAATGGGAGAAAATATTTGCAAATGAAGCAACGGACAAAGGATTAATCTCCAAGATTTACAAGCAGCTCATGCAGCTCAATAACAAAAAAACAAACAACCCAATCCAAAAATGGGCAGAAGACCTAAATAGACATTTCTCCAAAGAAGAGATACAGATTGCCAACAGACACATGAAAGAATGCTCAACATCATTAATCATTAGAGAAATGCAAATCAAAACTACAATGAGGTATCATCTCACACCGGTCAGAATGGCCATCATCAAAAAATCTAGAAACAATAAATGCTGGAGAGGGTGTGGAGAAAAGGGAACACTCTTGCACTGTTGGTGGGAATGTAAATTGATACAGCCACTATGGAGAACAGTATGGAGGTTCCTTAAAAAACTAAAAACAGAACTACCATATGACCCAGCAATCCCACTACTGGGCATATACCCTGAGAAAACCATAATTCAGAAAGAGTCATGTACCAAAATATTCATTGCAGCTCTGTTTACAATAGCCAGGACATGGAAGCAACCTAGGTGTCCATCATCGGATGAATGGATAAAGAAGATGTGGCACATATATACAATGGAATATTACTCAGCCATAAAAAGAAATGAAATGGAGGTGTTTGTAATGAGGTGGATGGAGTTAGAGTCTGTCATACAGAGTGAAGTAAGTCAGAAAGAGAAAAACAAATACAGTATGCTAACACATATATATGGAATCTAAGGGAAAAAAAAAAAAAAAAAAAAAAGGTCATGAAGAACCTAGTGGCAAGATGGGAATAAAGACACAGACCTACTAGAGAATGGACTTGAGGATATGGGGAGGGGGAGGGGTGAGATGTGACAGGGTGAGAGAGTGTCATGGACATATATACACTACCAAATGTAAAATAGATAACTAGTGGGAAGCAGCCGCATAGCACAGGGAGATCAGCTCGGTGCTTTGTGACCACCTAGAGGGGTGGGATAGGGAGGGTAGGAGGGAGGGAGATGCAAGAGGGAAGAGATATGGCAACATATGTATATGTGTAACTGATTCACTTTGTTGTAAAGCAGAAGCTAGCACACCATTGTAAAGCAATTATACTTCAATAAAGATGTTTAAAAAAAAAAAAAAAAAAAAAAAGAAAGCAGTTCAGTAAATCTCACAAGTGACCACAAATTAAAAATCTCACTGCATTAAAATAAAATAAATATTCATTATCTATCTTCTTATTTTTACACATGGTCCCTAAACTAGCAAAGTTTGAAAGTACACACAGAGGAAAATTCTCATTCTTGATCCACCTCATCTGCAATGGACGACTTTGCCTAACAAAATCACTATTCTCCTAATGCTTGTTGCAGTAGAAGGTAGGCACACCAACTCTTCCTTTGGACTAGAGTAAACCATTGAAATATATTTTTTAACCATTTACTGTATGCAACCCATATGTGGCAATTGAACTCTGCTTTCCTATATATGATGAAGTTCCCCAGAGTTCTGCAGTCTGCTTCCCTTTAATATCCAAATCACTACAATTCAAACACCAGAGAACACCTGGAAGTCCAATGTCTTTTCCCAAATATTTCCAGGGATTCTCAGACTGTTGGTATCCTCCTGATGTCTCCTGCTGTTCCTCTGGGTCACCTCTGATCAGCTCATCATTTTTCTCTCCTTGCTGCCTCAGGCCCTTCTAGTCTATTTCACCCTCTGGCCAGCTTCCGCCTTATCCCTCAAGATGACCATTAATTCAAGGCTGATGCTGTGTTGTGCTGGTCACTCAGCTTTAGTGAAGACATAGAAACAACATAAAGGAACTACAATATAGGAAAGGGAAAACCAACAATCATTAGTGTGTGGCCCTGTTCTCTCAGATCATCACCATGAACAGGAAAGTCCCTGATTGCCCATGTCCTCTCTTGGGCCAGACATTCTGTCCTCTTCTGGGGCCTGTTCCTCATCTCCGTGAGAACCACATCTATCCGCCATGACGCTCTCTTTCACAATCTCCAGTGCAAGCCTCACATCAGGTAACACTGTAAGTTTCTCCACCCAAGGACATCATCCTTTCGTTTTATTGTGCTGAGTAGCTTAGCTTTTCTCTGACTACCACCTCTAACCCCTAGACCAGGCAGTGCCTTTGAATCGCCAAAAAGCCCATCAGAGTGCCTTCCCCAACAAAAGAGCAGCATTCCCCCGAAACTAATGCTCCCCAGCTGCCAGAGCAATCTGTACACTGAAGACAGCTTCTAATATGTCAGATTTTTTAACTGCTTTATTTTAAAATAATTTCAAGCATGCAGAAGAGTTATCAGGATAGGACGAAGAAATCCAGTGTGCTCTTGACCCAGATTTATCAACTATTACCATTTGTCAGATTTCCATGATCATTCTCTCTCCATATTATTTTTTTTGAACCATTTGAAAATAAATTGCCTACACTTACTCTTAAATATCTCTGTGTGTATTTCCTAAGAGCAAGGTCATCACCAGCAATGTGACAAACTGACATCATGTGCCTCATGTGCCTTCTGATGTGATGCCCTGAGAAGGACACACACCACTTCTAGCATATTCCTGTCCAAAAGGTATAACCGAGTCTAGTCATGAATACAATACACACCTCAAATGAGGGACATTCTATAAAATAACCAGCCTATATTCTTCAAGCATGCCACAATCAGGAAAAAAAAAGGTAAGGGCTGAGGAACTGGTCCAGATTAAAGGAGACCAGAGATACATGACAACTGGATTCCATGCATGATCTTAGACTGGATTCTAGAGCACAAAAACAACAACAAAAAAAAATCACAAAAAGAGCATTATTAAGATAGTTGGTAAACTCTGACTATGAACTGTAGATTAGACAGTAATATTGTATTTGTGTTATAGCTCCTAATTTTGATAATTATACTGTGGTTATATATGTGACTACACGTGTTTACATGAAACATATTCAATTTCTCCTTAGCAAGCAGTCAGACACTATTGGTTTTCTTAGGCTAGACATCATTTGCTGAAACAATCAAGGGAGCTAGACCTCAGGGTCGTGTGAAACGAATATGCCTTTTCTCTTGGAGAAAATCCTGTTACAATGCCTGCATTCCTACAAGAACTGACACTTGACTTTTTTTTTTAACATCTTTATTGGAGTATAATTGCTTTACAATGGTGTGTTAGTTTCTGCTTTATAACAAAGTGAATCAGTTATACATATACATATGTTCCCATATCTCTTCCCTCTTGCGTCTCCCTCCCTCCCACCCTCCCTATCCCACCCCTCTAGGGGGTCACAAAGCACCGAGCTGATCTCCCTGTGCTATGCGGCTGCTTCCCACTAGCTATCTATTTTACGTTTGGTAGTGTATATATGTCCATGCCACTCTCTCACTTTGTCACAGCTTACCCTTCCCCCTCCCCATATCCTCAAGTCCATTCTCTAGTAGGTCTGTGTCTTTATTCCCGTCTTACCCCTAGGTTCTTCATGACCTTTTTTTTTTTTTTTCTTAGATTCCATATATATGTGTTAGCATACGTGGCCAACACTTAAGTGACTGGTTAACATCTTCACCAGGATGAGCCTTTGCTAACTGCCCAAAGTGGGGCTATGAGAGCTCAGATACATCCTGGGGCAAGGAAAAGTGATAGTGGAGACACAGAGACAGAGCTTTCGCGCTTCAGGTCAAGGTGAAATACGCAGAAACTGGTTGTAGGGACCTAACACTTGTGGCTCAACAAACTTCGGGCTTCTTGGGCTGAGCTGGTTCTGCACGCCAATGGTTACTGCAGGAAACTGTTAGCAGCATATAGGCTGTCAGAAGGAGACTGAAAATCAGGGGCTATTCTGATCAGTCCTGTGGGGAAGAGCTACAATATGTGTTGCCAACCGACAGCAGGATAGCAGAGTTCAGTCCAGGGGTCTTGGGACAGCAGCTGATGCTCATAAAATGATTTTATTATTGACAATGAAGCCCTAGCTTTACAAAATGATTCTGGTGGCTCGAATAAGCAGTGATACATCAGACTGCCCAGATTCAAATCTCAGCTCTGGTGTCAGGCAGCCATGTGATTCTGGGCAAGCTACTTTCTCTCCTTGCAGCTCTTCTCTCTGGTCTGTAAAGTGTATGAGTTTTCTATGGCTGCTGTAACAAATTACCACAAATGGCCAGCTTAAAACAGCACAAACTTACTTTTTTACAGTTCTGGAGGTCAGAGGCCTGGAATCACTTTCACCAGGCTAAAATCAAGGTGTCAGGAGATCTACATTCCTTCTGGAGGCTCCAGAAGAGAGCCTTGCCTCTTACAGATTCTAGAGCTGCATTTCTCGCACTCCTTGGCTCATGGCTTTTCCTCCTTCATCTTCAAAGTCAGCAGCATAGCATCTTCTTTCTTGTCTGAATTCTGCTTCATCCCTCACATCCTGTCTCAATGCTTCTGAACCTCCTGCCTCCTTCTAATAAGGACCCCTGTGATTACACTGACCCACCCGGAATCATTCATGATAATCTCCCCATCTCAAAATCTTTAACTTAATCATGTCTGCAAAATCCTTCTAACCATGTAAAGTAGCATATTCATAGGTTCTGGGAATCAGTACCTAGACATCTTTGGGTGGGGGGGGGCCAATATTCATCCTACTTCAAATGGATATGATAATTTTGCACACCTTATAGTGTGGTCATGAAAAGTAAATGAGATAAAGCACATAAGGCACTGGGCATGTGTAAAATGCTTTACCAATGTTAGCTGTTGTTAAGACCAAGATAAGTCTGTAAAAATAGATTTTTTTTCAAGAGAAAAAGAGAAAATAATTTACACAGGAAGCATACTGGAAAGTTTTAAATTCAAATCAATGATTGGTAGGAGAAAATATGTAAGCTTTCCTCATTTTCTTCCTTATTCTCATGAATAAATATATGCAAATCACATTTAACCTAAAGGGCTAAATTTTAAATCCTTACCACCAGACATTTTCACTTTCTAATAAATACAATACCAGGTAAAACCATGTTCTTAATGCCTTTAATCACCTACATCAGAAAATTGTCCCTTCCTCCCTGACCGTCTCTTCTTTTACTTTGTTATTTTCTCCTTCAAACAGGAAATAGAACGTCTGGATCCCATTCCAGCCGCCTTATTCAACTTCCACTAACCTTTGAGACCATGGCTATGGAATTAAAGTGGGTTTCATTACACCATGCTTTAGTAGGAACCCTTCTAGATATAAGTGGTAGAAAGCCAACTCAAAGTTTTTTTACAGCAGGAAATGGTAGTGGTGCCCACAGGATTGCGGAGGCCTTCTTGTGACCAGATGATAATTCAACTTCTCCTTCTACCCACTCCTGTTTTCTTATCTTTCCTTCCTTTCCACGGGTGTGTACCTCCAAGGACCCTCTCAGATCAAACTCCTGAACACTAATCTCCACCTCAGAGTGTACTTCCAGGGAACACAATCTGTAAGAATAACTGAGATGTCCAAGTGTCTCAGGTAGATCAGACCCAAGAATGCAAACCTTGTCATCGTATTTGTCTCCAAACCTCTCAATCCTTCCCCAGCTACTGATCTGATTTTGTGTTGGCGTAATTCTAATGCAGCTTCTTAGCGCAAGGTAATAGAGATGGTCTATGGCAGCAGCAGGCATGCATCATTCACAAAGAAAGAAAAGCTTCACCCACTCTCCTCCATAGTCCCTAACAACTCCTTCCTCATGCAAATAACTCTCATTGGCCTCGTTTGGGTCAAATGCCCACCCCTGGGACAATCACTGTATCTACGGAGATGAAGTCCTCTCATTGGTCATCCTTAAGCAAGGAAACTGGGGCCACATAACTCATGGATGCACAGAGAGTGGAATCATGGCAGTTCTGAAAAGAATAGCATGCACAGTAGAGATAAAAGGAACACAAATCCATTTTTCATCATCACCAGGAACAAGAGGCGTCTAGGATTTCAAGAGGCGTCTAGGATTTCAATCACAAGCCTGATGGTGTCGGTCATTACTGCCTGCTAGAAGGGGTGAATACTTCCTTACATTCATCACAGTCTAACTTGACATTAACAGTTTAGGAGGCAGTGGAAGCCGAAGTGACTGGGAGAAGATAGACTGTTAGCTAACGCACAGAGGTTCAATTTTCTTCATTCTCGGTGTCCAGGCCATACCAGTCAACCAGTACCTGTTGCTCCCTTATCAAACCCTCCGCTTGTCTTTTCAAGAGCGGAGGACATTGAAATTCACTGAGACAGTGTTCTCAAGAGGGAAGTTACTTTCCATAAAAGAAAGATTTTACTCTTCATTGCAACTGAGCTCTCTTCCTCCAGCTGTGAAACTGATTGAAGTTCTTAAGGCTCGTAAGACAGCTCTACTCACAGCCCTGTGATTCCTTTTATAAAGGAGGAAAAAAAAAAAAGCCATAGGAGGGAGTGGTTGATCACCCACAAAAATATTCTTTCTTTTTTGAATTTTCTTCTCAAACTGTGGAGGGAGGGGAAAGAAGTTGGGAAATATTCGAGGAACATTATTTCCTAGTATATGAGTATCCAGGGTCCCTTCTCCATTGCTTCCCCAGCAGAGCACGGGCGTCAGGAGGTAGATGAAAAAATGTGGGAGAGACTTGAAGATTAAGATAGAGTAAGGGTAGTTCTATTTTTAGTTTTTTAAGGAACCTCCATACTGTTCTCCATAGTGGCTGTATCAATTTACATTCCCACCAACAGTGCAAGAGTGTTCCCTTTTCTCCACACCCTCTCCAGCATTTATTGTTTCTAGATTTTTTGATGATGGCCATTCTGACCGGTGTGAGATGATACCTCATTGTAGTTTTGATTTGCATTTCTCTAATGATTAATGATGTTGAGCATTCTTTCATGTGTCTGTTGGCAACTGGGCATATACCCTGAGAAAACCATAATTCAGAAAGAGTCATGTACCAAAATATTCATTGCAGCTCTGTTTACAATAGCCAGGACATGGAAGCAACCTAGGTGTCCATCATCGGATGAATGGATAAAGAAGATGTGGCACATATATACAATGGAATATTACTCAGCCATAAAAAGAAATGAAATGGAGGTATTTGTAATGAGGTGGATGGAGTTAGAGTCTGTCATACAGAGTGAAGTAAGTCAGAAAGAGAAAAAGAAATACAGTATGCTAACACATATATATGGAATCTAAGGAAAAAAAATTATAAAAAAAGGTCATGAAGAACCTAGTGGCAAGATGGGAATAAAGACACAGACCTACTAGAGAATGGACTTGAGGATATGGGGAGGGGGAGGGGTGAGATGTGACAGGGTGAGAGAGTGTCATGGACATATATACACTACCAAATGTGAAATAGATAGCTAGTGGGAAGCAGCCGCATAGCACAGGGAGATCAGCTTGGTGCTTTGTGACCACCTAGAGGGGTGGGATAGGGAGGGTAGGAGGGAGGGAGATGCAAGAGGGATGAGATATGGGAACATATGTATATGTATAACTGATTCACTTTGTTATAAAGCAGAAGCTAGCACACCATTGTAAAGCAATTATACTTCAATAAAGATGTTTAAAAAAAAAAAAAAAGATAGAGTAAGGGAAGATCAACCAGTAGGCTGGGAAAGAGAAAAGAGAGGAGGGGTAGGGAGGGGAAGACTTTCAAAGAGCCTGATGGGGCAGCAGTCATCACTGTGAAAGAATCTGAGAGTAACAGGAAGAGGGAGAGCAGATTGTAAGGTGTTTTATTCCTTATTAGGCATATATGCCTCACTTCGTTAATTCCACAAGAAAATGGGTACAGGTCTGAATTACTTTCCGTATCAGGCAAAGTCCAGTCAGGAGAACAGAAACCACCCTATTTCAACAGAGGGAATTTTACCCCAGGGATTTTTTTACATGAATGATGGGAAAGTGGAGAATCCCAACGTGGGTGCAGAGGTAACATAAACATTAACAACTACAGGAAGTGGTGACCGCCCTCCAGGTTGGATGAAACCTGGCAGGAGGTGGTGTAACTCAAGCCCAGAAGCCAGGGCCATCTGGCAGGAGCTGGAACCACAGTGGTGATGGCCAGCAGGAGCTCAGGCCACAGAGGGGAAGGCTGACTGATGGGAGCTGGAGCTTCCGGTGGAAAGGCAGCCACTTCCAAGATGCCACCTGAAGCAGAAAGCGGGGGGTGCTCCTCATCCGCCATCTGAAACAGAACAGAGCAAGTAAAGGCTGAGGAAGAAATCCCAGAGCAGAGAGGCAAATAACTGGCATATAACTTGATTGTCTAACTGTGTGTCTTTGAATTCATCTCTGTGTGTAACTGAACCAGGGAGCCGACTGTCCTTTATGTGGGTTACGTATGATTCAAGAGCCATGCAGAAAGTCACAGTTGAAGTACCTTTCCTTAAATATTAAAAAGTGAAAAACAATATTACTTTACTCACGGTCATAATTCTGAGGTTGTCTCAAGTGCTTCATAGACAATAACCCAAAGAGTTCAGGCCTCTCCTTCTCTTTTTTCTTCTCTTGTTCCCTTTTGCTCCTCCAGTTTCTTCCTTTACCTCTCTATTCACTCTAGCTGTTGTACAACCACCCTGATGCAACTAGGGGTTACCATCCTACCCTTCTGTCTCTTTCATGTCCTAAAGACTGGATGGGAGTCAGAGAAAAAAAAATGCTAAATCTGACTTTGGCATCTACCACATCTGACATACCTTTGTTCTGACCCTGTTTACCTACCTTGCCTAGAAAAATGTCATGTCCGCCTGGGAATACTACAGTCATTCAAACATTTTGGTCTATTTGTTATGTTTTCTTTTCCCATGCTTGTATTAGGAGTGATTTGGGATGTGTTTGCCACCGTCAGGCTTTTTTTTCTGGTATCGTGGTTAAAAGTATAGCCAAATTGCTTGGGATTCAAATCCCAACTGCACGGTTTCCTAACTGCATGACCTTGGCCAAGTAACTTAACTGCTCTGGGTCTCAGTTTCCTCATCTGTAAATGTAATCATAATAATAGAAACTACTTTATAGTGTTGAATTGTTAGTATGAAATTAATTTATTTATATACTGAATTTATGTATGTGTGTGTATGGGTGTCTCTGTGTGTAGACACACACATAGATATGTATCAACTCATATATACATATGTGTGTGTGTATATATGTACATACACATGTATTTACATGCACACATACATATCTTAGAAAATTGGCACAAAGTAAGCATTCTATAAATACCAGCTATCGCAACTGTTATAATTTTTCTCAGCAAGACTGTAAATGCTGCTCCAGCCTGTCAAAAGATATCACATCTATTTAATGTTTTTTTCCTAGCCCAAAGTCATGGCTAGTTGGGTGACTTTTTAAAACTTGCCACTTGAAAACCGATCAGTCCAAAAATTAATTCACAGTGTAAAACACCATGAATTGTACTGTTATTTGCCTCTCGGTTGTAGAAATTAGTTTCATTTCCCACTATGTTTAGTTGTGATTGGATCACTGTAGACTTTTTTTCTGTCATTTTTTTGTGGTTAAAGATTTAAATTTGTTATGGAGACAAGCTTTACAGTTAACCAATGATTAGCTAATTTCTGATAATAGAAAAGGAAACAGATTGCCCCAAGGCTGCTGTCTTCATTTCCTCATGGGAGGAAGAAGCATAGCAGAGAAGAAAGGCACACTCGAGGCACTGAACCTCTGCCACCATGGGGAACTTGTTTGTGAATGAGGGCCTCTCCATCTTCGTCATTGTAAGTACCAATGAGAATGAAATTACAAATTCTCTGACTTGTCTGGGTTCTCTTGGAAATGAAAATAGACGGAAGCTTTTTTGTTTGTTTTGCTTGAGAAATTGTGTTGAAACTGATTTATTATGTGAACCTGCATCCATCTGTAAGCTGAGTGAGTCCATTCTTCCAAACTTATTAATGGAAAGAATGTATCTGGGGGCTCACTTCACCTAGTTTATTTCTGGAGTTTTTAGGAGTAATAAATTAGCCAGCATTTCACAGTGGGAGTAGAAGACATTTCATGCTAATGATCCTTGAATCTGAGTTGCTTATTAATGTTTACTCAGAGGCAAGTTTCTCTATTTTTTATGTATTTCTACCACCTAAAAATGGGCAATTGAAATTTTATACAGTTTTCCAAATAACAAATGCAAGACTGGCTCATGTATGGGAAATTGGCCTTTATTTCAGTAATTACACCAAAAATAATTGAAGTTCTCAGTTTTCTTTTTTAAAAAAGTATCTTCTTTCCTCTGAGGTAAACTTTAGTTATTTGTGAGGTTTTTAAAAATTTAAGGGAAGGGAATTGAAAAAAAACTATCTAGGCACATATGTATAGCGTATATATGATATATATTATATTTAGCTGTATATAAATCAATATAATCTGTCTTGAGAAACAATTTTTGTAAGTAAAGATATGGCTAATTTTCGAACAGACATGATGATTCCTTTAGTTTTTAACATAACATAGATCAACTATTTTTTTAAGATGGTGGTCTCAGCAAAGCAATCACGGACAATTGGGACGATAGAAATGTGATTTATAAGTAGCTTTTCCAAATAGCCAATTAAAGTATTACCCAGATGTTAAAAAGAACACTTATGTATGAATTTTTGGAAAGAATTTATCATCAAGTAAATATGACTCTTTGAGCTGTAGAGGTAGAGAGAAACGAGTGGCACAGATAAAATAAAAATCACAAATATTTTGTCATTTAAAAAAAATTAAGCCAAATCAACACTCGAATGCAATACAGAATTGTTCTGAGGATTCCAAGCTGTTAAGTTGATTTCTTATCCCCATTTGAAGAACAGATTACTCCTATAAAAAATAAGTTCAAATATATACACTTTTAGCTCTTACCACAGTTTTCCCCGGGGAAGTGACCTCTCTCTAAATTATACACTCATATACTTGAAAGTGAAGACACAGCTTGGAAGGCAAGAGTAAAAATGACAAGGTTAGGAAATGGAGAAGTGGTTTTAGTACCTTCCTCTTTATAAAGAGAGACTATTCTCAAGCATCGAAGGACATCAAATAGCCTCAAAGCACAGTTAAGAACAGATTGCTACTGTGGAGCTGAAGGTGGAGGACTGGGTAGAGTCATCATTTGATGCAGTCAGTGCTTGGGATGAAATGAGCAGTCACAATCTAGAAGGATCTCCCTTTTTTAAAAAAAATCCCATGCCTCTCATTCCCTCATTGATGCTGAATATTCCCTCTTTCAAAAGTGAAGCAAAACTTACCAAGTAGAATTAAAGCCTTGTCATTTTAGCTGATGAGACCTCCACTAGCTGGGGCGGGATGCTGTGTGGCGGAGAGAGGTAATCACACCTGTGAGAATCAAACGCAAAGTCCTGCTGGTGCAGGGGACAGCATAGGAACAGATTCCTTTCCCTTCTCTTTGTAAGAAGAGTCACCTGCTGTCATCTATCAATCGAAAAGGAGGAGAAAGAAAGGAGGGGAGATAGACAGATAATAACTCGGCATACTGCCCAAGTAGTATAACAATCACGGGGGACAACACAGGGAGGAAAGGTTAGTTACAGAGACGTGTAGTGACACTCTTGCAGGAAGGAGCTGGCTTTGTAACCACCTTAATCAAAGGCTGTACTTGGGGAAGTCCTGACCCTGGTCTGACTCTAAACTGCTGTGAAATCTACCTGTTGAAACATGAAAACTTCACGCAACCACTTCTGTTTGTGCAGCTGGTGTGGCTGGGGATGAACGTCTTCCTCTTTGTCTGGTACTACCGGGTTTATGATATTCCAGATAAGTTCTTCTACACTCGAAAACTTCTTGGGGTAAGTATAAGTTCCATCTCCCGCAGTATTGACTGGCTCCCGTGTCTAATCAGAGATTCTTGTTCCTATTCCTTTTAACATTTTAAAGAAATATTCTGACCAACCCAAAGAGCACCATCGGCCTCACTCCCTCCATTGCAGCCCCCTGAGCAAGAGTCTTTAGGTCTTCCAGTGTGGGACAGACAGAACTGTGGCAGAGGGTCCCAGCAGCATCCTTCCCCTCCCAAGAACTACTGTGCTACTGTTTAGCTTGAAGGAGAAATCTAATACTGACTCCGGAATGGATGGCCAGGTTGGAAAGATCGATCCAGGTGGCACAAGTGGGACTTCCTATATTCTCTAAATCATCCGATTCCTACTAACTTTTGTGCATGAAAAGCCCTGCTCCTAATGACATGTTATGAAATAATCTTCAGGAAATAAGCCTCTCCCTACATATGGAGGCTTTGAGGAACTTGCCCAAAGATCACGTTCTTTGACTCGACTGGCAGAGCAAAGGCCCCTGACTTTTCTTGGGTCCAATAACATTCTCAGTTTCCTTGAACTGCCAGGGCTCTTCTTCATCATAAATGAAAATAAGAAAATAAGTACAATTACAGCTGCCCCCAGAGGATATCATTTGTTACATCATACTGAAACCATTACTTAATAATACTAACTATAATATGTATTACACATCATATGCATAAATAATTATAACATATAATTACACTACATTATTATAATTGTTGTTAACTTATTCAGGTTGATGCTGAAAAGGATGATTTCCCTTTGCATTTTCCTCCTCCAAAATATGCAACTTCTTTAGGCATTACAAAGAACAATTATAATGCCAAAGCATTACACCATACGAACTTAGTTACTGTTGAGGTTAGTCTATGTGCTAAGAAAATCTTCTTTACAAAGACCTAATTTCTATACTGAACTCTAGTTAATGATATGCATGCTTAAATATTTAGGAGGAAGTGAACCGATATCTGCAACTTACTTGGAAATGCATCAAAAATAAGATGCGTTGATGGATGGATAGAGGGATGGGTAGATGGATGGAGAGATGAATAGACGTGTGCTAAAGCAACCACTGTAAAATGTAAAAGGTAGAATCTTGGAGATGAGTCAACAGGTATTCATTGTGAAATTATTTCAAATTCTCTTTATGTCTGAAAATATTCATAATATTTATTTTAATCTGGCCCTTGCTCCCCACCCAACATTTTATTCATTTATGATGAAGAAGAGCCCTGGCTCTAAAGGACCTTGCTTCCCAGATAACTTGATATCTCTTGAGTGTGGGCCTCATGCTGGGAAGCCTGGGGGAGTGGGTGTAGGCAAGCGGGGTGGGCGGTGTCCTGGGCGCACAGGAGTCACCCTGCTTCTTATCCTGCCTTTTCCAGTCAGCGCTGGCACTGGCCAGGGCCCCTGCAGCCTGCCTGAATTTCAACTGCATGCTGATTCTGCTGCCAGTATGTCGAAATCTGCTGTCTTTCCTCAGGGGTTCCAGTGCGGTAAGAACCAACATTTACAAAGTTTGAGTTCCTCAGAATTTCGAAGGCCATCAAGCTCAATGCCCCCTTTTTTATTTTTTAACATCTTTATTGGAGTATAATTGCTTTACAATGGTGTGTTAGTTTCTGCTTTATAACAAAGTGAATCAGCTATACATATACACGTATCCCCATATCTCCTCCCTCTTGCGTCTCCCTCCCACCCTCCCTATCCCACCCCTCTAGGTGGTCACAAAGCACCGAGCTGATCTCCCTGTGCTATGCGGCTGCTTCCCACTAGCTATCTATTTTACGTTTGGTAGTGTATATATGTCCATGCCACTCTCTCACTTTGTCACAGCTTACCTTTCCCCCTCCCCGTATCCTCAAGTCCATTCTCTAGTAGGTCTGCATCTTTACTCCCGTCTTGCCCCTAGGTTCTTCTGACCATTTTCTATTTTTTTTTTTTAGATTCCATATGTATGTGTTAGCATACGGTATTTGTTTTTCTCTTTCTGACTTACTTCACTCTGTATGACAGCCTCTAGGTCCAACCACCTCACTACAAATAACTCAGTTTCGTTCCTTTTTATGGCTGAGTAATATTCCATTGTATATATGTGCCACATCTTCTTTATCCATTCATCTGTTGATGAACACTTAGGTTGCTTCCATGTCCAGGCTATTGTAAATAGAGCTGCAATGAACATTGTGGTACATGACTCGTTTTGAGTTATGGTTTTCTCAGGGTATATGCCCAGTGGTGGGATTGCTGGGTCGTATGGAAGTTCTATTTTTAGTTTTTTGAGGAACCTCCATACTGTTCTCCATAGTGGCTGTATCAATAGGAAAAGCAAACCAAGGTTTTGTGAGGATTCCAACCTCTGTACAATATTCACGAGCCAAGCAATGCTTGATTCTCTAGTTTATTTTTATATTATTTGTTGGTGGAGCTCCCTGGGATAGCCATTTAACCTGGAACAGACATTAAAAACAAACAAACAAACAAAAAGAAAACAACAACCAATCAACATATACCTCAACAGTAGCAATAAAGTACATGTGCATGTACACACACAGACAGATATACATCATATGACATATATATATATGTATATAAACAGAGATTTATGAGACTGACGTGAAATTTGGGAATTAATCTCACAGTGCCATGTTTTTCAAAATTTTTAAGTCAGAGAAAATCTCTTTTGTGGATAATATCCAAAGAAGATGGGATCAATGAGCTATGAGTCACTATGTAATGAATGTGACAGGTGTTATGTCCATGGAATTGAGGAGTTCAGAGCTTTCTAAATGCCCGGGCTCTTTCACCCTCACTTCAACAATCCAGAGAGCCCCTAATATACTATGCTAGAAGAAAAAAAGATTATGTAGGAAGAGCTTTTGTAATCTATAAAATGGTATACGAATTTCTTATTGATATTGTTATTCAAAGATGAGAAAAGAGGAGCTTGGAATCTGCACATGTACTCAAATTAATACGATACAAAGCAAAATATGATGGGTCCCACAAAATGTTACAAATAAGGAGCTACAGGGGATCCATCAAAGGAGGGGGAAATTATATCAGGTGGCGCAGGGGATGAAAAAAGGCTTCTTAGAGAAGGTGGCATCAGATATGGGCATATAAGGATAAAATAAGCCTGTACGAGATATAAAGGAGAGAGAAAGACATTCTACATGGAGAAAACGGTATGGGCAAAAGCACAGGAAATGGTGAGGAAATCATATCCTTGAGAGTACTGTGTGATCATGACTTGTAGTTTCTCTTTGGATGTGTTTGCCATTCCTGACCACACCATAGAGGGCAGCTCTTCCAAAGTTAGGGACTGATACCCTGGTGGGACCCATTCCACTGCTCATTAGTGACTAGTAGCCCCTCTTTTTCCTTTTAATAAGATGTTCTTTTTATATTAACTAGCTTTCAAAAAAAATTACCTATTAAGTAGACGTCATTTATAGTGGAGAGAAGCAAGCAATCTACTTTGATGGGAGTGTAGGGATTTTAAAGGGCAGGTGTCTGAGGTCAGGCTGGAGCTTTGCTGGTAAACTAGGACCTTAAATGTATAGCTGAGATGTTAATACTTAATTGGTAATCGAAGACTAAGTGGGTGAAGGAAAGTGATCTAAACTGCCAATAACAAAACTTGCCTTGAGCTCTGCCTCGTTTTCCCTAGTCTTACTAAATTCACATTGATCCTAAGGAGATTCTTTTTCTTTGAGAACTATACAATACTTGATTTACTAATATAGGGTTAGCAGGCTACAACTAACAGTAGACATTGATTACAAGGATTTCCAAAATCATCTTTTTAACCTAAGAAACCACAGAGGTAGAACTCCATTTGATTGAAAAGTTTTCTCTTTTTTTAATTGAAGTATAGTTGATTGACAATGTTGTGTTAATTTATGCTGTACACCAAAGTGACTCAGTTATTCATATATATATACATTCTTTTTTATATTCTTTTCCATTACAGTTTATCACAGGACATTGAATATAGTTCCCTGTGCTATACAGTAGGACCTTGTTGTTCATCCATTCTATATGTAATAGTTTGCATCTACTAACCCCAAACTCCCAGTTCATCCCTCCCCCACACCCCTCCCCCTTGGCAGCCACAAGTCTGTTCTCTCTGTGAGTCTGTTTGTGCTTCGTAGATAGGTTCAGCTGTGTCATATTTCAGATTCCACATATAAGTTATAGCATATGGTATTTGTCTTTCTCTGTCTGACTTACTTCACTTAGTATGATAATCTCTAGGTCCATCCATGTTGCTGCAAATGGCATTACTTCATTCTTTTTATGGCTGAGTAGTATTCCATTGTATATATGTACCACATCTTTATCCATTCATCTGTTGATGGACATTTAGGTTGTTTCCATGTCTTGGCTACTGTGAATAGTGCTGCTATGAACATTGGGGTGCATGTATCTTTTTGAATTATAGTTTTGTCCGGATATATGCCCAGGAGTGGGATTGCTGGATCATATGGTAATTGAAAATTTTATTGATGAGCCACCTGTAAAGTACAACATCTGGTATATTGCAGGTGCCCAATGAACATTTGCTAAATGAAGTTCGGGGACTGTAGCTTTTTTATTCTCCCCCCACCCCCTGTTCAAATACTTTCTATTTAGAGGAAGTAAACTCTGAGAAACAGGCGGTGTTTTCGCCAGGACAGCCTGTTAAGAAATCCTTGTTACCCCACAGGCCCAAATTGCAATGCCGTTGCGTGGCCATGTCCCATGAGCGGCCCATGTTGTAATGGCCACTTTTAGGCTTCCTGTGGCCTAAAAGGAGGGAAGATCCTCATGAGGGTCTCTAAAGACAGGGGTGAAATGAGGCTGCTCTTCAAATTGCAGAGAAACTCAACCCTCTAACCAGAGAGACCTGTATGTCAAAGAAAATATTTTTAAAAATTAGCAGCAAGTAAGATTCTTTTACAGATGGGGTGTGTCCCGCCTCCAGATTTCCCAATCTGAAATGTGAACTGGGCAAAGAACCTTCTATTCTGATTGGGATTAAAATGAGTACACATGCTGTGACTAATGTTGGAAATTATAACACCTGCCACTTATTGAGTCTTCCTAGACCTCACCTCGTGAAATCTGCATGTCAGGCCAGTGAGGTGGGGTTGAAATTCATTGAGAGTGTTGGGATTCCAACCCAGGTGCTTGTGCCTCCAGAGCCTGTTCACTTTCCTACATGCCACCTAAACTCAAAACTCTCTTGTGGTGGTCCTACGGTCTTAGAAAGTCCATCATGTATATATGAATATTTGGGCAGGCTGAATAACCTAGGCTAGAAGTGACAAGGATGTTGTAACTTCAAGGATTTATTAGTAGGCCTTTATGCAAACTTAACAGTCACAGAACTTCAGTTTCTAGTGGTCTTAATCCTTTAGACTTGGCTTTATAATCCTTCTGGTTAGCTGGAGAAAGAAAACCGCAGGGTTGGCCCACCCCAGGAAAAATAGGGGTAAAGACACTGAGCCCGCCCTGTTGAGGGAAATGGGGAATGGTGGGACTCAGCATACAGAAGTCCCCAAAGAAGTCTTAATAACCTCAACTTGGATGGAAGTTCTAGTCTGAAGATCAGAAAGAAACAGGAAGGCAGGAGAGTGAGCTCTTTTCTATAACCTTATATAGCCTGAGAGTCAGAGGCCCTCGATGTAGCTCTATATCTGACCATGTGGTCCAGGGCAAGGCTCTTGGACTTCCTGTCTCATAGTTGTTGTTTTAATTTTTGTTGTTGTTTTTAGCTAAGAAGCAGGTGAGATAATGCAAGTGTAAGAATGAATATGAATGATATTCTAAAAGTGTGTTAATGGACTAAGCCTGTCAACTAATGAGTTGTCAGTTAACAAATATTTGTTGAGTGCCAACTATATGCTAAGCACAGCGGACATAGAGTGAGTAGAGAGTAAGACGTGGATGAGCCATGAGCTCAGGGAGCTTAGAGTTTTATGGAAGAGATAGAAGATAAACATGTAATTTCAAAATTATAGACAGGGCTGTACAAATCCAGTGGTGTTCTTCATATTTATGGCATATTCTACTGCCACCAGGTTTCAACATTACTGTCAGTTTCTTTGCCTGAGTTCTGTAGATTCAAGGCTGGCTTTTGCAATTTCTCTCAAACTGCATATAAATATCTAATTCAGATTCATCCATGGCACTTGTGGCGAGACCAGGTGTACATAAAATAGAACTTTAAAGTTTCCATAACACTCATGTTACAGAAGCTAATGTTATGCCCCATTAAATATGCACTTCTTTGTTCCATTTCTCAATGTTTTGAGTTTTTTTGCTCTCACAGTTTGAATCGAGCATAGCAAGCTGCCGAGATAACTCAGTAATCTCCCTTGCACTTGAATGTTAGCTTATTGAGATTGGGCGAGGCTCTAGTTGGGAGTAACAGAGGAACTTCCCTCTAGAAGTCAATGGCAAAAAGAAGAGCAGTTGTTTGGTGAGGAAGCTGTTGTGCATGATGGCAGCTTGGGTCATTAGTAGGTGGCTGGCGGTAATTCACAGGTGACTCAAAAGCATAAAAATGGTTTCTGCATGGTAGGGAGGGAGAAAAAAGCCCTGGGCAGTCACAGGCAGCAAAGCCCTCCCTTTCTACGCCACCAACCAGCCATCTTGCCCCCTTGTCAGGAAATGATGAGGAAATTATATCTGGAAGCCCCGTATAATCATGGCTTATGGCTTCTCTTTGGATGTGTTTGCCATTCCTGACCACACTATAGAGGGTGGCTTGGAAAAATGAGGGATTGGTGCCCTGGTAGGACCTTAGTTAGTTCTATTAACTCATTAGTGACTAAGAGTCTCCGTTTTTTCTTCTAATAAAATGTATGTATTTCATACTAAATAGCATTTTTTTAAACCACCTATTAAGATCAGACTATTACTGAATGGACCTTGTGTTTCCCAAGCACATCTCTCCATTTATCTGGCACGCGGTTAACTTTTCTCTAACAGTTTGTTGCTCAAGCTGATAAGAGGCATTGAAATCTACTGTTTCATATTTTTGATGATCCATTTTGATGATGATAAGGGTAGAACTATGGAGACAGTGTAGAGACCGTGACAAAACCACATTCCTTTTCTTCAAATTCAGCATGCAGGAGCAAGTATCTTTCCCCCCAAAAGTTTCAAAACAATTAGTCTGGAAGTAGAAAAGAAAATCGTTTGGCATGTATAGATATGTGGGTAAATACATCTCTATAGGTTTAGAATAATTGTCTTGGGTTCTAGGACAGTGAAAATGTCATTTAACCAAATAATTACGAAAGGATTGTTAAAAATACATGATATATTGCTCTGCACACAGGACGCTTACCCACTAGCTGGGGAGCCATGCCATACTAGCTGAAAAGTTAAATAATGATACCAAAAAAAAAATCGAGTGTTTATTAAATACCTCTCAATGAATCTATGAAACAGACCTACGAGGGAATAATTATGATAAATATATAGGTGAGAAAGCTGGAAACTGAGCATACTGTTCAATGTCACACAGCTAGGTGGTAGGGCTGGGGTCCAACACAGATATATCCGATCGCAAATTGCTTTCTGACCCTACTAATTAATTCCCATTCTCTCATTCTTGGGACTCCAGTTGTGTCTATCACTCCAATGAGGACTGTATTAAATGATCTATTTCTGTGTAACAAATTTCCACAAACTTAGAGGCTTAAAACAACTCCCGTTTACTAGTTCACAGCTGTGCAGATGTGCAGCATCCTGTTGCTCAGGGTGTCACAAAGCTGACATCAAGGCGTCAACTGGGCTGAATACTCATATGCAAACTCTGGGTAAAATCTTCCAAGCTCATTCTTGTTGGCAAAATTCAGTCCCTGGCAGCTGCAGGACTAAGGTCCCTGTCTCTTGCTGACAGTTACTCTGGGGCTGCTCTCAGATCCGAGATGTATTCCTTGCCATGTGGCCCCTTCCATCTTCAAGCCAGCAACAGTGTATCAAATACTTCTTGCACCTAAGATCTCTGACTTTTAGACCCAGATTTAAAGGGCTTGTGTGATTGGGTCAGGCCCACCCACATAATCTCTCTCTTAAGGTCAATTTGGGATTTTAATTACCTCTGCAAAATCGCTTTTTCCATATAATGTAACAAAATCACAGGAGTGTCATCCTATCATAGTCATAGGTCAGGTCTCACCCACACTCAAGGGGAGGAGATTATATAAGGTCATTGGGGATCATCTTCCAATTCTGCCTACCACAAGGACTCTACGAAGCTGTGGAGGAACCTAGCAATCAGGAAACAGGAAAAAGATATTTCCTTAAAATTGTAAAAACTACAAAGGAGTAAAACAATGTACGGCGCTTGAAATAAACACAAAAGACAATGAGGCTATTAAAGAAAACAGGACAGTCAATTCTTCACCAACAGAAGTGTAAAAGAAGTGATTTCAACCAGGAAACCCTTATTTTGAGAGCCTGAGTCACTGGTGAACAATTTGTTGTAGCTGCTGCTGGTAGGGTTCCAGCCGTATTCCCTCTGCACTGTCAGTTCCAGTACATGGGGCAGCTGTCTTCTGCCAGCTCAGGTCATTCTCTCCCTGAGGATTTTCTTTCAGCCCTCTCCTGGGGCAAGCCGGAAATGCCAGGGAGTTGATGCCCTGGGAGGAGCCCTCAGCCAATGATGGATAGGAGTTGGTAGAGACTACCCAAGTTTCCTAACCCCTCAGGTAACAAACCTCTGGGGGCGTATCCTACACATTCTCCCAGAGTTCCCTGATCGGACAGCCCGCTGATAAGATATGATAGTGGTAGCTGATGTGTTAATACACCCTTTATTGGTTTCCTTCCCTTCCCAAACTTACTCCCTCTAACCTCACTTTCCAGATAGAGTACTTTCACTTAACTTCTTGTCTTGGTTTTTAGACATGTAGAATAATAGTGACTGTATCTTTACATTTGGTTTGATGGAAAAGGGAATGAACCTTGAAGACAAATAGTCCTGGATCCCAGCCAATGTGAGAGTTAGCTTTAGTTTTGTTATCTGTAAAACAAGGACCGTAATACTTATCTGGTTACATTAAATGAGGCAATGATTATGGGTAAACTGCCTGGCTCACAGAAGGCACTCAATAAAGCCTAAATGTTTTTTCCTTTCTCTGAAGTCCTCAGTGTCTTCCTTACTAGTATTTCTGCAGTTCCAGGAATCTGCTTTCATGATCCTAACAGCCTGCCCTCCCTAGATGTAGCTGACTCAGAGATAGTGGAGTAAGCACAATTTTCCATGCAATTCTATTTTTTCTATAAAACCAGAACATTTTATTAAAAATAAGTAAGCCAAATATTTAACACCCCTATATTGAAATTGAATATGTTTGGAACCAGGTATTTAAAATACCTGAGCTTTTTGTTTTATTTTGGGGGTTTTTTGCACTTCACTCTGTTCTCCTTGAAAGTTTTCTGAATCTCTATGGCAGTACATCTAGCCTTGGAAACAAAGCATCCAGAGCGAGCACTGGACCACTTTTCAGGAGAACAAAGCTGTGTCTGATTCAACCAGAAACCAGGTTTTGTTTTTTGTTTTTCTCTACTTTGGGCATTGACATGAATCCAGATTCAAACCCACATCTTCTAACATATGTCGGTAGGACAATTACACTAACCAATTGACCAAAATGCCATTTTAATGCCAAGGTAATCATAAAAGGTATGAAATATCAGAATGTTGATATCTCTGGCATCAGAGAGCCTGGGCTTAGACCCCAGCTCTGTCACTTATTAACTATGCAACCTAAGGGAAGGTAACTTCTCTATGCCTTTGTTTCCTCATCTGTCATGTGGTGATAATAATGGTACCTCCCACATAGGATTAATGTAAGAATGAAATGAGTCAATGCATGTAAAACACTTAAAGCAGCTCCTAGGGACTTCCCTGGCGGTCCAGTGGTTAAGACTCTGCGCTTCCACTGCAGGGGGTGCAGGTCCGATCCCTGGTCAGGGAACTAAGATCCCGCGTGCTGTATGGTGCGGTCAAAAATTTAAAAAACAATTTAAAAAACACTTAAAGCAGCTCCTTGCACAAGTTCTTTGTAAGTACTATTATTATTTTTGCTATGATTATTTTGTTAATGATCTCCCTTGTTATGTTGTCTCTATCAACATATGCAGGTGGACAGTTTTTCTCTCCTCTCATAGTGTCTATGTCCTGGAAGGGTGCTATTCTAAAACTATTCACTTGTTCTAGAACTGTTCACTTGTCTGTGTCCCCATGGACCTTCAGGTCTTTGAGGGCAGCCCTGTCCTTTTAAAATTTCTATATCCCCTCGTTATTGAATACATTAATCTGAGCTAGAAACTATGTAGTTAGATGTTTTCTGTCCAAATTCATATTTTATACAATTAAGCAATGGATTCCATGAGAGGCTTTTTATGTTAATAGTACAAGAACCTAAAACATTGGTTAAGCCAGCCATGCCACTTATTGGCTGTTTGACCTTGGGAAGATGACAACATCTATCTGAGCCTCAGTGTTCTCATCTGTCAAATGGGTAGAATGATGTAGTTTTTTTAGGGTGGTCATAAGAATTAAATGAGATGATATGTGTCTAATGCCTGGCACAGAGAAAACTTTCTTGTTAACAATTACTATTTCATTCTTTTCCCTTTAATCCAAAGTGCTGCTCAACAAGAATTCGAAGACAACTGGACAGGAACCTCACCTTTCATAAAATGGTGGCATGGATGATTGCACTTCATACTGGTATGTTCATTAAGATATTTGAGAATGCAAAGAAAACTTGGAACCAGAGTGTTCCCTCTAAGATATTTTAAAAATAAGGGATCAGCCTTTGCAGGTAGATTAGGTGGTGATTGGACATGTATTTTTTGAATGAGTTCTGTGAAAAAATATTCACCACTCTTTCTGCCATCCCAACACTAGGATTTATTCCTTCAGGTCTTAAAACTTTTTCCCTTAGGCTCTTCTGATAAAATCCCAGTGTATTCACCCTTTTACACACTTTTTAACATCAAAATTGTTTGTTAGTCCACATATGAGAGCTTTTATTCATTCATCTTTTAAATACTTGGTTGAACATGTAGATTCATGGATTTCTTGCAATAACACTACAAGGGCCACAGCCCGTAAGTTGAGAATTTCTTAAGATAGCCCTTATCAGCTAAACACTTTCTTTTTATTATTGTTTATATATATGTATACATATACATATGTATATATGATAGTATTCATGTGTTTATGTGTATTTTGTGTTATTATTATAATTATTAAGGTGGTGGTATTGGTGTAAGAAGGGTTTCCTTATCAAATCTCCACTAACTCATCGTAGAGTCAGGGGCTGCAGCCAGAAACCCAGCTACAAATAAAACTGCACACACACTTCACCCTCTTTGTTTCTCTTCTCTGCCCTCTTCAGCGATTCACACCATCGCACATCTATTTAATGTGGAGTGGTGTGTCAATGCCCGAGTCAACAATTCTGACCCTTATTCAATAGCACTCTCTGACATTGGAGATAAGCCTGGTGAAACTTACCTCAATTTTGCTCGACAAAGAATTAAGGTAAGCCTCTTATTTCCTGATTCAGATGTTCTCTAGACCATTAAAACTGAGCATTAGATTTCAGTGAGTGAAGAATTCTACTTGGTCAGAACAATGACAATGACAAAAGTTGACTAACTATCAGAGGGACAATTCTGTACGTTCTAAGAATGTGGCCACAGAGAAAATGTCTCCCACACTCCTGATCCCATATGTAGAGGGTCACTAGATGTTCTCCAGTTTCTTAAAGTCACCTGTAAGAATGTGTATACGTGGAGCCTGGAGTAACACAGGCTTATCCATAGCAATGCCCAACAGTCAAAGAAAGCCAGGAACATAGTCTAGTCAAACAAAGTTGGGTTTATTACTTACTGCAGCAAAGAGACCTCACACTATGAGGAAGTCTGGGGCATCTCAGGAGGGTGTTGAGAAAGGCTTGCTGTGGGACTTGTGTTAGATGATTCAGGAGGGGTTTCAGGAAGCAAGCATTTGCTCTGGATCAGGTATGGTCAGGAATTGGGGACAGTTCCAGCGTTGGGTATCTTAATAATTTTTTTCCAGGAGGCAGAAGAATGGGGTTAAATCTGTAATAGGTCAAGAAGCAGCAGTCACCCATGTTTTTGTCTTGGCTCAGATAAGATTTCAGAGTGGTCTCGTTTTTATGTCAGTCCATCACAGTGACAGAATGACCTTGTCTGATGTTGGTGTTCTATGAAATTGTTTATGTGAAATAGGGAACCCTCTGGCTGAGGTGTTAATACCAGGTCAGCCACCAGCTGACATCTGTCAGCAATGCTTTTCCTCTTTCTTGCCTACAACATCTGAGAGGTGGCCTATGTCTGCTAATTGCTCCAGGGGCAGCCATTTGGGGAATCCTCAGGCAAGGACTTTTTCCCTTCCAGCAGTTGCTGAGGCTTTCTACACTCAGAGGGAGAAGCTAAGTCATCTTCATGTGCCCAATGGTTTGGGAGGATAGCCGAATCACATCACTCACTATACACCAAATTCCAAACATGTTTCCTTGTCTGTTTAGAATAGATTACAAGAAAAGTTCCATGATTTTGTAGAAATAATTATACTCAGGCTGATATAAAAAAATTTGCCTGGTCTATTTAGGGACAGAATTAAACCACATCAAATAAAATAGAAATTCTTTTTCTATAATGTCTTGGATAATTTTTCTTTTACTTGTTCATTGTACAATGATACATAAGGGTGGCAGTGTGAACATATCAAGTGAGCTGACACTGCAGTGCTGTGCCCAGATCTCTTCAGATCACTTTTTCTATGTCTGTGCTCCCCTACCCTTCTGTGTGCTTTCACTTTCAATTTCCTGTATTTGCTTTTGTTCCTCAAAGGACTGCCCTGGGGCTACTGGAGTCCCTTTGCCCAAAGTCCCTTTGCCCATATCTGAAAGGGCCTGGATAGCTATCTCGCTGAGCAGCTCTTAACCAATAACTGATGGGTGCAGGCCATGAAAACCCAGCTTCCTTGCCTTGAGTCAGGATAAACTCTAAGGTGTAATTTACCCTCCACAGTTCCCCTGCAGCATCAGGCTGAAGATTTGGCCCGAGATCACCCTCTTACCTGACTCGTTCCTCTTTCCTATCCTATTAACCATTCCCTTACCAGCTTCTTCCGGAGCACATTCTTTCTAAATCCCTCACCCATGAATCCTCATCTCAGGATCTGCTTTGGAGGAACCCAGCTTAAGATGTTAGGCATGCACAGAATACATTTACAAACTAAGCACTATGACACTTTTCAAATCAAAGGGAGAAAGAGCTTCAGACCCTTTTAGGACATATAGTTGATACTTTATTTGATACTCCCTTAGAACTATTTCTGTGTATCAATTGATATTTCCTATGATACCTCAACCATGTGAGACTTTTTAAAATTTGGAAATATCTATTCCAATTCTATACCACTCTGTTGGGGGGGATGGTTAGGATAATCTAAAGGGGGGATGAAAATGCCTATTGCCTTATTCACTGGACACTTTATAAGTAGGTAGCCCTGCATTTGAGAGCCTACAAATAATGTGTGTGTATGTGTTTTACAGAATCCTGAAGGAGGCCTGTACGTGGCTGTGACTCGGCTGGCAGGCATCACTGGAGTTGTCATCACACTCTGCCTCATATTAATTATCACCTCCTCCACCAAAACCATCAGGAGGTCTTACTTTGAAGTGTTTTGGTACACACACCATCTCTTTGTGATCTTCTTCATTGGTCTCGCCATCCATGGAGCTGAGTGAGTATTTAAACTCCAAGGCCAAGTATTTTATGTCCATCAGTTTCCAGATGTGATGCTCTGTTAGAGGCACAGTGACCTCCCTGTCTTTGTGTGGTCAGCCTGTCTGCTGAGGGAATATGAGGGGAAAACAGAAGTCACTCTGATAGAAACCACTCAGCACCACTTTAGTTTCTGGTACCCGACTCATAACTATTCACAGTACGGTTATTTATAGCAAGCTTGAAAAATACACCAAAGTTTTGAATATCTTTGCAAGCATATAGAAAGCCCGCTGAGAGTGCTGGCAGGGTCTTGGATGTCTGCAATGATGTTTCCTGTGGCTTAATCCCTAGAAAATTAGACAAACTCCCAAACCAGAGAGGTTAATGATTAATCAGGTGAAAGGGTTTGCTGTCGTTCAATGAGTTTTTTTGTTTGTTTAATTTTATTTATTTTTGGCTGCGTTGGGTCTTCGTTGCTGCACGTGGGCTTTCTCTAGTTGTGGCGAGCGGGGGCTAATCTTCCTTGCAGTGCGCAGGCTTCTCATTGCAGTCCGTGGCTTCTCTTGTTGCGGAGCACGGGCTTAGTTGCTCCACAGCATGTGGGATCTTCCCGGACCAGGGCTCAAACCCGTGTCCCCTGCATTGGCAGGCAGATTCTTATCCACTGAGCCACCAGGGAAGTCCCCGTTCAATGAGTTTTGATTCAAGCCAATCATTCACTGATTGCCTACTGTGTATGAGGACCTATCTCAGGCACTGCGGGGAATACTAGAAGGAGAAATACATGGTTATTGCCTTCCAGCATCCTAACATAATAAAGGGAAAAGCTAGCTTCTATTGAGCATTTGTTACAGACATGAAATGTTTCTTTTAATCTCCAAAAGGTAGAGATGCCCTTACTATCCCCATTTCCAGGGGAAATTGTAGACAAGGAAACAGACTAAAAAAGGTGAAGTGTGTAGCCAAGCCACTACCAGTTTATCCATGGCATAGCTGGGGTTGGAGACCAGATGGGCTAAGGCAGGCCATGATGAATGCTCTCATAGAGACAGACGGTGCCTGGATGTGTGGTTGGGAGAGTTTGCCTTATTGGGACCCTTCTTTCATACCAGGCTTCCTTTTTCTACTCTTTCACACTAGCTGATTCTCCCACCTGCAAGCAAAAGCAGGCCTGGGAAGTTCCCCGGTGGGTATGGGGCTCCAGATAACTAAGGGTGGAGGAAGTAGGTGTCAAGGCTCAATGACTCTGGTCTGAGTCAAGTCAGCCTAGAAGTGGCTGAGACCTGAAAAGGGGAAGGGTGGAGAGAAGCAGCCTGTGGCAACCCCTCATGTACATTCTTTTTTTAAAATTTATTTTATTGAAGTATAGTTGATGTACAATGTTATGTTAGTTTCAGGTGTACAGCAAAGTGACTCAGTTATACATATCCATTCTTTTTCATGTTCTTTTCCATTATGGTTTATTACAGGATACTGAATATAGTTCCCTGTCCTCAAGTGCATTCTTGATCGACTTGCTGACCCTGACCCCTGGTCATCTCTTTCTAAGCACTGAAAAATCTGTGTAGACAAAGACTCTCTTAACTCTCCTAAAAGCATTTGAGTATCTTTAAATGGGACTCGGTCATCATCCAGCTGTTTCAGAAAATCCTAGAGAAAAAAAAAAAACAACTGAATTTCTTCCCCTCTCTAGCTTACTAATTCCACCACTTTACGTTTGTATAGTTTCATAGATATGTATTCTCCTCTGGAGCAGGCAGAGGAGATCTATGTACCCCGTTCCCCATCTGAGGAGAGTCTGCTACTTATGCTGGTTGGCTGATTGCTTGGTCTCCTGGCTAGGTAGCCGCTGAACTGGGATTAAAAGCCAGGTTTTCTGACTTCCGGTCCTGGCATTGAGAAGAGAAGGAGAAAATCAGATTTTTTTTCTATCACTTCCTCCCCAAGTGAACTTGAGCATTAAGAACTTTAATAGTTGTCATTTGTTGGACGCTGACTTTGTGTCTGGCGTTTTATATGCATCATGCCAATTGATTACTAAAATGAACTTTTAATGAGGTACTGATACCTATCTTATAGCTGAAGAAACCGAGGCTCAAAAGAAGTTAAATAACTTGCCCAAGGCCACCAAATTAGCAAGGGGTGGACACGGGATGTGAAACCAAGGCTGTCTGGCTTGGGTCCAGAATTGCTTTCACCAAATCATTCTGCTTCTAATTACCTGGTCTCTCTAAGCCTCAGTGTCCTCATATGTAAAATGAGAGTACTAATACTTACATTTCAGGCCTGTTATGAGAATTACCTGAAATAATTTGTGTACAGTGCCTTTTCCAGGCTTGGCACATGATAGATGCTCAATACATGGTAATTCTCTTCCCCAAGACCTAGGGATAGAAAGCGATGGTTAGTGACCTTGAATTAAAACATCCTCTGAATATACCAACTGGCATAATAAATTTTAGGTCCCCCAAACAAACTTTTACAAAGGGCCTTCTGTGTCTCTTCTTATTATATATTCTGAAGACCTTGTCATTTATGTTCCTTGAGGTCAGGGACATGACTTACTCAACTTTGTGCCTCCCTCCCTCTGTTCCCACTCAACCCGGATTGTCTTATGTTTTAGTAGTTGCTCAATTAATATTTATTGAATCGAAGTGAACGGGCTCCGAGCACTTCAAGGGACACACCATCAGCCTTGATGTCTGTGAGAATGGCATAATCTCTACAAAATTAAGTCGTCTTAAGTGGATTTCAATGTTTTGGTTGAATTTAGACAATTTTGAAACAACAAATAAAGGATTTGTACTAAGCCTCAGGGCTACTGTATATGGTTGTATGGGTTGTCAACTACATAAGGGTGCCTGGCCAAGGGGAAAGAAGTTAGCCCATGCTCTGCTGGCCAAGCTGTTGCCTCTAGGACCGTCCTCAAAGAGGGGGCATCTTGTTCTAATTTGCACAATGGTACTGTATGGGCCAGCGGTTGCTCTGTTAGATTTGCAGTTTTTCTCTTTTTATTTGTTTGTTTATAAATGAGAATAATACTTGAAACAGAAGCACAAATGTTGCCTTTCAGAAAACATGTATTGATGATCCAAAACTTACCCTCTATAATGTTACATATAAATAAATATCCTTTGTGCCACTGTACATATTTTTTTTCTTTTTTTTTTTTTGGCCACGTTGCACGGCATGTGGGATGTGGGATCTCAGTTCCCCGACCAGGGATCGAACCCGCACCCCCTGCAGTGGAAGCGTGGAATCTTAACCACTGGATCGCCAGGGAAGTCCCCATATTTTTTTTTCTATTGCTAAAGATCATGCATTTTCTTTCCCTTCCTCTAATCTATTTGGAGGGGGCAAGAAGTATTACTTTTGAGTGAAAAGTATAGGACCCATATGAGAATACTAATAAAAATATGTCCAGAATCTCAGAAAACTAAGAATTTAATCTCTTGTTTCTAAATGGTCTGGACTTACATTTCCTCCTCAGGCGAATTGTACGTGGGCAGACCGCAGACAGTTTGTTGAAACACAAGCCAAGAGAATGTTATCAAAACATCTCACAGTGGGGAAAAATAGAGAACTGCCCAATCCCAGAGTTCTCTGGGAACCCTCCTATGGTATGTACAATTCATTGTAGCTATTATAGTTTCATTACCAACAATCTTCAAATGGTGTCTAAGAAAGAGATATAAATGTCATAGAGTTGTCCGTTATGAATGTCATGGAACTGCTAGGATGTTATAAGTATCCAGTGTTTTTCTGCTATGCTTATTGTCTAGAATTAGTTCTTGAAAAGTAAGCTTTACATTAGTCTGTTATGAACATCCTGATATAAAACTTGGAAAAGTATTGTTTTTTAAAGTGCTTTTGGGTTCAAGAAGTTCTACCTCTTCTCTTCTCGTTGTGACGGCCACAATAATACCAGTTAATGATTTTCAGAGGGATTCCATCTTGAGCTGAGTTGGAAAGCTCAGATTATGATTTATAAGGAGGCAGGAGCCTCTTCAGATTCCAGGAAGTAAAACTTTCTATACAGCTTTCAGAGCTGGGAAGGAAATTTGTGAGGTGGCACATAGGGCTGCCATTAGGTATCAGGAGGTCCCGTCTATGAGGCATAAAGGAGGCTGCAGAGCCAGGTTCATGCCAATGACACTTCATGGTAGAGCAGGAGTGTGGCAAGGATGACCAAGGGAAAAGATGCTGAAATATTTACCTTTTGTTGGGAGCTCTGAAGAACTCCGTTTTGTTTATTCTCAATATCTCCGTTCCATAGAGTGAGCAGTGGACCCTGTGATCTTCATACCTTTTCCCCCATTGGCAAGCAATATACTTTATTGGTTATTATGCTAGCCATTGGTATAAAACTAAGCAAAGATCAACTTTTGTACAGGGCTTCTGAACAGGATGATTATTTTGTCCTTAAACACAGTATAATATAAAGGCAAATTTCCCATCCCATTTTCTCCTTCCTTTTTTCTGACTCTCATAATATAGGAGTACTCTTCCTCTAGAAACAGCATGCTGTCTGGGGACTCAACATCTTTCAGCATCCTTGCTCATTAATGAAAGCAAGCAGACACATCAGTGAACTACCCCCATTACATGCAGACATCAAGAGAAAGGATTAAAAGGGAACTCTATTGCAGGTCCTCTTATGAGCTGGGGAAGGCACATTTCCTTGAAGACAGCTCAAGTCAGAGTGCTGCTACCTTCACAGGCACCTACCTCAGAGGAGCTCCTGGGTTTCTGGGGAGATTAGAAGTGATGTCCAAGACCTGGCTCCATTCAATGGGGCCCCAGGTGGCAGCCAGGACATAGATGGATGATGCTAGACCGTTTGAAAAAAACTGTCCCATGAAAATGAAGGACAGTAGCAGAGCATTTATGACTTCCGGGCAGATATTCTTCAACTTAGGCTGGAGATAAGGACATTTGGGTGCTCTCAACTTCCATCAATAACTTTCTTAAAAATTTTCATAGAAAGATCATAGGCGAGACTATGGGAAGCACTCTGGGATTTTTTTTCCCTCTTGGAATCCCTTCTGGAATGTTGTATTTTAGATGATATCAACTTCTAAAATTCTTTGCTACTTCAGATATTCATCTAGGAACCTAACTGACTGAATCCCAGGATGGATCTGTTTGGCCTAAATGTTTTTGTATAGCCAGTAATACCACGGGGTAATCCCAGTGTTCTGAAACACTGCAGATTCTGACAAGAGAGAACCCTAGAGAAAGTGCATTGCATAGCTCCTAGAACTTGCCAGGATATTGGAGGAAGAGCTAAATTCTAGCGTGGAATTTCTCATCTTGCAAAGAATGAAGCTTTGGCTATGTGACCAAGAGAAAGTAATTGCAACGTTGCATTAAAAATATGATGTTGTTGAAATGCTATCCTTTAGAGAAATGTTAATTCTGAAACCAACCTTACTCTGCTGTAGGGTTATTGCAACTCCTATTGCGACAATAGGAGGAAATCCCATTCTTGTGGGCAGTTCCTCTTGGGAAAGTTTCATACTGTAGATATAGTTCCCCAACGTGGCCAAGGAGAATGTTCATTTTTACTGGCTCAAAAATTTATTTTAACTTTAGATATTTTCATGCATTCCTTTATAGAAGAAATTTACTAATCTATTATGGAATATTTAAACAAACCAAAAAAGGTGAACTTGACTTCTAAAATGTTTTGAACCCATGAATCTTTTATCAACTACCGCCCCTTAACACATCCTTTTTTCATTGTTTGCTCTGATTACAGACTTGGAAATGGATAGTGGGTCCCATGTTCCTATATCTCTGTGAGAGGTTGGTACGGTTTTGGCGATCTCAACAGAAGGTGGTCATCACCAAGGTATTGGCTGGGTTAGGAATTACTAATACTATCTAACTATATCATGGACAAGTCTATCCAAGTTCTCTATATCATTGTCAGATCTCACTTTTACTCAGTTTCTTTTGATTAAACTTAGGGCAGAGAGATGACCTACAGTTTGTTTCAATGTACCTAGCTTGATAATCAAATGATTGGGCCTTTTAATCGGGGAAACTAGAAGTTAACATTTTCTGTTGAAAAGTGAACCCAAATGTTTTGTGTAAATGAATCTCTGTGTGCGTGTGTGTGTGTGTGTGTATGTAGAGGGGAGGAGCATAGAGAGATGATGTGATTAGTCAAGAGTAAAGAAGCAAAAGAGGTGAGTTCAAAAGGTCATGCACTGAGCCTTAAAATATTCAGATGCCAAAAGAACCAGGGAACCAAGGGCAGGTCTGGTTGAGATGGAGACAGTTTCCCAGGTCCTCTTTACCTCCTTCTCTGTGCTTTGTATGCAGTCACAGAGTATCAGAGTTAATGTACTCAAAGTCTCAAGCGAGCTAATAACTAAACTGCATTTAGAATTGAGCCCGCTAACTTCAAGTATATAGTGGTTTTGCCCCACACGTCTATGCTGCTTCTTATCACTAAATAAATAAATATCCAACTAAATAAATAGAAATGGAATCGCCTTATTATAGTTTCAGGAAACATCAGACAGGACTATTTTTATCAAATAAAATTTAATTCAGTTGAGTTCAGAAAGTATTTACCAAAAGCTTACCATGGGTTGCTTTCGCAAAACACACAAAATCTTCCACTCCACCACCCTAGCTCTTCTTTCTTGGCCTCTGTGGAAGGTCATAGTAAAGTTAGTCCTGCTGGCATTGGAAACCTTGAAATATAGGAAGCCACAACAGTTCTCCTTTTATAATATTTATATTGCACTATGAGAAAAAGCCCACAGATCAGCAAAAAGAGCCACCACAAAATTTCCCTTACTAGACTAGAACGAACTAACCAGACAAGTATTTCCCCTAAGCCTATTTCTAAGGCAAACTTGTTTGCCTGTGAAGAAAATAGGTACTCATTTTCTTCTTATGTAAACACACATAAGAAACAAAGTACTATCCAAAAGTATTCTGGTGACAACGCTGTCCACTAGTGCATTTTATTCCCTTCTATCCCGATGTTCCCTGCGGTAGCAAAATTGCAATATGGTAGAACTCATTCTCACCACACAAAATTGCAACGCGAGCCACATAATTTTCAAAGTCATTTTCATCAATTTTTATGTTCTGTTTCAAAATGAAGCTCTACACCTCCTTATTTCAGTGATGAAGGGAAGTTGGTTACAGCCTTGTCATATAAGTTATATTTGACTCACAAGTTTTGGAAATGCTTGGCAATTTTTCTTAAAAGGATTTCCTATCCTCCTACTCCTCCTCACTGGTGAAAAGAAAAGCTCGTCTATATCAGTCACCATTAGGAAGCTGCTATTTTGTTTCTATTGATTTTTCTTTCCTTTGATGTCCCTTGGTTTGTTTTCAGTTGCACATATAAAGTCCCTCTAGGATCTCAGGAATCATCAAAGAAACATATTACTTTCTATATTACAATGAAATCATTTTGTTAAATTATTTACCAACTTACCAGTTGATGGACATTTGGACTGCTTCCAATTTTTTTTGCTGTTGTAAACAAAGCTGTTATGAACATTCAGGTACATGGAGAAGGAGGATGGCAACAGGTGGGTGGGGCCTGGCTTTGGGAGAGAGGGATGGTGTATTCCCCAGGTAGGGAAAAATGTAAAAACAATGCATGGAATCAGGCAGGTTCAAGGTGGGACTTGGGACAAAGACAGACCAGCACCTTAGGCTTGGTTTGGGCGATGTTGCTATATTACTAGCCAATGGGGTCTCCTTCTGCTTCTGTCCGGCTGCTAAGGCTCTTGATCATCCCTTGGGGAGATAGGAAGGCTGAGCAGGAAACCATCTCTTCTTCTGGTTTCTAGCAACTGCCTTGTCTTCTTAGAGAAAAAAAAAATCACATTAAGCTGGTGTCTTAGGTTGGATTCCCTGGCAAAGACTCTGAGACAGAGAACTGCATGCAGAAGGCTTATCGGGGCATGTTCTCAGGAGATGAACCTGTAAAAGAAAAGAAAGGCAGGACTGGGGGAAGGAAATTGCTGGCCCGAAGTGGTTGCAACTGCAGCCTCAGCTGATCCTACAGGAAGTGCTGCAGCTGCGGTGGCCCCTGGGAGTTGTCCCAAAGTGAGGACAAGGGCCAGGCCTTTGGATCCCTGCATCAGCTCATTGTTGGCCATGGGCTACAGCCGAGGGCAGTTGCCAGTGAGAGGCAGGTTTGCTGGAAGAACTGCTCTGTTGGCTCTGAAGAAGGGACCTGGGTGGGGCATCTTAGCTCAGCCTTTTATCCATATGGATACTGAAAAGGCACGTACTGGGGGAAAGGTTCATTTCCAGAGACACATTTTGTTCCATAGGTGGTCACTCACCCTTTCAAAACCATCGAGCTACAGATGAAGAAAAAGGGATTCAAGATGGAGGTGGGCCAATACATTTTCGTCAAGTGCCCTGTGGTGTCCAGGCTGGAGTGGCACCCTTTCACCCTGACCTCTGCCCCCGAGGAAGACTTCTTTAGCATCCATATCCGCATCGTGGGGGACTGGACGGAGGGACTTTTCAAAGCTTGTGGCTGTGATAAGCAGGAGTTTCAAGATGCCTGGAAACTACCGAAGTGAGTACCAAGCGCCTATTACAGAGGTGCATGAGTTCAGGAAAAATGTCACTCTACTAGCTCCTGAGTCTGACAAAACATACAGATTCTACAAATATAGGGAGCTATCTCGGTGTTCCCCATTTTATACGTGTGCTGAGTTTATGCATATATGTATAAATCTTATATGAAATATAAAATGTTTGAATCAAATATTAATCATGGATATTCCCCAGTGCCTATAAATTTGTAAGGGTCAAGGCCAAGGTATATTAACTTGCAATCAAAGCTATACTTAAAATTTCATTTGTGTACGTTATTTGAGGGTAAATGCCAGATGTTACTCACTTGGCCTCCTTCTTCCCACACACCTAACAAGGTGTCAGGCACTTAGTAGATGCTGAAGAAAAGTTTGTCAGATAACTCAATGAATAGACCAACATAAAGTAGAGATATTAAATTTATAAGATATTATGACATGGAAAATTCTCACTTTAATGTGCAGCGTAAGCAGGAATTTCAAGTGTGGGCTCACCTGGCAAGAGACACAGACATTTGTCTCTGTGTGTGTGTGTGTGTGCGCACGCATGTGTAGTGGGTGAACGGGGGTGGGGACATGAAAAAAACACCCCTGAGAATTACCAAAGGTTTTCAGTTAGCTAAAAATTCCTCTTCTTACTTCCAACCCCGACGTTCACACTGAGTTGGTTACTTGAAAGCTATCTCACAGAACAAAGTGTCACATCAGTACATTGTCCCAGTTTGAAGTGACATGTTACACACCTGCAGTGATAATGTGTGCCCCATCCTCCTCTGAAGAGCAAGGTATCCGTGTAACTATCTCCCCCCATGCTTCCCTCCAGGATAGCTGTTGACGGGCCCTTCGGCACCGCCAGTGAAGATGTGTTCAGTTACGAGGTGGTGATGTTGGTGGGAGCAGGGATTGGGGTCACGCCCTTTGCATCCATTCTCAAGTCGATCTGGTACAAATATTGCAATAAAGCCCCCAATCTGAGGCTCAAAAAGGTAGGTTCTTTTCTTTTTCAGAGGGCTTGGAGCATTCATCACAGTCTTCCAAGTGAAGCCTCAAAGAGCCTTCAGGGCAGAGGCTGGCAGAGACTGGGGGAAGTGAAGACAAGTTCTAGGTGGTTTCAGAGAGGCAGGCTTTGCACAAAAGGGCTATTTGACAAGTCAAAGGTGCTTCTGGGAATTCCCTGGCGGTCCAGTGGTTAGGACTCGGCGCTTTCACTGCCAAGGGTGCTGGTTTGATCCCTGGTCGGGGAACTAAGATCCCGCAAGCCATGCGTGGCACAGCCAAAAAAATAAACAAACAAACAAATAAATAAATGTGGTTCTGTATAAGCAGGCCTATTATTGAAAGTACAAATATACTGTATTTGTATAGCATTACTGGAAATTCAGAAGAGAGTTGGGAATAGAAAGTATTCACAACCCCAATCCAATAGTTATCCTTTTTGTAAATTCTCTTCCAACATGTTTACATATTTTTAGAAAGCTGTATATATTGAGTATGTACAATTTCATGTCCTGCTCTTCCTAAAACATATAGTATTTTTCAGTGTTGTCACAAGCTTGCTAATAATCATTTTCGATGATTCTTTCATGTTCCATTGAGAGGATAGAATAATTTTTCTATCATCTTATGTTAGATATTGACATGGATTCCATTTCCAGCCCCCAGCACATTTATTTGCAGGGGGGGGGGCAGGAGACATGTCCTTTCGTGACACTTTTACTTTTTTACTTTCTTATGGCTGTCTCCTCAGAATAAAGTCCTGGGGGATTTTTTGGTTACATGTAAGTTTGGTTTCATTGCCCAATAAAGGGCATCTTTAATAAAGCTTGAGTCATTCTAATAGCTGTAGAGATAACCTCTAATAGGCACGTTGAGCTTACCTTGACTTTTCATTCTCCCCTTCCCCTCTTTTCGATGTGGAGGAGGTGTGGGTAGAACTACTTTTTCCCCTACGAATTCAGGGAAGTCTGGCAGTAGCGGGTAGGGAAGTAGCGCGGTGGCAGCCATGGCTCGTCTAGATCCTATTGGTCTTTCTGAGAGGAGGATCAAAGGAAGCCGGGGATCCTAGGAGGGCAAGAGCAGACCCAGGGGGAAAGTGGTGGGCTAATGTTTTCTTCTTCAGCTACGGATTTCTGAGAACAAGCTATTTATTTACTGCCCTGCCGTGTGAAGGCCAGAGCAGGTTCATGTGAGCTAGTTTGTCAAATATCTAGAGCTTTCTGAAAACCCATTTTTCCAGGCATTCTGAGCAGCAGGGAAAAGTGGAGGTGGGGAGGGTAGAAATCCATATTTCAATGCTGATAGGTCCCTATTTAAATATAATCTGCTTGACTCACAGATATAGAGAAAGAACTGGTGGTCACCAGTGGGGAGAGGGAAGTGGGGAGGGGCAAGACAGGGGTGGGGGATTAAGAGGTACAAACGACCATGTGTAAAATAAATAAGCTATGAGGATATAATGTACAACATGGGGAATATAGCCAATATTTTATAATAACTATAAATGGAGTATAACTTTTAAAATTGTGAATCACTCTATTATATACCTGTAACTTATATGATATTATACATCAACTATCCTTCAAAAAAAGATAAAAATAAAAAAAGAAACATAATCTGCTTCACGGTCTGTCCCCCTCTCAGATCTACTTCTACTGGCTGTGCCGGGACACACATGCCTTTGAGTGGTTTGCAGACCTGCTGCAGCTGCTGGAGACCCAGATGCAGGAGAAGGACAACGCCGGCTTCCTCAGCTACAACATCTACCTCACTGGCTGGGATGAGACTCAGGTGAGGACAAGATCCCCAATCTCAGGTCCCTCCCACAGTGCCCAGGGCTTACCGACTTCCCCTTGGTTATTTGAATGTCTTGTGTACTGTTTTTAAGAACAGTCGATGGGTTCGGGTGATCCAGCACATTCACTCTGACTCAGTATCCCCATTTGTTCAGACGGTTGATATTAGATTCAAAGTTGGTATCTGTGGGACGGGTCAAAGCTAGGGAGCCTACAAGGGAATCAAAGCCATGACTTTGGCCTTGTTAGAGCAATGTCTCCACCAGGGGTATCGAACCAGATGGACAAGATGATCTACGGGGTTATGGGAAGAAAATAGAGAAAAGATCAGCTCTCTCTCTCTCTCTCTCTCTCTCTCTCTCTCTCTCTGTGTCTGTATTTATATATACACATGCATATACATATATATGTATACACATGCATATATATGTGTATATATTCCTTTAATTTATGTTTATGCATGTTTTATACTATACATAATACATTTAATAAGGAGTCATAATAACTGGCAATAGTTATTAAGCATATGCTTGTGCCAAGTATTGTTCTTAGTGTTTACATAGATTGTCTAATTAAATCCTCAAAGCAACCTTATGAAGTAGCTATTATTCTTTTCCAGATTTTACAGATGGGGAAGCCAAGGCCCAGAACAGGTTAGGTCATTTGTCCAAGGGCATCCAAGTAATAAATGCTCCAGAACCTGTACTCTTATTACTCCTAGTAGCTCATGATTATCATTTGTAAATAAATCAATATATATCTAATGAAGGTGATATATATATATATGTATATATGAGGGGTGTGTGTGTATGTGTATATGTATATATGTGTGTGTAGTATGTGTATATGTATATATGTATATGTATATATACTTTCTCCCTCCTGAGACATTTAGCAATGGAGATGTGAATTTTCGACTGAGAAGACGATTACAGTTAATTACAATTATTGATAAGATAATCACAATTCACAAGACAGCCCCCCACAGCAAAGAATTATCTGGCCCCAAATGTCCAAAGTGATGAGACTGAGAAACTCAGAAACAAGTTAATGATTCCTAGGGGGTAACATCTTTCTAAATAAGGAGACATTCATGACTTGGCCTGGAAGCAGCCACTGCCTCAGATGGCCATCCCCACACATTGGCTCCTCACCCAAGACATTTTTCACATGCACCTGGTCCCTGTGAAAACTGACTTCTTCTCATTTAGATTTTGGCATATCGCTCATCATAGGTTCTCCAAGTCTTAGGAAAGGCTTGTTGCAAACGTAGGTCCAGGGACACATGACCATGAAAATTGCTGCTCCAGAAAAAGTGGTTTTAAGATGGCACTTCTGCAATTTAAAAACGAAACAACAACAACAAAATGTGATCAAAATGAAACCCAGGGGAAAAAATGTATAATATATAAATTGCTTTGCAGTTTTGTTTTTTTCAAAAGCCAGACACAGTTTTTTAAGTGGGAAATCTCTTTGCATTGAAAAAGAGTTATTTTGCTTTGCAAAACTTTGTCCCTACAGGATTATTAAACCAGGGTAATCACCCTTCTTAACCTCTTCCATCCCATCATCCATTCCCTGTCCAGTGAATGTAAAATCTGATTTGATTGTTAAATAAATGTAATTAACCATTTTTATTTAAAAAAAATACCTGTTGTTCAAACTGAGGCCCCCTAGAATGGTCACAGGAAACAACACATGACTCTGCACACACACACACACACACACACACACACACATATACAGAGAATAGCTTTAGGCTTGGTTTGATGTCTCATTACATTACCAAAATATGTGTACATTTTAGTCTATGGTTGTCTTAATTCTTAGTGATTCTCCCAAAGGAGCGGGAGTATATTAGGGTGAGAAAAGACTGTCAGACGTACTGCAGAGAGAAAAACACAGTGAGATAGAGAATTTAAATCCTACCCACACTTCAAAGTCTGGCTCAAATGCGGCCACCCTGAAACCTTCCCATATCCTCCCACCCGTGCTCCCTTCTTTGTCCTCATGGAGATGTTTGTGCCTCCTCTATGGTCTCCCTTTCTAGACTGTAAATTGCTTGAGAACTGGTTTGTTCAGTGTTGACCTTCTAGCTTCCAGCATGGTGCCTTGCCCCAAATACATACAGTTAGAATGGTAATTAGAGCTTGGTTTGTGAGATATGTAAGTATATCTGTGTGTGTTTATACAGCATGCCTCTTTTGTCTGAATTCATGTCCTTTCCTGCAGGCCAATCACTTTGCTGTGCACCATGACGAGGAGAAAGATGTGATCACAGGCCTGAAACAAAAGACCTTGTATGGACGGCCCAACTGGGATAATGAGTTCAATACCATTGGGAGTCAACACCCCAAGTAAGGAGTTCCCCCACCAAGGTGTTCTTGAGGCTCATGGTCTACGTAAAGCAACAGCTTCCAAACATGGCTAGATTTATATATTCCAGAAACTAAAATACCTAGATTACCATATTCACACCCATAAAAGGTTCTAGATGTCTCTGACTTCAAGAGGAAGTCTTTAAATCACACCAAAATTGACTGGAGAGTTCCAAACAAAGATTCCCAGGCCCCACCTCAGACTTTCTGAACCCTGTTCCCCCCAAATAGGCCCATAACTCAGTTCTTTTCTTTCACCTCCTAAATTTCAGTCGTGTATCTACTTCTATTAATTCTCTATGATTTATATTTATTACTAAGGAGACACTGTCCCCACTTTCCTTTATAGTTTTTGGGTCCAAGATCATAAGTTGACAGATATTCCAGGTCCTTCCTGCCCTCACTAAAGCTTTGGTCATCATGAAACTAGATGTTCTATAATATAAAAGACAGCTCCCCACAACAAAGAATTCCCTGACCTAAAATGTGAGGAGTGCTGAGGTTGAGAAACTGTTTTAGGTCAGTTTTCGTTGTGCTACTATTCCTTGGTATTTCTAAGTTTTTCCTGCCTACTGTACTGGCTGTTCTTGAAACTCTTATCAGTCATTTACACTTTAGAGTGAATGAGGCTTGGTTGGTTTCTTGAATGGATTGAGTGGTAAAAGGAAGTAGCTTAAGAAAGAGACAGGATGCAAAGGAAGCACTACAGTTCTTGCTTGTCTCACAAGCTTATCCTCTTCCGTTCTCTAGATTTTCAGATTCTCCCTTTTCTTCTTTATAGTCGCAAACATTTCTCAGAACATCTCCAGGCAACCTTTATTTGCCTTAGTTTACTAGGACTTCTAACAGTGAAGCTCAAGAGGAGAAGTGCTACTTACCTGTCTCTTGGCTTCAGGCTCCATTTCCACTCTTCCATGCTCTCCTGTGTATCGTGGCGGGCTAGAAGTCTGAAAACTGCATTTCTAAAATCTAGAACATATGACAAACTCAAGAAATCACCATAAATACACTCTTTACGCCATTGCTTCTTACACTTTAATGAACATATAAATCACTTGGGGAAGCTTTTTGAAACGCTGATTTAGTACATGTGGGGTAGGGCCAAAGAATCTGCATTCTTGGTTTTGAATAGATTTTTGAGTTTTACTGAAATCTTACGTGAACAAGAAATTGGAAATACAATCACATCAAAGAACAAATTGTCACGGCTTTGACATTTAAGCCAAACCAATTTTGTAGGGCAGATTTCAAAAAAGTGTGAAGTTATAACAACTTAAAAACACCGTTGACCTACTTTAAGAATCTGCATTCTTAAAACGGACACCGAGGCTACTGGTCCAGAAACAGAGCTAGAGGAGCAAGGCTTTAGAGTCTAAAATGTTGAGGGATGAAGCCACACGAAGCTGTTGGCAGAGGGGGTGTTTCTGAAGCGGGTTTGTCCTTGATTTTAAGATGCTGGAGTGTTTGGGGACACAGAGCCCTGAAGGGCAGTAGCCCACAGGCTCACAAATTCACCCTCATTTTCTCTGTAGTAGAAGTTTCCGCAAACCCTGCTTGCATGTCATTTTTTCAGAGAAGTCAGCTGCCTTTTGAAGTAGCCAGCTGCCCGCCCCTCCCATCCCCGCAAACAGGGCCAAGCCACGCTCCCTCATGGTAACCTGAACTCTGTCATTTGCGGAAGGACAAAGGAGCAGAGGGGACTCTGCCCTGAGGCCTGAAATCAATAGGAAATCCCCCCACGTGCTTTGCAATTGAGCCCATCCCAAAGCCTGAAACTGTCTTTTTTTTTTCTTTCCCAAAAGTACCAGAATAGGAGTTTTCCTCTGTGGACCGGAAGCCTTGGCTGAAACCCTCAATAAACAGTGCATCTCCAACTCCGACTCTGGCCCCAGGGGAGTGCATTTCATTTTCAATAAGGAAAATTTCTAACTAGTCTCTTCCATGAGGAAATAAATGTGGGTTGTACCGCCAAATGCCCCAAAAATGCTAGTTGATAATGTAAGTTCCCTCCTTTAAAGAAAAAGAAAGAAAGAGAAACTATAATGTGATGATTTGCCCTGAAAGGAATGTCAAAGATTGTTTAACAGTGATAAATTTGCATTTGTATGGGGCTTTATGGTTTTCAGAGCAATTATATACACATTTTTTCATTTTGTTTCCTCACAGTGATTCCAGAGAAAGGTAGGGCAAGGATTCTCAGACTCGGGTCTTAGGATTAAAAAATGGGGACTCAAAATGGTGAAGTAGCTTCCCTAAGATTAAAGCTGAGACTGGCTCTAGACCATCTGACTCTAGATTTGGTGATCTTTCAGCAATACCAGGCTGCCTGGAAATAGGTTTGTATACTCCCCAAAAGAAGAAGCAAACCAGGGAGTAACTATTCATATTCCCTTTTGTGTCATCTTTGTTATCATTATTGTCCTATCAAAGGAAATTTTCCAAATAAGAGATAATATATGCTGAGAGTGATTCATCACTTAATGGTGACAGCACACTCCAGTTTACCAATGCAGCAGCCTAACTGGGTCAGAGATTCCTCCTACAAAAGAATATTAGACTGACCGGAATTAATGTATGCCCCAGCAGAGAGTGGATACTCAATGAAAGTTTGCTGAATGAATGAATGAATGAAAGGACATTTAAAACCATACAATGCCAGGGTAGAACTAATTGAAAGCTTTAAATGGAATTATCTGAGGAAATCACTTCTGAGACTCTTGTTGACCAAAGGAACCTGATTCTCTTGAAGGTAAAGAACAGGCTAAGGCTAGTAACCAATAGGTTGTCCTGTCCAAACATTTTTATTTGAAACATGCAGGAAAGGGAGATAGAGGCAGAGAACTGAACTCCTGTCCGAACTCTGGCTGGCTCCTTTAGTCCTGCTCCTTATGCTATGAAAGAAATGCAAACTGATTTATTGCCGGAAACGGTCTCCTCCAGCCAGCACTTGTGAATCTGAAATTAAGAATTGTGACAAATATGTATCTGATACGCCCATCTGCTTTAAATAGCATCCACACTTTGTTTTACGTAAATACACATGCAAAAGAGATCTTACTGGTGTAACTAACGATTTATTGTTCTATCATCATGAGCATGATGAAATTTACATCCCAGAAACTAAAATCCCTAGCTTACTGTGTAGGTATTGGATTCATACCCAGTAGAATGTTCTGGATATCCGTGAGTTTGAGAGTCTCTAAATCACTGTTAATGTGGCCAGAAAGGTTTTTATTTCCCCCTCAGGACTGCTCCTACTTCTGGGAACTAAAAACAGGTTTATTTGTTATATCCTCTGGGGCCACAGATATTTAGAAGTATTCCACTTTGATAATGAGAAAGAAAGAGAAGGGAGCAGGGGGGAAGGGCAGAAGATGGGGTTAGGAGGAAAGGGGAGGGAAGGGGGAAGAGAATAGAAGGAGAGTGAGAGAAAGCAAAAAAAGGCAAAAGGGAAGGGTAGGTGAAGGGGGTCACTTTCTACCCCAGATTTCTTAAAGTCTTATACGTATTGAATGTAATTGCAGGAGCTACACACATATTCATTTTATTTTGATAACATATGGTATTGAATCTGAAATTCTGGCCATGAATTTGA